>NW_021939396.1:30116025-30207775 GCF_001715985.3 Manacus vitellinus | reverse complement strand
AGCCATGATGATCTTTTCTCTAGGGTCCTTATGAAGAAATAATCTTATATATTTTTCTTTTAATTATTCCTCACTAATACACCTGTGCAGGCAAAATTCATATCCAGCCTGTAACCTCAAGGATATGAAAAGGAACCATTATTTTATGAACATTTTTTTATTGTGCTTATGTTCATTAAGTTCCACCAAGCTCCAGGAAGACAATCAAATTCCAACATGTATTTTCGTTTAAACAATAATTAAAATACCCTGTTAAAAATACTCTATTTTCCCCCATCTTTCCTGCATTATTTTTTATGCATACCTACATTATGTCATCCTCTGAATAGAAAGCAAAACTTATGTAGTTAAAACCTATTAATTCAAATAACCTTATGTTTTTTTCCACTTGTGCCACAAATTTGTTGTTATTACAGCCATCCAACAGGCTTATCTATCCACACTGATTATCTATGAAGCAGTGGGTAGTACTGTGTTAATTTTTTGCCTAAATAACAGCATAGTTCCCACCTAGTTTAGAGGCACAAGATCTGGGTTTCTACCTTATACTTATTTGTGTTCAAATATCACCCACTGTTCAGTAAGTCCAAGGTCAGGCTTAAAGACTATGGACAACTGATATTTCTGAAGTCGTTGGCTCTCATTTTTGGAGCTACTCCCTGCTCAACATGTTTCATTTAGTATTTCCTCACTTTTGTTCACTTTTTTTTTCTTTTGATCCTGAAATTGTATGTTTTGGTTTGAGGATTTTTTTCTGCTTTATATTTAAACTCCTTTGACTGGTTTTGGAGGCATCTTTTAATTGTGATGGTTTTTCAAATGTTTATACCTGAATGTACCTATGCATGAGGTACTCCCTTTATTTTTTATAAAGGCAATTCTTTCACCTTCTAGCTCCAGTTCCCTCCCATATGAGTCTAGTGCCATCATCATTCATCATGTTCACATAATGGGTTGGAAGAAGAGATGTACTTGCTCTCCTTAAATGAACTGCTACTGTTATTACAGAGGTGTGATTGCTGCTGATATAATGTATTGTAACCATCCAATGTGAAATGCATTTTGTGATGGCTAATAAGTACATTAACAGCCTTTATGTTTGCATTATTAGGATTTAGTTAGAAACCTACTACTTTCAAAAGAGACAGTCACCTAAGCTAACTCATTTCCAGTCTGACCCTTATGTGCAAGGGCGTGAGCATAACTCATCCTAGCTTTTCTCTATCAGGATCATAAATGGTCATGCTTTAGCTGTCATTAACACAGTCCGAACTGGCTACTGAAAGTGGCCAGTATTTGCAGCAGTTGTTGGACTGCAATTCTAGAGTTTTTTTCAGGTTTTCAAATTCTGGTTATTGTTCATCTGAGCCACCACTGCATCCATGAAGACCACTGTTGTCTTCATCTCTTTCCAGTTCACTTCTTTTTGATTTTGTTGGAGATTCAAACAATTAAAAAACAAACTCTGTAAGTTTTTCATGGACATTCGAAATTCTTCTCTTTCATTCTTACTCCTTTGTTTATGGTCTGTTTTATCCACTTTGGAAGATTTCACTGGATGCATTGAATCCTCACAGACATTTGGGTGTTTCATTTGTTTGGCTTATCAGAAGAGGCATTTTTTAGGAAATTCAGGCTCTTTATGATGCCTAAAAAGAAGCTATTGTGTAAAAATTTGGAAATCTTATTCCTTATTAATTGTTAAATTTTAGGAAAAGTATGTGACTTTAATTTTTTTTTAAACAATAATTTTATTCGTTTTTTTTTCAAAGAAAAAACAGTAATTCTTTACTTATTAGTGGTGAATATTATCTATGATGCCTGTGTTACTGAGACTTCTAAACTATCTGGAGAAAAGAAATTAATAGGAAAACTGAAAAACAGTAGAGGTCAAATTTTTATACAGATAATATACTTATTTTTCATTTTTTTAATGTATTGGTATGCAGCATTTGGTCCCATCTAGAAGGAGGATATACAACTGGGTGATCTAGTACAGTCATGAAGTCTTAAAGTAGAAAATACTACATATGATTGTTCATTGGTCCAGATGTGCCACCTGTATAGGGTCTTGCATTGCATTGGTCAGTTCTACATGTCATGTACAGAGGTAAATCTTGAAGTCTGAGGGTAACAATCCTTTTGTCTTATTGTTATGTTATTAAATCACATTGTGGTGGAGGGAAAAGAGAGGAGAGAGAGAACAAGCATAGTGGTTGTCTGACACTATGCTTTGAGAAGTTTCCCCCTCAAAATAAAAAATATGTGAAAACACTCAAATTTAGTTATATGTTTACTTTGATGAAATATATCACAAGTAGAGCTAATGATGAGATTTGATCAGCCTCACAGCTAAAATGAATTGCAAGTGCTGTACAAAGTTAGTAAGTCTGGTAGGTGTGACTGCATTAAATCTTTCACATTTTGCTCTCCAAACAATGAAAAAAAAATCAGACAAATTATGGGAATGGGTTGATCCAACTTCAGACAGACAAACCTTTGGCATGTGTTTTGAAATGTGTTGATCTTGGGGGTTGTTTTTGAAACCGACAAAACCTGTGGTTACTCTCTCTCTCTCTGATTGGATGGAACTTTTGAATGTCTTCTTTATTCTTAAAGTTCAGTATCAGGAACTTTGTTGTAAAAAGAATGTAAAAAATACAGGCCAATGGGGATTGCTTAACATACAGCAATCTCAAAAATCTTGTGTTGTACAGTTTCCACGCTGCTTCTGTCATGGCAGGAGTGGTTTTTTATATTTATTGGTGTTTCTTTTTCAATTTTAGGAGCACGCTACCTAATATTTTTTTCTGTTAAATTGACTATGTATTCCCTTTGAAATCTTAATACTGCCAGTTCAGTTTTGCTGAACTTGGGGAAAAAGGAAAAGCTTTTAACTAGTAGCTTAGGTTTCACTAGAGCTGAAGAAAGGCATTCATGTTAGCATAAAGTTCATGAAAAAAATTAAGATGGTTTTTCCTTGGAGATTTTGGAATGATTCTAGGTGTTCGGGGGGAAAGGCTTTCATTGCTTTTCTCTTTTTTTCCCCCACCTATGCTTTCAGATTTTACTTACAGTGCTCCCACTGACTTAAGCTGCATTAAGTAAACGAATACATTGTGGTGAAGTGTTCTCAAATGCTGGGACCTAACCAAAGTCAATGGGGCCCTGCTGCTTCCCTCAGATCAGAAGAGAAAGATATGTTGTCATCTTGCCATCATAACTGAACTAAAGAGAGGTAGATATTGTATTTATGTCATAGCCAGGGTTATTTAATTTATTATTGTTAGTAATATTTTTTACATGGAAGAGCTTCCCATTGTCATAAGTAACTACTGACTTACTGGTGGAGATTTTCTTTTTGTTTTATACTTTTTTATTTTAAAACTTTCTTAAATAAAGAATATACACACAGGAAACTTCTACAAGCTCAGAGTGCAAAGAGTAAAAGTCTCACTACTTTCTCATTATATTTAAATGGAAAAATGGCTCAAATCCAGCTGTTTCACCACTGGATTGCTGGAGGTTTCTGTAGTTCATACAGTTGATTGTTGTATTTGGCCCCTCTGCAAATACATTGAGTTTCATAAGTGGCTAAAACTGGCTCTACTCCCTTATGTAGCACATACAGTAGCAGGAGGGATAGTTCTCGGAAAATTGTGAGTGTTGGCTCTAACTCTTTTTTAAAAATATGTGGAACAGAAGGATTTACACCTCCTAATTAGAACTTTTCTCCCTTTAAGCTAAAAAATCTACATTCCTTCTGGGTGTGCTGCGTTTTAAAATGGGATATCCAGGAACCACATGAAAATCAACATACAGCAGAAGAGGAGGTGATGAATACAAGTTGAGATAAATACAAGACTTTATGCTGTAACTAGAAGTACTCCTTTAAAACTATGTATCAGATGAAAAAGTTGAGAGCTGGCAGGTACAGTGTAGTGGAAAGCTGTATTTATTCTTTTACTAGACCTACAGCATAGAGTATTAGCCTGAGGTGACCACTTATTCTAGAAACTTAAGAACCAGATCTGAATTAACAATGTAGCTACAGCTCATAAAATTAAGCAAATATTTCCTCAAACAGAAACATTTCCAGCTCATGTGTGGAATGGATGTTTCCATTGTCCACTCTGTGTATGGGGAAAAAAAATATTTAGGCCACTGTAGCTTGTATATAATACTCCCTAAAGAACTCCTGTGATACAATATTCAAGAATAATTTCAGGAAAACCTCAGCAGAAAAAAAAATTATTTTGAGAATAAATTTTTAGAAAAGCAGCCATGTTCACCAATATGTAGATTTTCTTCCTTTTTCTTTTTTTTCCCTCCTGTATCATGGTATTGCAAGTTCCATATTTATCCTGTCTCCTAACAGCCAAATTGCTCAGGAGAGTGTCTCTGATGTGTATTCTCTGTATGAATGTATCCATGGGGTTTTTTTCTGTGGATAGAGACTTTCTTTATCATAACATGATGCTTAAATAACTTTACTTATGCATTACTTCAAATATATAGTTTAAATCAGTGTCTGTTGTATTAAACACTGGACTTGCACACAGTCACGTAAACCTCTATCTACAAAAATGAAAGAGCATAGGAAGATAGGAAATCTCAAATCTCTTCTACTATTTATGCAACTAAATAATGAAGTTTTTCTGGAACTTGGTTGGAATTTTCTATTAAATGTCTCAGTGAATAGTAGAGCGTATGAAGGAATCTGCTTTCCATGATATGTGAGTAAGAAATGAGGAAAAGGACCTTCACTGACAGCTCAGTCCATCATGCAGTCTTTCCTGTGCTCCCTTGGCAGACAAGAGAGAAGACATGAGAAAGACTGTCCTGGTTAGAGCAAAGAGATTAGACCTATGTGGTTTCCCCTCTACATAGATCTGGCTTAAACGAAAGATGTTGGTATATTATCATCTCCAACAAAAAATAGAAAATACATTTAAGGAGTAAATTTTGGCTATGAGTAAGTTATTCTCTTATAGTGAGGTCTCCAGAAGGACTAGGTTTTGATTTGGGGGAATTGAAAGAGTAATTAGTATATAACATATCGTAGTACATTACCGTTAATATGTTAAAGTGCTATGTGAAGATAAAAACACTGGGAGAAAGCCTGATTATGAGACATATATACTGAAAGGAAGAACTCTACTGCCAAAACCTTCCTTCAAGAAGAAGGAGGAGCTGGAAGCCTTGAGGACAGATAGATTAAATTTTACAGGAAGGTTGAGACTGGCATGGAAAAAGAAAAGAATTTAAGATTAAAGAGTCAGTTTAAAGGATGCAGTGAATCTGTTATTTGTGTTTTTCAGGGTCTTGATTTTAGTAAATATTTTGATTTATGTCAGCAAAAAACTGTGCTGAGGAAGTTTGTGGGTTGTTGAATGTTGGCTGGCCACGCCAATGGAAAGGCACAGCATATCATGGAGAACTGCATGATATTAGCACTGCAACTAGTAGAAGCAGGATAAAATTTATTAAGTACCAAGTACAAAATCATACAAATGAGGATGAAAGCAAAATAGTAAATTAAATTATGAAGAAGTGAGAATTTCAGACAGAGAAACTGGCTATGGATGTTGAACACCGGATGACAGAAACCTTCACGATTTTGAAAAAGGCACATAAAATGACTCAAGTGCTGCATTTTTAGTAAAGAAAAACTAATTTTTCCAAAATATTAAAAAGAAGGAAGAAATGTGGCTTTAGTAAGGGAACAGCCTTCAGAGAAATCAACATACACGTGTATGCTGCTATCATGGTAGCCTAAAGCTTTACTGTGTTTTGAATGGGATATTTGTGTTAAGCAACAGAGAGAGGGCTTTAAGTGTGCTGTGAAACCTCCTCCACCAATTTGCTGATGTCAATGTCACTTCTGGGTTTGTTAGTTACGTTTGCATGTTAGTTCCATTTACTGACTTTCATAGAAGTCTGCAGGACTGCATCACAGAGTATAATTTGGCCCATAATGTACATAACTGCAAACTTAACTCTTTATTTAAATAGATAAACAAAATTCTTTCTGTTAAATATTCAGAGATTTTTCTATTGTCTTTTGTTGACAATATGTGAGATTTGTAATTTAGGAATTCTATCCCCTTTGCTCAGCAGTTATGCAGGATTAATGCCTAATCACTTTGTTCTAAGAAAGTCTCTTTCTCCTCTTCCATTTCTAGTCTTTATTCCTCTGTAGTAGCAATAATTTTTATATCCTTTCTCAGAAGATAATGCTTACAGAAAAAGAAAGTCAGAATTAATAGAATTAAAATTATATTTACCAAAAATGGTATAAAAAGAGAAGAGAGAGTTTGTATGGCAGGACATGTACTACAGGGATAATTTGTGTGTCTGTAGAAATTTATAGTATGGGTTAGATTTTCTTTCTCAAATGTGGGCATGCAGTAATCTGAACATTACTCTTGGGAGGAAGAAATCAGGAAGAGAAAGCTAATTCCTAAGAAGAGAAGAAACATCATATATATGTAACATGAATCCCTCTAGGAGAAATGGAAGTGGAAAATTTACTTTATTCATTTACTTTTTGTAATTTTAATTTTATTTGCTTGCTTAGGATAGATTGAGGGCAGCTAGAAAGACCAAAGGCTGTATCAGCAAAGAGAATGCCATTCTTCAAACTCCAGGAGTGAGAATTACAAATTTTGTTGGAAAAGATTGTGATTTTCTTTGGCAAGTGTTTTGATGAATAGTTTGTATAATGCACCTGGTACTCTTTGACCATACAGTGATACTATTTTTCTTGCTTTACATGTTAGATTGTCTCTATTGATTGAATATTGAAAGCCTTTAAGCATTTTAATCTTTTATAAAGGAAGACTAGGGGTGTTTGATTTTCCTCCACTGAACTGATGAAGACAAACTTAAAAGACAATTTTACAGTTCACAGCTTAGTCTGGATCCCTTTTAGCTAGATAATTGCCCTGTGGGTGTGTATGTAAATAGCTACTGGTTAAAATGTCCGCAGGTGTGGCTAAAGAATCTATAATATAGTTCCTTCCTATTTAGCGTACTGGTACGTAGCACAAGTGGGTTTCTTGGCAGTGTATAACAGTAAAGATCCATCAAAACCAAATCTGGAGCTGAAAAGCAATAAAAAAGAAAGCTGAAAATCAAAAGAAAGGAATAGTAGCCTTGTAAATAAGCTTAGCTCTGCCATGAAGTGAAACTTTATGATAAAGCTCTTCACTGCTGGTGTTTAACAGCTTTAAACTGTACCATACAAGCAGAAAAATACTGAAGTATCTTGAAAAATGAGGTTCAACCACTCTTCCAGGTTGGAGTCAGTTAAACCTACTTGTAAAGTGTAATACTCTGAAGATCTCAGCACTTGTTGAAGACAAGTCCTCCAACTTGTAACTATAGGGTAACACTGCTACAACTTACTAATTAATATGAGGAAAGGGCATAAGTTATTCTTCTTTGAACATTTTTAAATTTTTTCCCATCTCTAGATGGAGAGTTTTAATTACAGTAACCTGAACTTTTTTATATAGGAATAATATTATTCTTGCTTCTGATACAAAGTCAAAAGAACTGGATCTTCAGTAACATAAATGAAGTTTTGTCATAAACAAAAACTTGAAAACAGTACAGGTGTTGGGTTGAATTCCACCATCTGAAGAGAGAGTAGGGACTGTTCCTTGTATAGCAAAGGTGTAGTATAGCCTGTAAAGTAAAATGCTGTGAATATTGATAGTATATGATGGGAATATGATAGCACAGGTATAGCTTTGCTGCTAATGACTGTAACATAGAGAATGATTTATAGATTAAGGGTTATGTTGACAATAGCACAGCTCCATGCTTAATGGAAGATGGAAAGAGCCTTCATTGTGACCTCCTGCTTTCAAGCATTTTCACAACTACTAAATAGTGACCAGAATATGACAAATTGAAAATAGTAGAAGGAAAGAGATATCCACATATCCAATGGATATTTGTATTATCCTACCAGAACACTAAGGTACCTGACTAATACTGAAAATACATACAATTCACATGGGTGCATTTTATTAGGCTTGTATATATATGTTTTATTATGTTAGCTATGCTTTCACATCAAAGAATCTTAGAATGGTTTGGGTTGGAAGGGACCTGAAGATCACCTAGTTCCAACCCCCTCTTGCCATGGGTAGGGAACCCTCCACTATACTGGCTTTCTCAGGTCCCTGTCAAACCTGGCCTTGAACACTGGGGGATGTGGTATCCACAACTTCTCTAGGCAACCTGTTCCAGTGCCTCAACCCGTTCCACCCTCTGAGTAAAGAATTTCTTCTTAATAGCTAATTTAAACTTACCCTCATTCAGTTTAAATCCGTTTTCCCTTGTCCTACACCTTCAAGCCCTTGTAAAACTGTGTTTTATGCCAGGACTGTCCACAGGACACCCCTGAGCCAGGTTTGATCCAAGAGTTCTTTATGCTTGGTCCCCAGTTTGCTCTCCAACAACTTTTAGCTTAATGGTCATTTTGCTATCCAGCTACTGGGTATAATGTGATGTAACTTGCCTACTTCACAGGAAGTTGGATATTTCTACTTTGTATATAAATTCAGTTTTTACATGATGAAAAGAAATTTTACTTCCAAATATCACTAGGAAAGTTTTGGGGTTATTTTACCCATGTTTGGACATGACGGCCTGAAACCAGACTTTTCTGATTCCTGAAGGAACTCACAGACATCTCAGCTTAGTCCCTGCTGTTGCCAACAGCCTCTGACAGATGTATTACACTCTCTGAAGCTCAATTAATGAACCTCAGGTTTGTTCATATGGAAAGACATAAATTAAATATACAATTCCAGAAAAAAGTGTTCAAATTGAGAAATCTGTGTTTTGATGAGAGGGAAATAGGCCTAATCTTCTCAAATAAAATATTCTTGTGTTGAAAATTTCTGAAAGAAAATTCAGAAAAACAATGGTCCATAATGACACAGCTGCTTTAGTAAGAATGATCAAAGCTACAAAAGTTTTTAAATTGCACCTCCCTCTGTTTAACTAAAGCAGTGACAGGATCACATACAGAAACTGATGAGTTCTTTTTTTGAAAGAAGTTAGGTTTTAACTTACTTGTGTCATTGTGAAGAAAAAAGATTTTTCCAACAGTCTCCTTCTCTGATTTAAATGTGTGTGTGTGTGTGCATATATGTGGTGTCATGTTTGATGTTGAGGATTAATGATTGGGTACAGGAGATTTAGGCTCAAGTTTCCATCCAGAAAACTACTGGTTACTGTACATTGTGGGGGCATTTTAAGTATTATGTTCTTCATTAGCCTGAAAACCCCTACCAAAGATTTTGGCACTGGTTTCCCAGGAGCTATACTGGATCAGGAGAACCCTCTCAGCATTTGAGCATTGCAGTCTATCTCTTCTCAATAAGAGTTTGTGATCTAAAGTACTATTCTGAATTTTACCTTGAAGATGTCTTTGCACAACATTATTGATCATGATCTGTCCTTGGCACAACATAATTGATCATGATCCTTTTGCCTTATTAAATGATATTAAAAACTGCTGTTGAAACAATCTGGGAACGTATATCTGTGCAACTTTTGTCAGGTAATTCCCTATATATTATACTTAATAAGACCTCTTCTTCAGCTTCAGCTAAACTGATCCAAATTAGGTGGGTCTGTGGGCTTCATCAAAGACAGTAAGGCTTACGTACATGAACAGTTCTGTATTGCAGTTAGGATATGACAAAGGCAGCAAGGGCATGTGAGAGGAAATAATTTCTGTGTGGCTCTTCTACTCGTGTCTAAAAAGTCAAGACAATAAATCCTAAAAAGCTAGTCTTTCTGTGTGAAAAATGGTGTTTGTGTTATATATGTAGAAAAGCAGGGGATTTTAAAGCCATTTGGAGATATAGGACAACTTCTGATTACACTTGACTCTAATCCATTGTAAATTTGATTAAGCAAAATACTTTTAAAACGGTACGTAAATGTTGTACACATATGAAATGCTTTTAGTGTTAGCAAAACCTGTCCAATATCATATACTGCATACTTAGTTTTATTTCTTTCACGTCAAATTGTGCATTTTCCTGTATCAAAGAACAAGTTCTTATTCTTTTAACTGAAATATTTATGACTATATAGTGATATTTGCTTGCTAGGTCCATGATCAGTTTTGTATTCACATTGAAACTTATAGCAACTTCTTGACTATTTTCAGTATGACCTGTGTATTCAATTAGCTTCAAAAGGCTACCATAAAAGAAATAACTGAAGAAATCTAGTTTAAATAAATATGGTGTGTTTTTCTGTTACGAAAAGTCCTAAACGTCCACTGGTCAGATTTTGTGACCAATACGTCTGTTCTAGAACAAGCAGCAACCACAAGTATAGAAGCCATGTTGCTGAGAACACAGCTGCGATGGGCAGGGCACGTCTCAAGGATGAAGGACCACCACCTCCCTAAGATCTTGCTTTATGGTGAACTTACCACTGGCTGCCACAAGAGAGGAGCCCCGAAGAGAAGATACAAGGACTCCCTGAAACAACATCTCAACCTTGGTCATATTGATCACCATAACTGGTCTACTCTGGCCTCCAGTCGGGAGGCCTGGAGACACACCATCTATAACACTGCTGTCTCCTTTGAAAACGCACACAGGATCACTCTCAAGGAGAAAAGACAATGCAGAAAGAACCATGTCTTGCAGAATACACCATCTAAGGAGTCTTTCTGCTGTGCCTTTTGCAATCGGATATGTCTGTCTCATATTGGCCTCATAAACCACCAGTGTGCCTGTAACAAATGTGGATAGAACCTTCCCAAATCTTCGTTCACGAAGCCTAGCCATGATGATGGTGTGTTTTTCTTTTACAGAAAGTAGAACAAGTTCGCAAGAAGTTTTTGATATTCCATTTAAAGTTTTAAGCTTTTCAAGCCTAGAAAAGAGATTTTTGAGAGTTCGTGTTTGGTGGAAGGGCTCCACTTATTAAACTGATGGAACAAGCATCATTAGTACAACATGAGCATGTGCTCTCTGTCTGGCCTTTGAAATCACTGGTGTCACACACTATGAATTTGTAGAAAACTATTTATCCTGGCTACTGTCTGCAGAGGAAAAATGTAGCCAAGAGTAAAACTTGGTATGGTTTCAGACACAGAAATATTTGAGGCAGTCTACCTTTTCATGGGCCAACTTCTAAGATATTATTGTTTGTCCTACATTTAACCTTCTTTAACAAAAGACTATTTAAGTCACATAAATAAAATCATTGTCGAGCTGAAATTTACTTGCCCTGTGTGAAAAGTACATTTCTTCTTAAATGTATTGTATCTACTTGCAAGTTCATGGGAAAGATAATTTCTACCCATTTACGTTATTTTTTGTATTCTCCTGTGATTATGTAGTTGTTTTATTTGAAGAATCCCTTTCTCCTTTTGTGATAACTTTTTAAATTATTTTAAGTATATACAACTATTAAGGATTAACAGTTAAACAGTTAGCAACTTTAATGTCTTAAATCTTTATTTTTCTCTTTAGCAGTGTTAGTGGTATTTTCCATGGTACTTTCCATGCAAACTAGATGCATGTAGTATTTTATTGTCAAAATAATGTTTCAAGTAGTAAAATGGCAAGGGAATACTGACTGAGCTATTAATAAAACACACCAGCTTTTAGCTGGCAAAGCAGCCTTCTTTCCATCAAATATGTCTCAGCCTTTAATAAAGAAACTCAAGTGGTGTAGGTGAAAAATTACTTTTCTCACCCGGTCATCTGTCTGTCATGTATTATTCAGGTCACCAATGTTTGTCCTGAACTGTATCATTCTGTAGTTGTGTCAGGTATGAAATATGTTCAGTGTAATTCCATCAGACTTCACGAAGTTGATTAGAACAGATCACCTTTCGGCTTGGGCACAAGTTATCTCAGCAGATTGAGTGAAAAAGACTTATTTATCTTTGCCTGATAATAAAGAAAGAGATGAGCAAATTTATCCATTAGCTAGAAAAGAGTCTCATATTTTGTGTGAAAACAAACTGAAGGCAGTAATTCTATTGAAAATACTTTAATTCATGAATGTTTCTTTGAAAATATGTTTGAGTTTGAAACTAGAAAATATAAACCTTGATCCACATACATTATATAACAAGTTTTAAAATGATTCTTTTTTCCCTTAGAGAACATCCCTCAGAAAGAATTAAATTGGCATTGTTTTATTTTTGATAAGTTGTTAAGGCTGCAATGATGCTTTATTTCCTTAAAACTTAAATGTTGGTGAAGGCCGAAATATAATGGTGTGCGATACATTTTTTTTTCCAATTAGTAAGGATAAAAAAAAAAATGAAATACTTATCAGAAATATCTATTAAAGTACATGACTCTTTTTTTCTCAAGAATAATGCCTGAACCTCCACTCTGCAATAATTTGGGGAAGCAATTTATTAATTATTTTGAGCACTGTGTATTTCCTTTTATGGAGAATAACTCTGTGTGGCTATTGAGAGGGCATTAATGATCTAATCAACCTTTTTAAAATCTGTGATAATTCAACGCAACAACCCCTTCTAATAAAAAATATTCATGCCTCGTGTACACGTCCTGTAGATGTTCAGTGCTATTGTTGTGTCCTAAAGCACTGCATCTCAGCAAAAAAAAAATCAGGATTCATACAGACCAGAACTAGCCTGTTTTCCTGTGAACTTTTATACTGCTTGAAATGTAGACCTTCACCTGTGGAATATGCAATTTCATGGTATTTATTTCGTTCTTCATTAATGGAAATGTAGTATAACAGAGATAGAAAAACAAGCTAGCTGGGATTTAAAACTCAGCAACTCCTGTAGGGTCACTGAGTCTCCATTGCAGGTTCACCTTTTTCCTGGCAAGGAGTGGACGTGTTCCTCACTGCTGGGTTGCTTATCCTGCCTGAGCACTCTTTTAGTTTAGCGGTGGGCACTAAAGCAAAGCTCAGCCTCAGTGCTTTTTGCTCCATGTCCCTTTGGTGAGAAAATGTAGCCTGAGGTGCCTGCCTCTGGAAAAGTGTGGGGGACATTGAATCCTGAGAGAGCAGAGCTTAAGACATAAACCCAAACTCTGTGATTCTGATAGGGTCCTAAGTTTACTGGTTTTTGCACTTCCCTTTTTGACTATCCAGTAGGACGAGCAGGGACTCATTTTTAGGTCAAGACTGAAGTAATTCACTGTGTCATAATATTAATATACAAGTTAATTTATTGGTCCAAGCTTTACACGTTTAAGGTCTTGACCCAGGAAGAGGTGAGAAGGAAGTTTTTGAAGCATTTTCCCACAAATGCCTGTTTCTCTCCCTGGTGACCCAGGAAGGATCAAACCATCTAACTTCAGTCCTCAAAAGCGTACATCTGAGGTTTAAGCAGTTTGTCTGAATGTTCCTCTTGAACACCTTCAGACTTTTCAGTCTGGGTTCATGATTGTAACCAGTTCTCTAGATTTTACAGTACTAAGTGTTCCAGAAGAGTAAAGTATATAAAGCATGCTGTCATTCTTTTAATGTTTTACTAGGGCAATCTCTTTGCAAGAAACTGCTCTAAACTATCCCATATTGTACTGAATATAACTCACGCTCACTTCTGTTAGAACCTGGATCTATTAATCTACCTATTTTTTTGTCAAAACCTTGTGTTAAAGTTTAAGATATTTTTATTTTATATGAAACAGTTAAACTCATCTTTGAAATTTAATCTTGAATCCTTACAGGGTTTAATACCTTGAGGTTTAAATTTAATGAGGTTTAAATTTTATTTTAAATAATCAAGACTGTATGATCAACCTCAACTAGGTGATCTTTAAATTCCATTCCAACCCAAGCCATCCTGAAACAAAACTTTATATTTTGTCCAAAAAAAAATCCTTAGCCTCATTGTAATTTTCCCTCTGAGTTGAAATAAAAGAAAGGTAATTTTAATATTATAATATAATAGTGATAAAATAAAACCATTATTTTTGTATTTAAAAGTGTTGGCAATGAGAAATATTTTAATAACCTTTTAAATATTTGAGCATTTTTCTGCATTTTTTTCAAGCTGTTGTTGTGTTCAGTCTCTCAGCTCCTCAGAAACCTATAAGAACCTTTTTTTTTTCAGTCTTTCGTTCTCTGTCCATTAATCTGTGTCCTTCCTCCCCCTGTTGAAAAAGAGTTATACAGACTCAGGCCAGTTAATGGATGCAATGGGTCACATTCTGCCCTCAGATACAAATCTGAGATCGGCTCCCATTGAATCTACTAAGACTGCAACTAATGAAAGTTTTGATGTGTATTTGAAGGTGCAATTTGGCCTAGCTCTTTTAAGGAGGTCATGTAATTCATTAATGGCTGCACAGTTTGTATTATGGAAAAGAACACTAAAGCTGCGTATAAATAGGACAATGTGCTTGCCACTGTGAAGGTGCAGGCAGAATATACAGCATGCTAACAATTAGTTTAAAGACCAAGGCTGCAACTTTTATTGAAAAAAGAATAGCTTAAATTGCAATGTTACTTGACAGATAATAGTCTCTGCAGACGTAAGTAACCATAAAACCCGAGGGCACCAATCACGTGCTTCAGATCCCATGAAGATGTGATCTCCGAGCTGCACCAATACCAAGGAGGAATATAATTTCTCAAGGGTGCCAGTGAGCGCTGTGACATTATGTGGTTTGTTAAAGTCAGATGCTGCAGTAAAGAGGTCAGATGAGTAATTTTCCTTTTCCTTTTTTTTTTAAGGGGAAAAAAGAAAAAGCTGCTTCGATGTTTATGGAGAAAATGTGTTTTACATACAAACATTAGACAATACAAAGATTCAATCAAGACACCAAATGAAGGATCCTGTTATTTTTATTTAAACTTTGAATAAATTTTCTCTTGTTTTTTTGCAGTCATTATGCTTAGGAGTAGCCACACTGACGAAAGAAAGTGAAAGGCTTTACTAGGCAGGTGACTCAAAGACACACAGTTGAAAAGTTTTTAGGGACTTCATTGTCTGTTAGTGTGATTAGAGTTTCTCTGCTTCCCAAACAGTATTTCACATGGATTTGGGAACAGGTTATATGATCTTATATCGCAATAGGGTATGGTAGCAATTTCTGCCTCATAGCTTTCATGCCAGACAAATATCAAATAAATATAAACCGTGCCTTGTAATAAAAACCTATTTAATGAAATACAGAGACTATACTGTTTTGGGGCTCTATAGTCAGATTGATTCCCTGTGTATTTTGCTAGATTTTCCTGCAATTTTTTATATCTGTAGTGGAATTCAAACACAGATTAAGACATGTAAATTCAAGTGTTTTAGTGTGAAATATTCTTCAAGAAGGTGAAAAGGAAGATTCGAGGAACCACAGGCTAGTCACCCTCTGCTCAGTCCCTGAGAACATGATAGAACAACTAATCCTTGAAACCATCTCCAAACACACAAAGGACATGACGATAATTGGTCATAGTCAGCACGGATTTACAAAGGGGAAATCCTGTTTAACCAACACTTTACAATGAAGTGATTAACTTGGAGGATAACAGGAGAGCAGTAGGTATTATTTACCTTGATTTTAGTAAAATCTTTGACCCTGTCTCCAATAACATCCTTATAGACAAGATGACAAATCACAGGTTAGATAGGTGAACAGTGACGTAGATTGAAAACTGGCTTAACAGCCGAGTCGAGAAGGTTATGATAAGTGGCATGAAGTCCAGTTGAAGGCAAGTAACTTGTAGTGTACTCCAGGGATTAGTATGGGGGCCAATACTGTTTGACATCTACATTGATGACCTGGACAGTGGGACAGAATGAACCTGCAGCAAGTCCACAGATGATAAAAAACTGTGAGAAGTGACTGATACAGCAAAGGTCCTGCGGCCTCTTTGAGGGATCTTGACAGGATGAAGAATTGAGCTGATGGGAATCTCATGATGTTCAACAAGGGAAATGCAAAGTCCTGCACCTGGAGTATCATAGTCCAGGCACCCACAGAAGACCAGCTGGAAATTAGCTCTTCAGAGAAAGATCTTGCCGTCCTGGTTAACAGCAAGCTGACCAAAAGACAGCAGTGTACCCTTGCAGCACAGAAGGCTAACAGTGTACTAGGCTGCATTTTGAAGAACATTGCCCGCAGTCAAAGAAGTTGAACCTTCTCCTCTACTTGGCAGTGGTGAGATATGTCTTGAGTGCTGTGTTCAGTTCTGGGCTCTTCAGTACAAGAGGGATTAAGAGACTGAAGCTTCCTTCACATGAGAAGAAGTTGAGAGAACTGGGATTATTCGGCCTGGGGAAGAGATGTCTCAGGAGGATCTTATTGATATATACAGATATCTGATAGAAGAGAATGAAGAAGAGACAGACCCTTGTTAGTAAACAGGACTAGAGGCAATGGCCACAACCGAGAATACAGAAAATTTCGCTTAAATGTCATAAAAAGCTTTCTATTCTGTGGGTGGTCAAACACTAGAGCATGTTGCAATGATAGATTGCGAAATTTACATTTGTGGAGATATTCAAAACCAACCCGGATATGATTCTGGGCAACCTGCTCTAGATCACCCTGCTTGAGCAGAAGGGTTGGATTAACTGATCTCACAAGGCACCTTCCAACCTCGACAATTTTGTACTTCTGTGATATTCTTTATTATTTGAGCTATTTAGGCCTCAGTAAAGCACATCTGAGATGCTGAATTGCTATTTGAACTCAATTGAACTTGATTAGATTTCCCATATGGTTCCAATTTACATGTATGACAGTATTTCTGATAGACAGGGCTGACTAATATGGCAAAGGATATAAGCAAATCTTACGCTATTATGGAGCTCTATCTGAAGTCTTGTTGTGTAACTTTAGGGCACATTTGGTAACCAAATTAACCACTACAACTAAGTGTTGACTAGATCTCTGTTGACCATAACATAAGCTTGGATACCTCATTCAATGCAGACCTCTTAGGTGTCTCAGATTGTGATGGCTCAGACAATCCCTGTTGTGAAAGCAAGAGCAGGATTTATGTTCATTAGATATATATTTAGTATATTAGATATATATTTAGTATATTTAAACACTGTAACTCTCTATTTACACTGAGATTTACAAGAGATTGTTTCCCATTCAACTCTAGGTCTTCCAGTTAAAAAATTAACTATGTATA
The DNA here is from genome assembly GCF_001715985.3 of Manacus vitellinus. NCBI lineage: Eukaryota > Metazoa > Chordata > Aves > Passeriformes > Pipridae > Manacus > Manacus vitellinus. Next base: position 30,190,639 of record NW_021939396.1, on the reverse strand, counting down.
AAATCTATCCTTCTTCCTGAGCAGGAAGTGCATTAGATAGTTCCCTCTTCAGCTGAACTAAACCAAAATTATATGAATAAACTTGTACATGTTTTTTGGTGACAAACTGGGAATTAACCTGTGTTGATAACTGATGTTGTTGAATTTCCATTTCTGTTGTCCCAAAACTACTTAATACACTAAATAAGCTAAGGAGGATTTGATCATTATCTTTGTGTGTTGTGGGTCTAGAGATAATGTAACTATAGATATCTTTGATCAAGATTTCTGAACATATATCTCTCTTGCAATGGTGCAACCTTCTGTGTCAGGCATGTTAGATTCTGGTTTTCAAAATAAGACTCAGACTATATTTCAAATTCATGTTATGAAAGATAGTCTATCATATTTAGTTAGGGTTTTTTATGTAAAGAGGAGCCAAAGTGTTTGTTGTACAAGAGAAATTGTAGAAATATTTGTCACCATTTTTTAAAACGTTTTTGTTGCTAATGTAGCTCAAAGCAATTTGTTGTCAGTTCTTTAGGCATAAGTGTATTAAAACCATTATTGAGAACATAGTAGCTGTTTTCACAATGTAATGAACAGCTCAAAAAAAATTCTAACTATTGATTCTAACGAGCTAAGATGATGATTAAAAATAGTTGGTTAAATAAAGCTGATCACACTGTGAGGAAAACCTTAAGCTGACAATGCTGCTAAATTCAGACCTTATGAGCTCAAGTGAGTCAAGAGGTTAGTTTACTCTTGTTAAATTTCCACTCCTTTGATGAGGACATATTTATATTAAGTGCAGACAGCATCTTGCTAGTGATCTTGCAAACATTTAAAAATGTTGATCCTTCCATTTAAACATGCCTGCTCAATGAGAATTCCATCTGCATTCATGTGACTCCGCCAGATATGTCAGTAGGCTCTTCAAGGGTAGACATCTTTAAAAAGAGTCAGCTTTGAAAAAAACATGAATCAACATTTAGCTTCAAACAGAATTAGAGTGGAGTTAAACTGATATCAAAGAAGTTAGGAAGTTCCCTTGTCATGATGTGAAAGATAGTCATACAGTTTGTTTCAGCAAGCAAGTTTGCAGGTAGCATTTTAAAAATCAGTGCCCTGTGTGTGGATTATTTTGTTGTTTACATAATCATAATTAATTGCTTTTATTTGACATATATGTATTTAAAATATAACTTTTACCTTGATGTTTTTCAGTACCTTATGTTTATAGTGTTGTATACTTCACCTTTCATAAACTCTGTTTTCATTCTTAAGAGGCAGAGCTTGGTTGGCATTCCTCTTTCCAGTGTTTTCTTAATTAATAAATGTACCACTGGCTATAAATTAAATTTAACATGAACAGACTTTTTTTAGCCAAGAAATAATTATTATTTATGATATTGGGAAATAATTTTCTATGGATAGGATGTTGTACTGAATTTAAATGATTACTTTGGACAAAAATACAGGCCTTGTGTCCAGTTCCCATTCTTTGCATCTGTGAGCATTGATTTGTAGAATTAAGGTGATCTAGATAGAATTCAAGTTAATATGGTACAACTTGGCAAAATAAGTCTCAATCAAATGTCATATATTTTTAGGCTGCTTTGAAGCTGTCCCAAGTCCAAAAACTATACAAGATTTCTTATTGCGCAAACTCTGAAAGTCACACAGAGATACTAAATCAGGAAAGTATTTGCCCTCAGTAACTTTTAGTCATGTTTTAAGAGTTTGCTCTAATAATAAGTATCTGGTTTTGTAGGGAAAAAAAAAAGAAACCTTGAGAGTTTCTCAACAAAACAGTTGTTGGCACACATTTGGAAAGTTTGAAGAAGAGGACATGGACTGGTTCAGTGAGAATGTGCAGCTCATAATTTTACAGAAATAACACTGCACAAATCATTACGCTGTCACATTTAATACTTGAGAAACACCATGCGGAGAATATGCATTGTTACTTTATAATGGAATACTTCTATCTGTGAGACTTCAAATTTCTGTACTTGCTAATGGTCAGAATATAGCATATTGTCTGGAACATTCTTCATTAGAGGTCTTATCCACGAAGAATTTGCAACCCCCACTGAGATCAAAGAATTCCAAATTTGCTTAATTCCTTTCGAGTTGTTCCCTTGAGTTCAACACATTAAGCTGACCTTTAGTGTACTAAAGGACGACTTCCTTGTTTGTTTGGGTTTTTTAAGGAAGTTGTTTTTTCAAGCTTTTCCTGAACAAGTCTGTGGGGACCCAGTTTAATTTTCTTTGAGGAATGTAAGTAACTAGCTTTTATATTTATTCGGTATTACTGAAACATATTGTGGTAAAATGCATAATACAAAATGAATTTCAAGGATGTAAAACCTAATGCCATCTGGGTTTTTGTAGCACCCCACGGAACTTACAAAATAATTATTTTGTCCCATGTGGCTACAATATTTTAAGTAATAATGTTGCAGATGAGTTTTTTTCTAAGCATATTTAGAAGCAGGATTTCTCTTTTAGAAATTTGATCCTGTCATCTTTTTATTGGATAAAATTCTGTCTTTTGAATTACATTAATAAAAGAAACTTCAGAAGGGTATGAGGAGAAAACAGATCTCTCCTTTTATTTTGAAAGATGCAACATTTCATTAGGAAACAGGTCAAATCTAGAATTCACCAGGTCCATAACACAATTTTAAAATCTCTTTTATCAGACTTTTCTGAGTAGTGGAGCTGCTTTATATAATTTCATACTTCTTATAAAATGAACAAATAAGCAATACTCTTTCCATATTGCTTCATTTTGTGCAATTTTCCATCTTCATTGGGTTTTAGTTTAACTATTCTTCTGTCATTTTACATGTATAACGGTATTATATAATAATATTGATGAAGTGTTAGGTACTAAGACTGTGGTGTTTACCTTTTGAAAAAACAATGTCTCTAATACTACCCACTGTATCAAGTTTACTTTGAAGAAGTATTTTCAAGGTGATTTCACAAGCTTTTATTTCTGTCCTGGACACTGCATACCATGATTCAGTGTCTGTATATTTTCAGAACTGATACGGTTGATTGTAGTTATAGTAATGTTAAACTGAAATAAGATATGCACATAGTATAGTTATGAAAATACCTGTCTAGTAAATAGTGAGCTTATTGAGTCCCTAAATGAGTGTATGGTTTTCAGTGTTATGGTTGTATAAGATAGCTTGAGCGTGTCCCATTTTCACCCCATAAATTAAAGCTGGCCAGGGTCAACTGTAAGTTATGTTTATTTTTTTGTCATTGAAAGTATTTGCTTTTTACATTTATTTAACTTTTTCTTTTTTTTTTTTGTTTTTTTTTGTTTTTCTCTTGGAACTGCCTCTCCTTTATGTATTTCTCCCTTTCTTTGAGAGATGCACACCCTCTGTCACATAACTGGAAACATTCCTGCAATGCAGGCAATTTCATATGTGTGTGTTACCACAGTCCACATTCTTTTAAAATAACCACGTCTCAAATTAAGCAAACTTTTGATATCTCAGGCTGTACTGGAGTGTATGCACACCACCACAGATATGTGTGTCACCACAAGCCAGGAATGGGTTATTAATGAGTAGGCAGAAAAGAGGGAGAGAGGACATATCCCAGGCTGGCAAAATTTTCTGGGAATGGCACTGCACAAAAAGATCTCTGTCTCTTAACCTTACAGAAAAAAATGTAATTGTGTGCTATTTAGCTTGATATCTGTTCTCTCTTAGCTTATAAGCGAATAGAAACTGAGATGTAGCTTAAAAAAACCCAAACCAAACCAAAGCAAAACAGAATCGATTTCAGCAAAAAAAATTTATGTGTATCTATTTTATTTCTTCATCTAGTGGTATTGAAATGTATCACCTGTGCTTTGCTTCTGAGGATTTTTTAGTGTCATTTGTAATAGGAAAGTATCTTTTTACTTGTTTAAGGGTCTGAATTTTGTTAGAAATTAAATCCAACTATGAAAAAACTGAGCACAGTGAATTTTCATTATATTTATTTGATGTCTGCTAAAATTCAATGCTATGATAAAAGTAAGGCACACAACTTTGCCACATTTGTATTTTAAATATTTTACTCTGAAGGGACTGGAACTCTCTTTTCCAAAACTTACCTTTTCAGCACGTGCATGCTTCCTTTGCAAAGCAGCTGTTGGAAGCACTGACAGACTTTTCTTTTAACAATTAATCTGAGGAAAAGATGCTACAGCTTCACCCCATTTCTCGTTGCATGTAATGAAGACTCTGAAATACCAGAGTATTTAGACTATAAATATATATATATATATATATATATATATATATATATTAGAGAGAGAGAGAGAGAGAGAGAGAGAGAGAGCCTTTATATAGACTCTCTACAACCAGTATTACTGTAAAATTTCTCTGTTCAGTTATCATCATGCAGAGTCAAAAAATATGTTGTGCCTTCTACACAGCTGTAACCTTAATGGAAATAGAGGTTTTAGATCATGGGCTGTGGTACTGCTACACTGCCTATGATCTTTATCTTATATTCACAATACAGACAGCAAGAAAATTTTGCATTTGCTAGGATTGAATCCAAAATTCATGCGAGAGGTAGTATTGAAAATTGAAATAGACTTATTTCAATGGTACTGCAAAATACTGCAGATTACTACTTGCAGCACTTTCAAATATATTGCAGTGTAAACCCAGGATAATTTGCTAACAAATCTGCATGTGTCACAGGACAGTACCTGGAAACTGAGGGGGGGGTGGCTACGGCTAGATGGGAAAAAAATAAAAAAGAATGGCTATGAATTTTCTATGAAATTCCATAGTCTTGTTAATTTTTGCCCAGCAAATCAGTGTTTATATTATGTGCCAATTATTGGTCTTGCAGAATTCTATTTTAGTGAATTTTCATGAGGTAGAAAAAAAATGCAATGCAGATGGAAATGAAAGCATCTACAAAAGCAGTTGATGTTCATAAATAAATTAAACAGTTTGGCATACAATGACTGCACTCAGGAAGAATACATATTAGCAATTTTCTATTGTATTGATCCTTTAAACTAAGTCATGTGTGCCACAGTTAAACACTTTTGTGTATTTTAAAGCTGTCATTTGTAAGTTTGAGCATAGTACAATAGTCCTTAAGGGAAGCTGCCTAACAGGCAAACTTGCAGTCAGAGTTCAGTGTATTTTCTTCATCTTTAATTCAGTAGGAAGCCTTTCAAGATAGGAAATGAGGGTCCTATTCGTACTTGCCACTGGACAGCTGCAGTTCATAGAGTGGGCTTCGTTGTTTGGACCAGCCATGCACAGCTGGTGTGTTGCTATGAAGCCCTTTTTCCTGAGTATTGGCTGAATCACTGTCAGGTGAGAGGAAGTCCAAGTTGATATAGGACCTTGACAATCCGATTTTGCCTGTTGTGATCTATTAAATTTTATTTCATAGCATCTGGTGCATAAAATATTTCCTGTCCATGTTATCCTTACCTCAGATTGTCCAGAAAGCAAAAGTTTGTTTCATGCTTACTTTCTGTGTGAAAGAGATGTTTGGGAATGCACGCGTCTGCATGGATTCAAGATTTATTAGTTTCTTGACTACTTTGAAGGAGTCTTTACTAAAAGCAACCGACTACAATTACTTTATCAAGGATGTTAGCAAGAAAAAAAATGTGTATAAATAAAAAGTAATAATTTAAGAGAATATGGAAAAATGTGGCAGTTGTAAGATGATTCTGTTGGTTTTTGGTGCAGTGTTGAAAACAAAACACTGAAGAAAACCCTGCCAAAAATATACCATACAATGTTGTCATGGTTTGAGAGCCCCAAAATCCAATTCCTGAGTCAAGCCCTGCCCTCCCACATCTCAGCCCAGTGTGAGATGGGTTTTCCAGACACCACACAAGACTCAAAATGGGGGAAGAGATTACATATTACAATGACTGTACAGATAAAATATTACAATACATTACACACACAATCTCGACTATCTCCTATGATAAAACAGTATTTACAATGGATCAAATCCCTTCTCTCTCCAAATAAAAGTCCAGGAGGGAAGAAGGAAGAGATCCTTTCCACTCTCAGAGCAGCAGTGTATCTAGGGCAGCAGGTTCTCTTTCATGCAGCAGCTGTAGCTGGATCTCTGCCAGTACACATGAGGGGGGCCTCCAAGCCCCTCTCGGCCCTTCGGTTCCAAGCAAGGGTCTTCTTTTCCGTGGGTTGTGTAGCAGGGACAAAACTCGTTTCACCACGTCATATCATGGGGTGTAAGACCCCCATGAAGGTCCCTTCCTCAGGGGATTCACCCCTGAGTCAGAACATCTCGGGCAGCTCTCAGTTGAAGGCCTTTGCCTCAAGAGTTCTACCAGAACTTCTGTGCTCTGATCTCAGGCTGCTAGCTTAGTTTGGCAGCAGTGGCAAGGGGGTCCAAGGTCACCCCCTCCACGTTCCGTCTGGTCGTCCCAGTCCAGCTTTTCAGGACACCCTGAGCTTCTCAGCTCCTCTCTGCAGTGCCGTAGCACTCCAAGACTCTTCTCAAGTAAGAGTCCATCATCCTCCTAGGAGGTCTCAGAGGGGTTTGGGGAGTTTGTTTCAGTTCTTAACCAAACTCTCTCTCTCTCTGTAGAGCTTAGTCCTGCTCTGTGCCGTCTCTCTTTCTCCTTCTCTCTCTCCTTGCAGGAGTTCTCTCTGTGTTGCTGCATGCCTGTCGTTGCTGCTTGTTCTTATCTCTTCTGGCTCTCTGCCACTTTGTCCACTGCTTCTCTGCAGCCGCTTTTCAGTATCTCTTGCTGCTACTTACAGTGGAGAAACTCCTTCAGCTCTCAACTACAGAACCTGCCCCAGTTTAACTGTTCCAAGTTCTTGTAGCCCCACAGCCGGGGCTCCTGCCCTTCAGCTCGTGGCTTTCACAACATAGCCACTTCAACAACAACAACAACAACTACTACCTTCTTTTCCAGTCTGCTTGTGATATGTTTATATTTCACAGAGCAAGGGGGTGGAGTGTTGTGGTGGGGGAAAAACAGTTTTCCCCCTGAAGTTATGAAATGGTAAACCCCCAGGGGGTGGTGACCCTTGAGATTGAACCAATGAGCGCTTCTGCAAAATATAAACATATCATCCAGACCAGAAAAGAAGAGTTGTTGTTGTAGTTGCAGTAGGTGTGGTTTTTGGAGAAGTGACCATGTTGTGAAAGCCACGAGCTGAGGGGCAGGAGCCCTGGTTGGGGGCTGTAGGGACTTGGAACAGTGTGAAGCTGGACTAAGTATCTGTAGCTAAGAGTTGGGGATGTTTCTCCACTGTGAGCAGCAGCAAGAAATACTGAAAGCAGCGGCAGACCAGCACCGACCGGAGAAACAGTGGCAGAGAACCAGCAGAAGATAAGGAGCAGCAAACAGGCATTGCAACCAAGGAAGAGAGACACAGAGTTGTCTGAAGAGGAAGAGAGCCAGCAGCAGAGAGAGCAGAACTAAGCTCTACAGAGAGAGAGAGTTTCAGTAAGAACTGAAACAAAGTTCTCAAACCCCTCTGAGATCTCCTAGAGAGAGGAGGATGATGGACTCTTACTTGAGAGATAGTTAAGATTGTATATGATGTATTATACTATTTATTTTGTAAAGTCATTGTAATGTATTCCCTTCCCCCCATTTTGAGTCTTGTGTGGTGTCTGGAAAACCCATCTCACACTGAGCTGAGATGTGGGAGGGGGGCTTGGACTAGGGTATTGGATTTTAGGGCTCTCAAACCATGACAAACGTCATGTGAGATTTAATGGAAATTCATAGAATCATAGAAAGATTTTGGTTGTAAAGGACCTTTCAAGATCATCTAGCTCCCACCCCACCCTGGTCCCTGACATGGCCAGGGGCATCTTTTGCTAGATCAGGTGACTTAAAGCCTCATCTCACCTGATCTTTGCCACCTCCAAGTAAGGGGCATCCACAGCTTCTCTGGGAAACATGTTCTAGTGTCTCACCACCCTCAATGTGTAAAATTTCTTCCTTATACCTAATCTAAATTTACTCTTAGTTTAAAAAATATCTACTAATATCCCCAGTTCCTTGTCTGCAGGACTCTTTTCAATCCATTTGTCACCTAATACATACATTAGATTGCCTTTCCCCATGTGCAGACCTTGCACTTAGCCTTGTTGAACTTCTTAAGGTTCACACAAACCCAATTCTCAAGCCTGTCAAGGTCCCTTGGGATGGCATCACTTCCCTCAAGCGTATCAATTTACTACTCAGTTTGGCGTCATCCCGATACTTGTTGTGGTTGCTCAATCCCAGCCTTTGCCATTAATAGAGATATTGAACACTAGCAGGCCAAATATGGATGGACTTCTGAGGAACATCACTTGTTACTGATCCCCATTTGGAGATTAAGCCATTGTGGAAGGCCACCAGATTATTCGGGCAGAATTTTCAATTCATGAAGCCACATGTCATTCACATGCCTTGACACAGCGTCCAGGAGGATTTTTTTTATGATCTCACCGGGCGCAGAGGCTGACTGGTCAGTAGATCCCAGGCTTTCATTTTTACCCTTTTTAAAAATGGGTGTGATGTTTCCCTTTTAGCAGTCACTGGGGACTTCACCTGACCGATTCTTAGGTTCCTCAGAATCTTAAGGGGAAACAGTATCATAGATAAGTGAGAAACCAAACAGAACAAAACAGTTACTTTTATATATAATGGTTAAATTAAAATAAAGCATGGTGGAAAATTAGGACAAAATTTATTGAGATTCACTACAAATATCTCACTCTAATAGGTGAAATACGCTATCAGGTTTGGCATGTGATAATGACGGTGCTTTGGAAAATGTAGTTATATATTGGTGTTTGAGAGGAAAAAGATGTCTTGCAGAACACAATTTGTGTGGAGCAAAAAAATTGTATGTATCATAACTGGTTTGCTGTCTTCAGCTAAAGGAAAATAATTGCTGATTAAACAACTTGTTTATCCACAGACTTGATTACATGGTATTTCTATATAGAATTTTGCTTACATTCAACTGCAGAGCACTGCTGTAGACAGAATGTTTATATCATTTGAAAAGTATTTTACATCTCTTTTTCATTATTTCAGAAATCTTGTTAGTGTTTTTTTTTATGGTGTGTCTGCATGTGCCTTGTGATGAGCTTTACAGTAGGTTTCTTTACATTCCGTGTTATAATATGCAGATTATTAATACAACATAGCAGACTAATTTTTAATTGACATCCCAGCTGATAACTGAAATTTACTACCTCTTGATTATTATAAACATATAGGAATAGAAAAATTTCACCATTTTCCTTCAAAAATAATAATAATAAAAAATGCCCCGGGTAGATGTCATTAAAACTTCTATTTAAATAAAACTGTGTAATTGTTGTGGTTTAACCTTGGTAGACAGCTCAGCACCATGCAGTTGATCATTCACTCCCTTCCCAGTGGAATATGGGAGAGGATTGGAAGGCTAAAAGTGAGAATAGTCATGGGTTGAGATAAAGACAGGCTTCACACACAAGCAAAGCAAAATAAAGGATTAATTATCTACTTCCCAGATGTTTAACCATTTCAAGGAAAGCAGGACTTCATCATGTGTAATGGTTCCTTTGGAAGAAAAATGCTCTTTCCCACATGTCTCTCCCTTCCTCCTTCTTCCCCTGGCTCTTACTGTTGAGCACAGCGTCGCATGGTTTGAAATATCCCTTTGGTCAGTTGAGGTCTGTTTTTCCTGCTATGTCTGCTCCCAAGTTGTTGTGCACTCACAGCCTACTTGCTGGTGGGGTAGAATGAGCTGCAAAAAAGGCCTTGATGCTGTGCAAGCTCAGCATTAGCTAAAACATCTCTGTCTTACTGAGCTGGTTTTGGCTCAATAGAGTTGGAGTAGAGTTAATTTTCTGCACAGTAGCTAGTATGGGGTTCCATTTTAAATTTGTGCTGGAAACAGTGTTGCTAATTAAGGGATGTTTTCATTTTGTTTTTGACTACAACTGACCAAAGGGATATTCCACACCATATGGTACCATGCTCAGCATATAGAACAAGAGGAAGAAGGAGGAAGCGGGGGATGTTCACAGTGATACTGTCTGTCTTCCCAAGTCTCTGTTATGCATGATGAAGCCCTGCTTTCCTGGAGGTGGCTGAACATCTACCTGCTCATGGGAAGTGGTGAATGAATTCCTTGTTCTGCTTTGCTTGTGTGTGCGGCTTTTACTTTCCCTATTCAACTTTTTTTATCTCAACCCATGAGTTTTCTTACTTTTACTCTTTCAATTCTTTCCCCTGCCCCACTGGGGGGGAAGTTAGCCAGTGACTGTGTGGTACTTAGTTGCCATCTTGTTTTAAACCATGGGAGCTATCAACACTTGGTCACAAATCCAAAACCCAGCACCCTACAAGGTACTGTGAAGAAAATTAACTCTGTTCCAGCCAAAACTGGTACAATTATGAAGGTAATTTATGCAGCAGATAAAATAAAAAGGAAGCACCATTAAGTAACTACCTGAACACAAAACACAGGTCTACTGCTAGGGGTTGTAAACCAGCAGAGAGCTTGAGCACAATTAACTTCATGGCAACTAGGCACACCTTTAAAAGAAAAAGAGCAGAAATTCAGGGCAGAGACAGTCTGGCTGCCATCAACAGCAAGGCTTCCAAGGCAACTCACCCTACTGCTACTTATGGGTTACTTCAGACAGACAAAATGATAAACTACAAGCATGCTAAATCTAATTCAGGGATCAGAATACTACAAAAGAAATTTGGGAAAAGCTGAAGACTTCTCAAATTAGAATTTATATCTAGCTATTGGCAGTTACCAGTTCCCTTTCTGGTAAACTCTCTGACACCTGCCATGATAGAATATTAGGACATCCATCCATGATTATTTTTGCCTTCGTGCTCTTGTAATGAATGCACTGGAAAGGATTCCCAAGCAATAATAAGATATATTGTTTAGGTGATAATTTTTATTTCTACTACATTTGAAAACCTTTTTTTTCCCTCTAGTTATTCTTTATTTATTGAAGGATTTTTAATTTTTTAGTTTCTGATTTTTTTTTTCCGTCTCCAGAAAGGGAAGCAATACCAAAGTATTTCTACAGTTTCAGTGTCTTTGGTTTTTTGTTGTGCCTCCAGGCGGAATTTTCCTAAGATTGTAAGTCCAAGCTATTCAAGTGGCTGATTGACTGCAATGCACAGAGGTGGAGGAATTTCTGGCAGCAAGTCAACTTGCAGCAATAAAAGATTTTTTTTCTCAAGACCATTAGTTCCCATTACATAGACACCACAAAGGCCCAAAAGATAAAATCAGCAAAAAAAAAGTATTCACACTTTTCACTTATTCTGGAAGTCAATTTTGCAAACAATTTTTTCCAACTGCTTTTTCAGAAATAATGCTGAATCTAGAACTGGAACATTATCCTTGACTTCCTTCCCGTCAACTTTCAATCCCCATCGAGCTCATTCATACAGAGATTGATCAAAGCAAATCATGAGCAATAAAGAAAGTACACGAGGTAAATTGCTGCAAGAAGATATTGCAGTAGAGAGTATCTCTTGCAAAGGAAGCATTAAAGGGTGTAAAAGAGAGAATTTGCATGCCAGTTTGAAGGAAAGATTTCCTTTTGCTCTGAGGCATTCTTACTTCCAAATAGATTTGCATGATGTTGTTTTCTCCTTTCCAAACTTGAAGAGTATTTGCACTTAAAGGTAAAAATGAGGGCAAAAACTCATTAGTTTTTGACATACCCACTCTCTTTAGAAGTCATAACTGTCTCTTATTAGTGAAAATAAACAAATGTACTTTTATAAATGAGCATCTTCAGAACACATATGGGACCTAGGAAGGCCGAGTCAAACTATTGGTAATAATATTAGCTTTTAAAAAATAAACAAGACAATTTCTAAGTCAAAGTTTCTTCAAAGACTTTTTTGTGGAGTTAATTTCAGCCATTGAGTATTAGTACTGAATTATCAGTTTGTACTATTACATTTTAGATATACTCCATATACATATATATTCCATTTACACTATGATTTTTAAGGCATGCAAAAGATTACTAATGTAACATTCCTGGCATGTGTAATATTTTGCATTAGTTAACTTTATAGTAAATAACATGTCAGTTTTGGAAATACTTTCTGTCACTGCAAGCCTTAAACCATCTCTTGTTACTCTTAGAAGGTAAGAACTACCATTCTGGTCCAAGCAAAGGTATCAGGGATATTGGTCTGTAGCACGTGCTCATAGAAAAAACAAGATGAGTACGGAACTATGTTTTTCCTGGTAGAGCCTCCTCACTTCCAGTGACCATGCATTTAGAGGTGGAATTTTCAGAACTGTAGATTTAACTGCACTATTTCATTTACTCTTCATCCATGTATCCATTTATCATCTCCATGGCTTTGTAAAAGATTTGACTGTATCTAATTATATTGATTTCTTCAAGTTTCAGTGATAAGGCTTCCCACTACTTATTTATGGACAAAGTGAAAATGTATTAATTTTGGCTGATTGTAGGCCCATGACCTAATTCTAACTCTATTTTCTTTATGTGATATTTGATAATAGTAAGTACATTTCAGTCAGGAGTTATGAAACACCTAAGAAAAGGTGTTTTCTCTGCTTTTGTGCTTGCCAACCAGGTATAAAATGAGAGATAATAAGTCATCTCTTTGGCAGATACAACCAATGAACTGATGCTGATATTATTTGGAATTTGTGAAAGGAAAAACAGTGGACAGTAGGGGGAAGATGATAACTTTTCTGCAAAATTTCAGTTAGTTTACACACACAAATTTGGAAAGAAAAGGTAAATTCCCAATGTGATTCACCATTTCCTAAATTCAGAAGGAAAAGAGGTTGAAGAGTACTGAGATATGTTCCCCTTTATAGGCAGATTTAGGGTATATTGTGTGTGAGTGAAAGGGTCACTCACACACAAGGGTGAAAGGGATTGGGAGTGAAAGGGATTGGGAGAACCACAATCTCCCACATCTCAGTTACTTCAATATGTAGAGTACTTCATTGGTTGTCAATGGGTATTAGAACAGAGGTAAGGAAAGATGAAAAAAGCCCCTGCTATCTTCTTAAGTTGCTGAAAGAGCAGAACATTGCATACAGAAATATTGAAATTTGCTTTTACCTCTTTTTCTGTGTAACAGATAATATCACTTTTTATTTAGGAAAGGTTTTGCAGGAAAGGATCACAGATTTCAACTTTCTATAAATTTCTCACTGTTAATATGAAATGCTCTGATACAAATACGTTAAAATTTAAACATGCATAAAGAGAAGGTGTTAGAGTTTATCCTATACCCTCTATGATATCAGCTGTCCAAACAAACAGTTATTATGCCAAAATATTAGGCACCAAAAAAACCTGAAAATAAAATTAAAGTTTAAAGATAAAATATGGTGCATCACATTTTTTAAAATTTCTTAATTTGCAAAGATTAAAAGTCTGTATGATTAAAAAAATAAAAAAACATTTCTGTTTACAGAAATGTAAATAATACTACTCTCTTCAATTTTGAGGTACAGGAAGCATCTCTGAGTGTTGATACATCTGGGAAACTAAGTTTAAACTTAGTGAGATTCATTAGATTTATTAGAAACATTTAGGCAGGGATCTCAGACACATGGTGTGATTTCGGGTGTTTGGTGCAGAACTAGGATATGGATTTGATGATTCTTGTGGGTCCCTTTCAACTCATGTGCCCAGAGTATGTGGGCAGCTTTTGGCTCAAAGGCCACAGAAATCTTCAGTACTACTACATAAAAATTCTTATTTCATTTCTTATCTTTCCACCTTTTTATTTAATTTTATTTTTATTTATTTTTAATATACATAAATTTGAAATGAAATCTTGAGTGCGATAACCTTCAGTGTGTGTCCTGGTATTTGACTCTACTGAATGGAAGTTTAATCATGAAATCAAAAAAGTGCCTTTAGTACATTAATGATTTCAGATTCTACTCTATTTCTTGAGAGATTCTGAAAAAAAGTACTGAAGTAATTTTTAGTCATAGATGCTATTTATAGTCCTCTCTGTGGAACCTAAAATAATTGAGAAAATGGTTATTATGAAAATATATATCCTTGGTCTTTGGGTACAAGTGCATTCAATAAATGACTGGACATGTGGAGTTTCCTTGAGAGATCAGTTTCAAGTATAATCACATCAACTTAGTTAATGCAAGTTAAGATTTAAAGATTTAATGAAGGCTTAGAAATCCCATAATTGGGGATTATATTCCTTTTCTGTCAGTGCATTTATCCTGTCCATTGATTATTTTCTTATTTCTGTTGTGCTTATGGAAGTTTGTAAAAATGAGTATTTACTTGCGTAGTAGTTTTTCAATGTATTTTATTTTCAGATTAAAGCTTTTTATTGTAAGAATTGAACACAATGTGCACCAAGTCAAGCTCTGTCATTATCAACTTATTTAAATAAATTCTGGAATATTAAATTACACCATACAAAATGGCATATGATCTTAAGTTGCTGTATTTTCTCTCACACATTTATCAGCTCTGTTGTGCAGTCATTAGTCTATGCAACACTCCCATTACTTACCATGGGACTACTCAAATAAGCAAGGATTATTCATATCGTAGAGTTAATGGTATTTTTCAAACTGTTGCAAAACCTTTCAGCCATTTTGAAGTTTCTAAGAAGTGTTTTGACTGCTGTTTGTATATTTTAAGATATATAAAGCCACCCATGTCCAGACTGTAGTACTGCAAAATCTGACTAATTGTAATTCTGTAAAGTATAATTTAAAATATTTAAGCTTTTAGACATGCCTGAATGTAAACAAGATCAGAATCTGGCACTTCTTTTTTTTCTGTATAACCACTGTCTGGTGCTTTTAGGGAGTGGTTGATGTGTTTTCGAAGAAAATAGAAGCGATTTAATCTTTAGTTTATGTTGTAGAAAGTTCTCAGACTCCCAGGAACGCTGTCACACATCCACATACCTGCAGCTGGACTGTCTGAAAAGTTTTACTGCCTCATCAGCTATGTCAACTGAAATGTTTTATGACTTCTTCCTAATCCATTTTGAACCAAATTTGATGGGCAAGCACAGAGTCACTATTTAAACTCTCTGAGCTAAACCACGTTACTTTAATTGAAAGGGTTCAGGAAGAAATCACATGCACAGCTCAGCTAGCAGACATCAGACTGTGGTAATCTCCAGAGGGAGCATATGCTACTGGAGTGTCAAGGGGAGAGTAGGGTATCAGGAACTTTCTCATCTGACATAGTTGTCATCAGAAAAGGACACATCTACATTCCATGTGTATTTAGAATGCATATAATAACAAATAATAAGAAAGTATAACTAATTTAGATTGTTGTATAAATCACAGTTAACTCAGAATGTTTCCTAAGAACATTTATCTTTAAAGGATGTAACTAGCAGGAAGATAGCATGTTCAAAATGTGAGCAACATGACATAGCCATAGAATGACCAGACAAGATGAGTCAGTGGGTACAAAAACAAATAAAGTAACCAATAGTACCTTTCTGCCCGTGTTTCAAAAAAACATAGTTGTGTTAAAGAACAAAGATATAGTACTTACTCTACTGATCAAGGTAAGCAAAAATAAAGAATTCTGGGATGATTTTATTTTTAGTGTGGGATGAAAACTTTAGATAAGGTGGTAGCTTCTTGTTATTTAGTACTAATGAGTATTGAGTAGCTGTGGTAGATGAGTCACATTTAAAATAACCTTTTCTAGGTCATATAAAAATTAAAAGTGAGATTGGTCAGTAAAGTCAAAGAATTGTTTTTGCCTCCACCTGTCTCCATAAGGTGCATGAATCTATAAGGACCTCAAGTTGACACTAATACTGGCATCTTATATCTCTTTGTTGTTAAAATGTATTTGATTGGATTGAATATCTCTGCCCAACAATTTAAAATGTTTTTTTCAAAGAAGCTGATCCATTAGGAAACTAAATACACTATAGGAATTATAAGTGTCAGATACTTCCTTTATTTCATATTTAGAACTATGAACAAGATTGTTGATGGTTGCGAGTTGTTTTGAACTGGGGGGCCTTGTGGTATTTCGGATGTGAGTCCACAAACCAAAACCAGAAGGAAAAAGAATGTCTATTTTCTAGGTGATATTTATCAGCTTGGTTAAAACAATTTTAAGTACTTTTATTTCCGGTTTTGTTATTTCTTCTGTTCACACAATAGCACTTTTCCAGATGATGCTGGTTAGGGAAATGATTTTTGTTTACAGTATAACATAAATATGTATAAATGTAACTGAAGCACAGAGCTAGCCTTGAGACTGTTTCTGTATTCTTTCTATTTTGTCTCTGACTTACATTGTAATATAACAGCTGAGGCATTCTGTCTTAATTTTAAACTCTATGTCTTTAGAAATAATATGTACTAATATAAGCTACAAGGTCTCATCAACTCTTTTAGGCAAAGACTGGCAGCAAACACAACATAAAAAAGCAACAAACTTTTTTTTATTTTTTTCTATATATTTTTAATTAGTTGTAGTTGTTGAAATTTGGTTTGTATTCTGCAGTGTTTAGAATCCTATAACATTTATTCAGTGCAAATCAAATCAAATCTCCTGGCCTTATAAAGTACCTGAAGGCTGACCAATCATAGAATTTTGGTTTATTCTAATTCTGACTATTCTGATCTAGCCCAGTAATTTGAGTTCTCCTTTTACTTCATACTTCTCTTTAACACATATGTACAGATATGTTTACAAATTGCTAACCTAAGAAAACAATTTCCTTCTAAAATTAAGTCAACTATTACTGCAAAAGATAAAAATTTCTGTTTACTATTTGATTTTGATTTGGGGGATAATTTTTGTTGTTGTTTCTGTAAACTTGCTGTTAAAGTGAAAAACTGAATAGATAGTTCTGTGGATATGCTGTAAATATTGTTGATTGTTGTGAAAATTCACCCTTAGAGAAAGAGACATAATATGCATGAGCATTTCAGAAAATAACAATGGATGTCCACAGCCCGGGGATCTGGTGACAGCCCATAGAATAGATTGAGCTTTACCCAAGGTGTGACATCGAAGTATTGTCATTGTGGACTGTGAAGTTACTATACCGAAGTTCTTATTAAACATTTCCTAGTGTTTTCAAATTGTAGTATTTTTTGATGGGACCTGTCTCTAAAAAGTTATAGTCTTTTCTGTGGGGGTAGTTTTATGGGGACTAACTAAGAATTTAATGCTGAGAATTTACCTCTGATTTTTTGCATTATTTTTATAAGTGTTTTTATTTAATTTGGTAAGGATAAAGGTCTGAGTTCTTGGCTTCTCCATCACACCTGTTAGACACACGGGTTTTTAACGTAAAAGATTTTAGCTACTGATTTCCTTGGGATATTTGGTGTGCAGGAGTGGCTAGCTGATCAGTGGCGCTCAACATTTTTACTAGAAGTGCACAACGCACTGCGGAGGAAGAGAAAAATGGTTGCATGATTCTACCCCCCCCCCCAGATTCTTCCTCTCACCCACAACAGGAAACAGCCAATTAATGCATTTTTAAATGCCAGCCAGTGAGTGCAGTACTTGTCGGGGTTTGAACTGTTGCCGTTGCCAATTTAAGTAGCAGCTGATTTATATTTATGAACTGTGCTTCGAAGAAACACTGACTGAGGGCAGTGGTAAGGTTGCTTCTGAGCCCCTGGCCTAGAAATGTTCCAAAGGTTCTGAAAAAGCAGTGATCTTCAGCCAGCTGCTCAGTGCCCCATGAACTATTCTTGGCAGTATTCCTGCTGGCTCGTAAGTCTATAATGCTTGCCTTCACAGCTTATTTCACCTTTATTGGATCATGGATAACAAAGCTGTTCTCATTCTTGATCTTTTATTTTGAACCTTCATCTATTATACTACTCTATTGAGGCATGGATGTCACAATATTAGGAATCACTTTTTCTCCTACTGATGTCTCAGATACACTTTTAAATTCACAATTACAATAAAGTTGTGAGTGATATTAAAAGTGCTTTTCAACTTCTATGTTTATAAATTGTGTTTACTGTTAGAAAAAATACTCAGACTCAGAGGTAGAAAATGTGAAGTATTTGATAAAATCAAACTGAATTAGGAAATACAAATAAAGTTTAAAAACAATTATGAACACAACCCTCAGAAAGTTGTTTTTCAATTATGTCAGGTAGCATAGTTTACACAACCAATGAGTGTATAGCAAAAAAATTCTTCTCTGGGGATTATAATTTCCCTAATCAAAGTATTATCTTACTACAGAGACACTACTTAAATATTTATATGGAAGAGAAGTGTTTAAACTATTCATTTTACATTTTTTTCCTTGCAACTTTACTGCCTTTTGGTTCACCTCAAAGTCCCCATTGTACTAGACCCATTAAATGAAGTTAGAAAGCAGATAGTCTTTATTCTAGAAGTCTAATATATACCGCAGAAAAAGTGCATGAGGACAATGATAGAGTTGTAGTGGAAATTCAGACTGATATCCTTGGGATCTTTTACTGGGCTTACTTTTTTATTTATTTGTTTTGACAAATCTTACTTTTTCTTTTTTTCAAATAAGTTTTATCATATAATGTATAGCCCCAGCTATATTTACAGAGTTTACTGTGGCACCTTAACTGTATTATGGAATCAACATTGCATTGGGAATCTTCACAAAATTTCATCTAATTCCTATGCTGCATAACCAATTGATTATGCATTTTCCTACTGATTCCAAACTCAACTAGCACCAGAAAAATATGCATTGGAATGCAAGTTCCTTAAAGAACAGCATAGATTCCTTTCTAAGAAATATGGACATGAGAAAATTGCCCCATCTTAAACATAAAAGGAGTTTTACATAGGTCTTATGAGGGATTTGTGCAGTTTCCTTATGTTCAAACAGATAATGTGGTCACATTTCTCAAGTCAAAATCTAATTTAATTCAGAAAGAAACTGAAAGGAGAAGATCTTTCATAGCTTGGCGTCTGGACCCTGTGATTACCTTCCAAAGACGAGCAGAAGCGGAATGAAGTCATGTGTAAATTGAACTCTGCTTCAAAAAAAGTATAAGCCATATTTTGTCAAATAGAAATAAAACATTCTTAAAAGGAATTTTTGGGCCTGTCTTGGTGTTTTGTGAGTTCCTTTTCATGGTAACAGTCTCAAAAAAAAAAAAAAAAAAAAGCAAAGTTATTTTTATTATATGTTTGACCAAGCAGAAAGTAATGGAATATGAATTGTGGAATATAACTATTTTATGTGCTTACGTTTATAATGACTTTCAGTGATGAGTTGTACTGTTCAGCACATACTCCTTTGTAATGTCAGGTTGAATTTTAGAAGATTTATAAATTTAGGTTTAATAATCAGAATTGGAGAATAAAGATATTCAAATTTAATTGTTTGACTAGTTCTAACTCGGAAGCAGGAGGTAGAAACTGTGGAAAGCTGTTTTGGAAAGGATTGTTCATATTTACTGGGGCATGACCATATAGCTTTTTGATTATATGTACTTATACATGTACACGTGAGGAATCCAACCAGCACAAAATAATTGCACACATTGTTTGTGTTATCCATTATTGGGTGCATATGTATCCTGTTAGTACCTGCACATTTATCCTACTGATCTAAAGTAAAGTAAGTCCAATGAGTTACCTTTCATTGTTGGTTTTGTCCACAGAAGCAGTTACTTGCTTTTTCTGAAATTGCTGTCCTTGTTCCCTTTTTTTGCTCTCTCTTGCCTAATGCTAAAAAAGAAATGTTCAGATCAAACTAATCTGATGTGATTGCTGATTTTTGAAGTCAGATTTCCAGGGTTCAAAATTCTTCCAGAAACTTATCTTTTGTGTTTTATTTAGTCGTGTTCTATGTACAATTCAGTGGCTATTTGCAGAATAAACTTACTGCTCAAATGAAGTCCTTATAATGGCAAATTTTTGTGAAGGTGTCCAATCTGGTTCAGAACAGATCTAGATGAGGAGGGTTCCCACCTCTTTACATAAACACTGAGTTTACAAAAGATGTCACTGCAGGTTCTCCAAGTTTGGAAAAACCGCATTTATCATTTAATTCTTGCATGTCTGAGTGGAAGGGAACGGGTAAGTAATGTCTTTTTGCAGAATAGTCTAACTTTTAACTGACTTTCCATGTGCCTCACTTCACCAAGGCATTCTTTGAAAAGATAAGGAATAAACAGAGTATGAATGCTCCTTCATGTTTTACAATGGAGCTACAAATACTCTATTTTATACTTTTATATTCCAAATGCTATTAGATTTAGTATTTTAAATCACATTTTAAAAATATTCTTTTCAGAACAGTGTCTATTGTAATTAAAGTTGTTAGTAGTTATACTTCTATTCCAAGTGTATCTTCTAGACTGAAGAACAAACGGTGGTTTGCAGATGATCTTAATAGTGCATGGCTGACTAGAAAATGAACAACCTCTTCACATTTCTTCTCTGATGCATCTGATTTACAGATGCTAAAGAAAAGCTCCTAAAATAAGGTTTACAAATTTTAGCTTGAAAAATTTGAAGCCTAAGTGATTAACTAATAACTCTTATTTTAACTGATAAATTCTTCCTTTTTCTTCTTAATTTTTTAAAATCATCTATCATTTTCTTGCATGTATTTGTTTGAATTATTCTGATCAAGACACAGAAAGACATAAAAGATGAAAATGTAAAGAAATTTTTGTCATTTTATGTCTTTCCTTAGCTTGTCTTCATTTGTCCCATTTCTTTGATAAGAAATAAAGTCCTTTGTTCTGCTTCCTTCATCCCAACATGCAAAGTATCTAGAGGTGGCCACCAGCTATTTGTTTTGTAAGGGAGATAGACAGAAGGAGAGACCAGGGTAGGAAGGATATAAAAGTGTTTTACTCAAAAGAATGTTTAATCCCAAAGGTGTGGAAAATGACAGTTGTGTTTCTGTGCTCCTGCCAGAGTAATACAGACGTAGGAGATCCATTATGCGATTCTCAGCTATAAGTTCCCTAACTCTCCTGGCACTAGTAGAAAGATATCTGTCTGTTGTTCTCTTGTTTCACCTGTGCAGGACAGAGGCTTTCCAGAACATCATCCTCACACTAATCTTGAAATAGGAGATGAGGCTTCACTTGATCCATTAGTTAGCATATACTTGAGTATACTCGAGTATCACTTTGATTCTCTAAACGTACACAATGAGTAGGTCTACTGTATATGGCAGCACTTGGTATTTATATAAAAGGTAGTTCTGGTAAGGCTGTTGTTGTGCTTCCATAGATAATGGAGTGACTGAATTTGAATGCAACAGTGAATGCTGCTGTCTGTAACCACAACAGTAAGTTGCAGCTCACTTTTTAGGTAACTACTCCTGGAAAACTGGGATATTCTTTAAAAGCATGAATGTGATCACATCAGAGCACATTCATTATAAATTTAATGAAAATCTAGTGATTATTTATGACAATAGGTGAAAAGTTCAAACGGTTTTCCAATATTTAGTGTGAAGATGATTCATAATATTCTCTGGAATCCCTGTGGAAATGCATGTGTAGCTATTCTTTTCTGTTACACAAGGGTGTCTTTGTATAACGTGTTCAATACCAGTGTTCACAGTAAGAAGTGTTATCCCATATATCTACTGCACGCTTCCCTTGGTAGTAGATTTCAGTAATGTTCGTCATTATGCACCAATTTTATATGTTGCCTTAATGGTCAAGGCTGCTCAAACTTGGGTGCTCTCTTTTTTGCTACTTCCACCCAGGAAAATGAGGACTGATTCTTTGCTGTGTGCTCCAGAATTGAAACCCTCATTGGGTTAACAGGGTTACTGGTCCCAGCCCAACTGTCAATCTCAGTCCCTTGGAACATCAGGTTTCACAGGTCAACCCATAGCTTGTTAAGCCATTTCAACCATCCTGAAGTAGTAGATGTTTAGTTAAAATCTTTAAAATCTTTACGCTGTGCAACTTTCATTTCATTTTATCTGTTTCCCTACATTCCTTCTTAATATCACTGCCCTCTAGCAGAATACATTGCTCTAAGAATGATTAGAAATACCCTTTACTCTCCCCACTGCAACCAATTGACCTCCAAACAGCAACAAGAGAGATCTGGAAAATAACCTCTCTCAAATTTAAACTCTTATTGTAAGTCTGAGTTCTTCCTGGAGCTAGGAGTCACAGTAAAAGGTCAGTGCATTGATACAGGGTATATTAGTGAACTGTACCTCACGTTAGCCCAAACCTGTACTGCTTGAGGTAAAAGGGGTGATAAAACAGCTATGAAAACTTTCCTATCAGTATACTCGTTATGTGGTAAGGATGCTTTTGTGATGATACAGAGAATCAAAGTAGTTATTCACAGATTCATTTTTGGTCTAACAATCAATTAATGACCTCAGGTCACAGAACTCTATTTTTTAATACCTCCTTATCTCTAAGCAGCTTAGGATAGTGATGGCCTCTTGCTCTTTTTTCTACCTTCTTTTTTTTTTTTAACATGTCAAGTGTCAAGAAAATTTATATTTGGTATTTGAAAAAGCTCTACATTTTCTACAAGAAGAGGAGTACTCTGATTAATTTCTATATGTTTTCATTGATAACAGTATAAAAATTATTTTTTATAATAACATGTCTAAAATGCTTTCAGCAGCCTGGCAACTGGACAAGTAATTTACCACACAACTATTATTTAGAGGTGAAGTCCTTCAGAAGATGTCAGTAAAACAACACTCTGTGTTTACATCAGGTGTGAATTTTGTTTTTGGTTTGACATTAGGCATTTGTGCACTTGCAAAATGCTGTCAACAACATCTGCTGCTATTTCCATCCTATTCCACTTATGTTTGTTGAATTCTGAAGATATACAGGTGATTAATGATAACATAAAAATGAAAGGTTTGGTTTGGGTAATAAGAAATCCAGCAAGACCCCAGATTCAAATTCACTCTACTTGATTATACAGAATGAGTAAAATCCATTAAATGAATGAGTAAATATCTTTATTAAGTCAATTTTGCTTTTAGATTTCCATTGGTCTTGATAAGATGATTGCAAAATCTTATCCATAGATTCCCAGTGTGCTATTTAGTATCTAAATTTATTGTTATGTATCCATTTTCAATTTTAAGGGTTAGTTTTGATGTTTTGGGGGTTTTTTGGGTCAGATTTTCCTTGTGGGTTTTTTGTAGTAATGTGTTTTTTTCCCTAAGGTGAAGGTGACATATCATCCTTGTAAGGGACAACCAGGTAAAGATTTCTCTTTCCCTATAGGTTTTCTTTTGGAGATCATTGTGGATATATTTCTCCTTCTCTGAATGGATAAAATTCATTACTTCCAAATGCTTTAATTGAGAAGCTTCCTCTTAACATAAATATCATGTTCAGATTCATAAAGTTGCAAAAAAATCCCTAAATACTGATACTGTAACTAAAATTAATTCCTGAAAGAAGGTACAATCTCTAGTTTTAGTACAAATTGCTTGTATGTTGTGCTGGTTTAAAAGTTAACCAGCAGGGGGAATGAACTCAACTCAAAGGAGAGATTATAAGTCAGAATAACAATTTATTAAAATAATACAGTAAGTACAATAATACAAACAAACAATTGGTCTCAACCCACAAAAACCCAAATGTATAACCCAATGCCCTGGGGCATGAACAAAGTGGTGTTCCTTGGGCCCCGCTTGAGTCCAAAGTAAAGGGAGAGGGGAAGAACCTGCTGGTGGGAGAGCTGCTGCAGTCTGGCCAGAACTGGTGATCGCAGTCCAGTGGTGGTCTAAGTCTGGTTGAGAGCGATGAGATGCAGCCGTCCTCTGGATCCCACGAGTGGGTTGAAAAATGTTCCAAAACTCCAAGATTATATATCCTCCAGTTCAGGCAGGAATGTTCAGTGCTCCCCTCAGGGCGGGGAGTTCCACAAAGGGTGTGAGGACAGAAACATCCTCCTATCTCACAGGCCTCTTAACACCTAGTTTATAGCCTGAGGAGTCAGGCTCTATGGGCAGAGGGTGCGAATAGTCTATTGACAACAATAGTCTAGTTTCTGGGAAATGTCATGGAAGGCTATAGAATACAGTTTTGGGTTACACCCACCATGATGAACTGATCTCAGCTGTCCTAACTAGGACATATGTTTTATGGAATTATTTGTATTGGCTTTGCTCCTAGTACTACCAACTGATATATTAAAGTTCAGATCAGAACACATATGACCAAAGAAGAATTTTTACTGGATTTTGCAGTTCTTCTTCTTCCAGACTTTCATTTGATACAATAGTAGGTAGCCTTATTTGATTATGACCTATAATGTATCAATTTGAATATGACCTATAATGTATCAATTGCACTGGCTGAATCAGATCTTAATTTTACTTTATCTAATAGAATCAGTTAATTATGTCTGTGTGGTGTCATTTTATTTGATAACAGCTTCGTTGACTAGAATTTTAAAAGCTTTACCTTCAGAAGTGAACAACAGCTGGAGAACATCACTGTGGTTGAATGATAATACAAAACGTTTCAACTGCAATTTTATGTTGCTCTTTTCTAATTTTGTGTGTTGGCATCTCACAAGTATCCAGATTACTTTATTCTTTGTTGCTGAACTTCTACTGGGTTAAAATGCTTCTACTACACTGATTAGCCCTTTAAGTTCTTCTACAAGATGTTATCCAGGATAGGTAAAAAGTCACTAAATATTTCTAGTATAGAGTTCACAGTTCCCTTTCCAAAATAGAAAGCATGAATTTTTACCAATTTTCATCTGAACTTAGACATTCAAAAAAAACACCATCAACATTTCCAGACATTGCATGCCAACTCTATCTTTAGCAAAAATTGGTCAGAGGAATGGCCAGAAGAGGCACTTGCTGCATTTAAATTGTCATGCAGCTGCACAGAGTCTGTTGCTTCTATCTCATGAAAATATCTATATTCCCATCCTTCTACAATTTAGAGCAATATTCTCAAGGATTACACAAAATGTTGTTGTATCTACTACTTTAGATTTGCCATATCTACTGCGCATCATTTCTCCAGGAATTCTTTCAGCTTCAAATTTTTTTCTTTCAAAATACTGCTTATTTACATTGCTGACTATGAGTAGCTGTAGTCGCTAGCTCAGTGATTCTTATTGCTGACACATTTTAATTTGGTGAATAAAACTTGTGAGTTGTGATATGGCTGGAGTGCTGGAAGAAGTACTCAAGATAGATAGGCCAAAGACCTTTGAAAATGAGAACCGAACGATGAACTGAGGCTGATATTTCATGGGCCACTTGTACACTAAGTAAAGGACAGATGTCTCTTATCCTACCTTGTTTAGCTTTGAAGATACACAGCCAGCCAAATGATTTTACAGTCAGTTAACACTGCCTCTTAATTGGCTGTATCTCTACTGCATACTTGGTGTAGGATAGATAGCTATATACATTTGATCTGATGTGTCACAGTTGTTTCAGTGGCATTGAGGATCAACTTGCACAATGACAGTTGCTGATAGGTGATATAACCCTTTAAATATAAAGCTATGTTTGACAATAATTCTAAATTTAAAGCAATTGAATTTACAAAGTGAGAGGAACAGCACATCAATAATTTTTTTTATTAACTTTATGATCATTCTTTTTTTTCTCTGTTCCCTTGAGTAATGCCTGCTTAATCCTACATCTATTGAGGTTCTTCACCCTGCTGGCAACTGCCACAGAGAAGACAGACAAATAACAGTTACATGCAAAATGACTGGATATATCCTTTTCAGGAAAAAAAATCTTCCAATGCAAATTGTGTTGTGGATAATAAGAGGAAATGTTTTTCTCTTTCCTTATGATTTTTTGAATTCAGGAAAAAGTTTTTAGAAGGACTTAGCCTAGTGTTGTTAACCTTTTAATGTGGAAATTCTTTTATATAATGAATGAGTAAAAAAAAATTTCATGTTTATGTGTATATTGCAGCTTCTTGTATATAGGCTGATTATTTAGAGCCCTAAACAACATTTCATAATTAAAAAACACACCAAATGTGCAATTGCTATAAAAATACTAAGGTACTCATAGGAAATGTATTATAAAAAGACAGACCTATCTAAAAATCTATTCAAAGCACTAAAAAGTATTCATCAGTAAAATATGTTAAAAGTTCAGACATACTGACATGGTCCATCTGAATTCCTCACTTCATTGCCTAATAAAATGCAGGATGGCAGCTATCTAGCATATCTGACATGTGACTGATGATATATAGAACATATTTCTTGGAACAAAGCTTTCAGATGCTTTTCTAATTTCTAAATAAGATATATTTATTATATACATACATATTATATCTATACATATATTTATTTTTTAAAATTCTGAAAACTTCTTAATCTCCAGCTGCTGAGAAGCTCTGAATGTCAAGTACTGAAATTACAACTTAATTTGAATCTTCACCACATAAAAAAAAACCAGTGGGAGATTTAAAAGAGGTAAATATTTTGATATTTAAAAAAAACCCTGGTGGTATTTCATTTTACTGTTATAGCTCACAAATCCTTGGCAAGACTAGTTATGTTGGAAACAGCACTCCTTTACTTATGTGTATGTCAATTCAAACCATTTAGGGTCTTAATTAGAGATGAGTAGAACATAAAAGTAACTGGAAAAGACTTTTGAGAATCCTTAATAAAGGTTTCAGTATTTTAGGACATATGAACTACACAAACTTTATTAAGATGGAGAACAGAAAAATAGAACTGTAGCAAATTATTTGCCTTTCAAAGACTGAAAATTATACCATGAATGAATTATCCTGTAGGAAATGAGTATGTATTTCAAAATACATGATGAGGTCCCTTTTGTCTCATCCTCATGATTTATAAACACCAAAGAAAATGTTTCGTCATGTTACTATGGGACAACCTGTCTCTTTCAGTCTACTTTGAGCTTTGAGCCATATTTAAATAACAAATCTGAACTTGCTTGACATGTAATTCTACCTTAAATAGGATATAATATTTTAAACACAGTTTCCAAAAGTCTTTGTTACATATCA
The DNA here is from genome assembly GCF_001715985.3 of Manacus vitellinus. Classification (NCBI taxonomy): domain Eukaryota; kingdom Metazoa; phylum Chordata; class Aves; order Passeriformes; family Pipridae; genus Manacus; species Manacus vitellinus. Next base: position 30,163,646 of record NW_021939396.1, on the reverse strand, counting down.
TTGCAGCTCAAATACTATGCCTGAAAAGAGTTTTGGAAACTTTGACATTGTCATATGACCAACCAAACCATGTTTGAAATTGTTATCACTGCTGCATTTGTAAGTGAGCTCAAAGCTCAGTGCAGACAACCTGACAGGCAGCTTCTTGGAAGTATTGTGTCTTAGTAACCTTAAACATGGCTTTTCCTTTCAAACACTTTAGTAGTTGAGATAAAGTGGAAGTGTTTTGGCAACCCTACAGCCTTTGATCCACTCTGTGGGAAAAATAGTGCTGAAATACCCAAAGTCAGGAATTATATAAACCATGCTAGGATGATAGTTATCTGTCCTTTCCCCCTTTCCCCCTTCCACTGTTGGTACAAGGATTCTATTTAAAATGCAAACTTCATGAGGCAAAGAAAAACACTAATTTAGATGTCTTTAAAAATCTGACAGTGCTACAGAGGCTACCACAGAGATAAAAGAATAGTCCACTTTGTCTTAGACTTCCTACGATTGTTACAGCTTACTCATACTTCTTGTAAAGATGATATATCCAATTCAGCAAATTCTGTGAAATTTCCATGGAGAAAGCAATCTGAAAGTTAACAACTGAAATTTGATCTCTTGACTGGAAAACAGGAGATTAGAACCTAAAGATCTGGTGAGAGCTAGGGAAGTCTGTTTTAGCATGTCACATCTTTCACCTCAGTGGGATCATGAAAAGAAATTAAAAGAAATCTAAGATGCAAATCACTTGGTAACAGTGACTGCATTAAAATTTTTAATGCAGTCTTGCCATAGAAATTGACTGGCTTTATTGATGATGAACTCAAATTCTACGGGACAGCAAGCTGAATGTGAGTTAGCAGAATGCCCTCTCAACAGTGAAGGGGGCTTCAAGGAGTGTGATTATTCCACTATACTTAGCACTTCTTAGGATCCTTAGAATATTATGTCCAGTTTGGGTTTGCCCATGCTTCAAAAGAAACAAAATGTGAATGGTCCGCTAGAGAGACATCAAGGTGGTTATACTGTTGGATAACTTGACACATGAGGAAAGAATGAAGTATTTGGATTTGTTCAGAAGGCTTGGGGATAATCAGACTGGCAATAGTTCAAAGTCGAAGTAGAGAGGAGATGGGGGTTCTCTTTCCAGGATGCATGGGATACAAGGCAATGAACACAGATGGCATCACTCCTAATAAAATTCTAAAAATCCTAAGAATCCTATTCTCAACAAAGTAATTAGGATTTAGGATGATTAATCCGTAAACTAGATAACCTATTATGGGTAGCTGAAAGTTGATGTTTCTTGAAAAAAGACTAATTTTTTTTCAGGAAATATTAATAAGATTTCCATCAAGCGCATGTATATTAGTTGATATGGATGAACTGGCAGTAGTTGTTAACATGTGAATAGACCTGTGTTCTGCTTACAGGACGTGCAAAGACTCCTGACCAAGAAGGCTCTTCAGTGTGAGTAGATGGTTATCATGTGACCATAGCCTTCTCTCCCTTAAGCCTAAACAGAAAGTATGCAAATAAAAACTGTGGCTTCGACTGAAGTTAAAAGGCCAGACATTTGCTAGAAATGGAGGTGAGAAATCCAGCCAAGAAATCTTACTCAGAGGGGAGAAAACTGACATCCAGCTGAGTGCTTTTTTCTCCTAGGCAACAGAGGGGAATCCCCTATTATTAATCCCAGACAGGCACAGTCTAAAAGGTTAGGAAAGCATTATGTATTTATGTTTGTCTTTATAACATATTCTTAATTTTTAGGTTTATTGTTTTTAATTACAATGTAAATTATAACATTTAAAAATATATCAGTGTATCTCAATAAACAACATCCTCAAATTACATTTTATTTATTATAAGGAAAGAACTGTAATATTAAATTATCCCCACTATAGCAATCTGTGGTGTAGATCTTCAAACTCTTAATTTTGCTATCCATTGTCCCAGCTACTAGCCTGAAACACCTGATTTGCACAAGCAATGGGAAGCAACTCTCCCTCGTATTATATATTTGCTTCATGTTTACCATTAAAGCTATGTAAAAAAAAGTAAAATAAAATAAAGCTCAGTTATTAACATCAATATGTGTTCTTCTTATTTTGACAACAAATAGAGATGCTGAGTCTTCATCTGTGAAAACGAGGCTAAAATAGAAGTACCACTTCAATTTATGGCTAGACTGGACAGGTACAATACGTGAATTTTTAAGTTTTTTGGCCATAATAGATTTCATGTATGGAGTTGATTCAATGAAAACTCTGCTGTCATGAATAATGATCTTATGGAAGTCTAGTCATCCAAAAGTTCATTTAAAAACAACTTTAGAAAGATATTTGAACTAACGGTGCCTGAGATCACAGCACTAAGTTGCTTTCCAAGGAATATTGTGTTAAATTCAAAGCTTCCATGCTTTGTGAGATTGACTGAAATTTCCTGAGAGACCGCTTCTCCCTACGTGGTCATAAGCATTTGTACAGCTGCTAAAGGTTTTTGGCAGCTGCCCACAACTGTGGAACCACATCTGGAGTAGATCTAAGTGGCCATAAATTTCAATACTTTCAGAACAAAGCAGTGAAGCCTACTTCTCTCACCTACCAGTACCAAAGCCAAAAAATAAGCCAATCAATTCCTGCTGTCAGGAGGGATGGAAAGAGAAAAACAGGACTTTTTGTTTTCTCTTTAGCAGATTTGTAAGATGCTTTAATAATCTGATAAAGTGACAGAATATAAACTTAGATAGCTAAAGCCAAATCTCGGAAATATGAGCCAAAACCAAAGGAGTTAATTCCATTTCAGAGATTCAGAAAATAAAACCTTACTTGATTTAACTCTTAAGGGCAAAATTTGAAATTAGAGTCTTCTTTTACTGACTTTATTCACAATGGACAGCATGCTTTCTTGAGTAGAACACTGTCTCTTAAAAAAAGTACTAGATGATGATCATATTTTTAATTTCACAGATAAACTCAGTCAATAATAGCATGGTTTGCTGTGCAGTTTGCTGTTGAATAACTCAAAATTTGGGGGATAATTAAAATTTAAACTTCTAAGGAGAATTTGAATCCTGTATCTATGAAATATATAATTTTATATATTTCATGAGCCTTTTTTGATTAGGTTGACATTATACTATTGTTTGAAATGGGCCTCATAAGGTGAAATTGAGATGTTGAGAATGAGAGGAAATGTATAATTTATAAACTCTACTTAATAAAGCATATGTTAAGTACAGCTCTGTGTGGATAAGTCCTTTAAGGTTATTTATAGTTTGATTTATTATATTAGAGTTCTTCTTAATAATAGAGTTATCTTACCATTGTAATTGAGCCTATTCGTCAAGATTACAGAGGACATTTTACATATCTGAAGGAAGATGGCAAGGCAGAGCTATGAATCTGCAGCAAGTACCAAAGTTAGGAAGGAAACCTTTCTATTGAAACTCACTATTATGTTTGAAACACAGTATTATCTTAACTGAATTTCAAAATCATTTGAGTCTGGAGATATGTTTTACGTTTGTGCAAATCAGAGTCAGTTGCTGGTCAGATTGCAGTGAGCAGCAACCTCTGTTGCTTGAGGTTTTTAATACGGATTTCACAATGAAGCTCTTGAGTCATCCAAGAGAAGATGACAGAAAGAACCCACTTCTCATGGACAGCTACATACGGAGAACAGGAATATAAAGAACAATCTCTCTGCATAAATGATCTCTGTGTTATTCAGAGTGAAGCAAAGAATGAGGTCATATGACCATCTGATCTGTAGCAGAAGTGTTTTCAGCCAGGCCCTGAGATAGCCTCTCTTAGCTCCCAATAAAGTAACTGTAGATGCCATGCTTCAGGTTGTATTTCTTTGTCAAAAGTTTGCATCCCTACACAGTAGTACCATCGCCTCCCTATTTCAACTACTGTAGGAAACACTTTAGAGTTAGGAAGTTGAGATGCAAAGAACTTAAAAATCAGACTTTCAAAGTATTTAGTCACTAACTCTCTTTTAATCCACAGAAATCAGACTTTAATGTCTTCATATGTATACGTATTTCTTCAAATATTACATTTAAAGTTTCTGGCAGGTCAAACTTCATGTTGTCATGTAAACATTATACTCAGTTATGATGAAATACTTCTCCACTAGTAAAATGAAAAAAAAATATTAGTGTAAAAAAACTTAAGGTGGGGTGTAATAGAGAGAAAAAAGACAAGTAAACTTGTCGAAGAAAGAGGTAAACAAGGTATATTTATTTCTCACTTCACTGTCTGTTCTAAAGCAATATAATAACATATAAAAGTATTGGAATGAAAAGAAAGTGAGGTGATGGAATGTAAAAAGTAGTCCAGAACTTTGTTCAGATTTTGGAGAACATACAAGAAGAATTGCAGTTGCCAGGAAATCCACTGCAAGCTTCTGTCTTCCAGTTCTTTTGCTTTGAAGTAAATATCAGGTAATGTTATTTCAGGAGGTAGAGTAATGCTGTAGGAACAACAGGAAAGCTGAAGACAGAATATTCTTTTTGATTGATTCATTGATTGTATAAGAAAAGAGAGGGTCTGCTGCTGGTTTGGGAGATTTGGTTTTTTTTGATGTGGGGGGTTTTTCATGGTTTGCTTCTGAAATTAGTTATTATCCAGCAGGAATAACTATAGGGAAATCTGAGTGTAGTCTTCATTGGTTTGTCAATTGCAAAGAAAAATTCCATTTATATGAATTTATATTTATTAATCAGAATTATTTTTCATCTACATTGTTTTCAGTTAGTTGAGGTATTTAGGGTTAGTCTGTATTTACAGTTTTCCCAGGGGCATTAACATTATACCATCCTCACTACTCTCCTTCAAATTCGTTTTGTGGGGGTTTTTTTCTCTTTGACTAGACCTCAGTACTGCTTCTGGAATTAAAGTCAGGAACATATATTTATGCAGAAGACTTCAGGTATGAAAGATCTTTCTGGACTAGGACTTACCAATGCAAAATTAGTTGGAGACCTATTTTTTTAATAACTTATCTTTAAGAAACTTTTCCTTATGGAATCAGTACTTTTTAGCTTTTACAGTCTTGCAGTCTTTAATTCCACTAATGTTGGGTTGTCTAGATACACCTGCATTATCTTATTAATATCTTCAGTGTGGTATATGTGGATACACAGATAGATAGATGCATACATACATACATATATAGTCATTCCATTATGGTTTCGTCTACATCTTACCACCACCTCACAAAAGTCAGAAATCAAACTCCAGGCCAGTACCTATAGTTAAAACTCTCAGACTCTATTTGCAGTATTAATAATGTTAGTTGAACATAACATTCAGATAATTTTCATTTTGTGGTGCTTTCAATAACCATTCTCAGTATTGCTTAATCAATTCAATAGGTAAAATTATTCAATATATATCAGAAGTGAATTAAAAAAATCTATAGGCTATATATATGAGATATTAGTTTCTGAAGTCACTAAAAAATCAATACATGTATTTGATGCTTTCTTTCCCAGCAATAAATTCCTCTTGCACTAGTCCCCGTAATCCAAACCAACAGTATTTTCTATTCTGCAAAACTATGTTTTGCCCACTTAACCTCTTCTTCAGTTTTAATTGAATGAAATGTCAAACTGTGTGTAATACTTCTGTAAGCAGTTAAACCATTACTATTTTTAATGTTAGTACTGAAATAATTTCAGATAAATGTTTGCAAGGATTTTTATTAAAAAACAGTTTCATGAAGAGATGTTTTCTCATGAATCAGTAGTACAAGTCATTGAAAATTTGTGAGAAAAGAAATTTGTATTATTAGTGACATTCTGGATTATATTTTTACTCCAGGTTATAGGATCACTCAATCTTTTGCTCTTTGCAATTTACTGACTTCCCTTAACAACACTACTACTACTTAATACATAATACATGATTTAAATGAACTATTTGGGAAGTGAGTTACGACTTCGCATATCTTATCTAAATCTTATTGAAATTGAAAAGCTATGGAAAAGATTTATGTGAAAAAGATTTGTAGAAGTCAGTGTCAAATTTTTTTCATTTTTCTTCTTGAGGCTGGCACAAATTAATTTCATTAGAAAGAATTTTTTAGATTTTCTGTAAGATGCATTCTAATCCTTTTAACATTTTTAAATTGTTGGCAGAGAGTTTAAATTGTATGTTTCTACAAGTAACTGTCTAGAGGTAGAATGAAAAAAATAGCTTTTTTTACTTAATTCTGTAAAAATGTATTGTATGTTTAATGTATATCTATTTAGATGAGTTTTCTGAAATAGCACACAAGGTTCATTTGCTCTGCTTCATGTATACATGGTGGCATCAATTTTTCATACGTCCACGTAGTTCCATTAAAATAAATAAATAGTTGATTCCTGACTGGAAATTTAGATGTGCTGCACAGATTTAGCTGAACATATTCAACCTCCGGCAATGAAGAGGTTAACTGTATTTTTATTTACTACAGGTGGAATTAAGCTTCAAAATTAACACTTTAAAGTTAACACCTCATTAATATCAGTGGACAACATTTACACTTCACTTTTAATTTTACATTGTTTTGGTCTGTTCATTCATTTAATGAATGATATACATTGAGGAGTTTACTTTAAAATATGAGGAGCCAGAAATAGAAAATAACTCCTTGAAGTCAATGAGCAAATTCTTGAAAACCATCCTTGGTCAATCTTTATCTATATTCATGACTTATATTGTTTATGGTAAGATGCATTTATTTAGTAAATATTAAAGACTTTAAGTTTGGTTGCTTCCTTTGTTTGTTTGGGATGTTTTTGTTTTCCCCTGCAGTGAAGAAAGATGAATACAGTTTTAAAATGTGATGGGGAAGGAGGAAAAGGTCTTAATATGAAGTCTTTTGTGACTGTGGTTAAGTCTTAGATCCTAAATACCAGACTTCCCTTTGGACTTTTTTTAACTTATGGTATTTGATTAGGAGTTTTTGGATAAATATGAATGATGACAATCGTCTTTTAATAAAATGAATATGCTGCTTTATAAGGTTATTTGGACACTATAACTGCTGCTTCCAAATGAACATATATTTCTCTCATGTAACTAAAGAAGTAATTGTGTTGTTGCAGAGCAGTGGAGCACTATAATTTTGATAGGCTATTTGTTCATTTTTTTCCTAAAAATCATTTAAGCAAGATTTCATTCCTGAGATTACAAAATTGTCATAATTTTGAGATCCAGAATTATCGTGACAATGCTGTTTATAAAAGTTTTGTGTTAAAATCTTGGGATAAAAGATCTGAAAGAAAATGAATCGCTAGAAATGTCATCCACCGTAGTACTATGAAATAGAACTGAAGTTAAAGCAGAGAGGTTACAAAAACCTCAAGAATTGTAACTTAATGCACGATAAATTCCATTATATAATAGTTGATCAACATTTTGCCAGTATCTGTTTATAGGGTGAAAACTGAGGAACTTGGAGATACTGGAATGACAATAAACACATAAAGGAACCATAGAAAAAGGGAGATTCCAAGAGTGTAATAACACTACTGGAAAAATGCCAGAGATGGGTTTATAAACTTTTTATCTACTGACTGGACAAATTATTCCAAGGAGCCTTAGGTAGCAATGTATGTATTTGACCATATTTAACTATGTGATTTTCTTGTGGGTAAATGTTTTCATGAGCTTTATTCTAATGTTTTAGAAGTAAAGTAAATGTATGAGGGTAGTGTAATTTATTTTCTAATGAAGGATCAAGTAGTTTATTTCTATTGTACATGTTATTACAGTGACTGTAACATGCTGTGGGAGAGCAGAATGATGAGCAGTCACATCTTGCTAACACATCTTAGATGATAAACAGATGGAGACTGTGGAGATATTCCATGTTAGGACATGCAGGAAAAAAATATTTCACACACATAATTAGCATAAGTTATTATTTAAAGGCTTTGGGGTTTTGTTTTGATTTGTTTGTTTTTTTTCCGATAGTCTCCTCCTCTGACCCTTAATAGCCATGACCTTGGCAGCTTGAGTAAAGATCACTTAGAATTATGATGGGTGGATGAGGCTCTTAAGGCTAGAAGTTTAGTTTGGAGAAGTACCAAGAAGTTTGAATACTAATCTTATATTTATCCAAACTAATCCTTGGAGGTCTCTCTCCTTCCTCTTCCACATCTTTCCTCCTCCTCCCCCTAAGACTAACTATGTCTTTTTTCAGGTTTCATGCTTGCACTGACACTGTCCTTTCATGCTCATCTTGGAAACTTCACATCTGGTATTGCTTTATACTTCCTGTTATTTTAAAATCACATATAGTGGGATCTCTCTGAGTCAGCAATTTCTCACAAACATTTAGCTAAGTGCCCTAGTGAAGTCTCAGGACTGGTGAGATTTGAAATGGTGAAAAATGAAACAGAATTTAATTTGGTACGAAATTTCTGTACAATTTAGGGCCAAAAAAAAGGGATGATGAGACCTCTAGTCTGGTCCCCTGTGCAAAGTAAGCAACAGATTTTTAGCTCCTGGTTGCTGCATTGAACCCAATAATTTGAGTTTGACTGAAGTATATCTTCCAGTGGAGTTTGCTATCTTCACCGAAATACAACATGAGGTGAAGATACTTACCTCACCCTCTCTGATAACTAATCATGATTTGTTTTTTCTAATTTGAGTTTGTCCCTTTTCAGTCTCTAGAATATTCATCCTTAGCCTTTTTTTACCAGATTACAGATCCTTTAGGAGCCTACTCTTTCTTCCCAGGAAGGCATTTCCTTACAGTTATAAGTATTTTATTTTTTTTTTGTGATCTGTGCAAAGTTTCTTAAGTCTCCCATGCTTGAACTTTTTTCTCCAGACTTTGAATCATTTTATCTGAATCCTTCCAAAGTTTTCAGTAATCTTTTGAAAATGCAGACTAGAAAAAAGAAAAATAAAGTGACCTTCCTAATCCTACTCAATATTCCCCCTTAAGATATCAACAGATCAGACTGTCTCTTTTTGCTATGACATTTTACTGGAGGTTTATATTGAATTACTTGTCAATGGTTTGTGAGGACAGTTTATGATACTCTAGAAATGGGACTCAAACTTGGTGAAGTCTTGAGATGGAACTGTATTCACATTCCCCTAATGACAGTAAAGTCAGAAACATGAATGTAAATAAAAGACAAATATGTAAATAAAAGGGTCAGAAGCCAGTCAATGCTTAGAAGGAAGTTGTGAGAGTCAGGACAAAAGACAGAAGCAAGATTTTATTCTCTTTTCTCTCCTATAGAAGTGTATATGCCGATCTTTAACAGGACATATACTATGCACCAAAATGGAATGACCAACTTTAACTTTTCTAATGTCTCACTTAATTTTAGCTTCTTATTCTTGCAAAGTCATAGCTGTGACTTTGGCTGTATTAAAACGTACATGATTTGAATCCGTTCAGTCATCAAGTGATACAGATCACTTCCCATGACTGCCTGTCTTCATTATTTACCACTGTGCCAATCTTTGTGTCATCCCATAAATTTTATCAGCTCTGATTTTATCTTTTCTTTTTAGAGAATTGATAAATATTGAAGGGTGTCAAGCCTAATACGAAACCCTACCGCAACTCTTAGAAGCAGCCTCAGTTGATAAGGATTCCCCACTGCCTGCTCCTTACTAAAATGTCAACCTATTCTAAACCTACTTAATTTCAATTTAGATTGTTAAAATGGTATTGTGTTAAGTTTCATTGGAACTAAATAGTGAGAGATGTATTCAGATAATTTTTAGATACACTCAGTGTTTGGGAAAGTGAAGGGCTAATTGTGTGGCTGAAAATCTGTCTTGGTCTGAAACAGCACTCACAGGCTAGTCCTCAACCAGTGTCACCTACATATCATGGAGACACAAACATTGAATACAGGACATGCCTTCAGCCTGTAAAGAGTAAAAGAAACCACTTTTTCAGCTCTGGCAGTTGGCCTAGGATGGAACATATGTCCTGTTTTTTGGTAGTAAGGATAATCTTTTGGATAACTAAATGGTCTCTCAGTTTCTCATCTAAACAAATCACACCAAAAGCAAACTTTTTTTTTCCACCTGAATTACCTAAAACAATTACCTAATAAAAGTGAGGAACTCAAAATTCTAGGACTAAATATTTGTTTAATTACCTGCCCATGGATTCCAGGTAAAGATGGTATATTGGATAACAAATATCACTACATTATATATAAGATTATTCCAGAAAATTCCTGAGGGAAAAAAAAAAGATCATAAAAAGAAGGACATGCCAAATAATCTGTTTCAAAACATCTGATTTTTTTAATGCTGTTGAGAGTTTATAGACTTGCTATTTTCTTAACTTTTGTTTTACAGGATCACTGTATTGATCCAAAAATCATATTAAATGTTCATATAAGACCTATCTAAATGATATAGCCTGTTAGAAAAACAAGTCATGCTCTACGTAGGAAGGTTTTGAGAAAAGTGCAAAATAACTTCTCCAAGTGGGGATTTGGTAGCCACAAAGTGATTTGGACTTTGGCCAGAGTATTATAGCTAATAGCCCTTCTCTTGTGAAAAGTGTCATGGGAGTTTTAATGACAAACCAGTCAAGAAGGGTTGAATTTTACATTTCTTCCAAAGACAGCTTTATGAAACTGGTAAAAGGTTTTATTTACTCTTACTGAAGGAATTTGTAGAAATATGGCTCACTGGCACCTCTAAATTATAAATAGTATTTTTAGAAAAATAAACAACAAATTATCTTTGCAATTTTCTCTTTTATCTGTCTATAAATTCATAAAAATATAGACATTTAATATGTTGATTCAAATATATATGTTAGCAACAATCTTGTGTAATTATAGACCTATGTACCTGTCTACGACAAATTCAACACAGAGCAATTCACCTTCTAAAAATGGTTTGTGATTTTTTCTATTATGTGTAAAAATATGTTATTTGTAATGCTATTTAGATAAGTAATATGAGCTCATAGATGAATAGTTTTGTTTTGGATGTGAAGTTCTTATGTAGATAACAAGTTTTCCTTGTGACTACAGAACAGCTCTTGTGGTCTGCACTAGAGAGTAAAGCTATTCCTTTATCCCTGAAATACTCTAAGCAATATCAGTTTTCTCAGTTGTTGTAAAAGGGATCCATAGTTTGTCCTTTATGTTCCTCATCTTTGTAGATTGTCCATAGACTTCCTTCAGGCTATGAATATGGTAGGAAGTCAAGTGTTATTCCCACTTTCCTCTTTTTAGCTTCACTGTTTTTCAGAATCCTTTGGTTTAGGGAAAAGTTTTGGTCTTATGCATGCTCTCTGCCACTTGAAGCCACTACCTTCTGTTCTTCTTTTCTGTGTAGTTTCTCTTCCTCCCTCTCCTGGTTTGTTCCACTTCCCTAGGTGAGGAGCAAAAGTGGAAAAAGCAGAGGTTTCCACTCTGTTGTAAGACAGGATGCACTCTGTGCACTAAGCAGAGAGATTTTCAACCACAGCTACACAGGGCCATCTTTAGAGCTTCAGGTGCCCCAAGCAAGACTAGGTAATCGTGCCCTGGGATGAGGTCAAAGTTGGTTTAACAGAGGGTTTCAGATCCAAAAATGAAAGCTTTTGTGTCTCAGTTCAGAGGAAAGACAACCATTAGAAGTACATCTCAGTGTCACATTGTTAGGCAGAGGTGTTATTAACATCACTGATGTACATGTGTAGCAAGCCAGAGGCACAAAAATGCTTCTATGTGGTTAAAATGTACACACTTGGGCAATGCCAGTGGACATTTTACATATAAAGGGACAGAAGTGACTTTCTGTGGTAGACAAATGAGCTCAAAGAACACTTGCCCCTATCAGTGCCCCTTCCACTTTGGTATCCCATGTGGACACTTGTTTAGAGTTCCCCTAAGGCTGACCCTGCAGCTAGAGTGTGTACAGAACAAGATTGCCTACTGTATGAGAAGGAGGAGCAGAGGGTTCAGGCCCCTAATCAGCAGTGACATTTCTGTTTCCTGACACTGCAGAACAAGGAACAAGGGGTCATTCCACGTAGGAAACTCAAATGCAAACCTGCCAATTAAGGGAAACTTATAGTTAGAAGGAACGTCACAAGCAAAGAAACAGAAACACGCAGGAAGAACAAAGGTATTTTTAAAGATAAGTGAAGGAAATAATCAAGAACCAGTGCTCTAGGGAATTAAACAAAAAACCACCAAAACACAGAAAAAAAAGCAAACTACCACCAAATCTAAAGCATTTCTGCATACCCTGACAAAACAGTTTAAAAATATATCAAATACCCTAAAGGAAAGCAAGAAAATTGAGCTACTGGGTATTAGGATGAACATACCAGAGATCAGAGATTATATATGCTATAATATGTAAATTCTGTTATAGATGGTAGAGACTAAAGGACATAAAGGTTGCTGAGAATTCACTTTCCACTGTTAACCCTGTAAGACTGTATAAAACACATGAACTCTTTCCTCTAAGACCTTAGCATTTCAGAATTTTTTATAAACATGGTCAAATGCACACTTGGAGAAATTAAAAAGGGGGAAAGGGATAAAATTTACTTTTTTTCTTTTTTTTTTAAATTTATTTTATAATTTCCTGATCTCTGCTACTCCTTCTCCCTTTCTGGACTATTTCAATATAGTGGTACAAGTTGTTTCCTTTTATGAATATAATCAAAATTAGAAGAAATACTTGGTCAGTTCACTTATCCGAATTATTCTTAAAATTTGATAATGGAACAAAGATTATGTAAAACACAACGTGAAGTAGGTGGTAGTAGAAACTTACCAGCTGTGGAAATAATTGCAAAATTGATTTTGTGCCTCAATACTTCCAATTGTAATTATATTTAAATTTTAATAATGTAATTTTCAAATAAAAAATACTATTATTTTCTTTAAAGACATTTTTGTACTGTTTCTCTTAAAGAATATTCAAAAGTATACTTTAAAATTGAAAATCATTAGATTTACATCAGTTTCATACTAAAAAAACCTGTCATATATCAAATATACACTTGAAGAACTCAATAGAATTGACGGAAAATAGAAAATGCTTTTATAAGAATTAGAAATATAAGTTTAATAGGTTTCAGTGTTTCAGTTTGCAATCCTATTCTGTGTCTTGCATTAGAGGTGTCCTAAAGCCCTATTGGTTTTAAAGTCATACACTGATTTCAGAGCTCTGTCCCACAAAAACAGCAGTAATCTATTACTTGAGTTCTCTCCTTCCCAGTGGGAAGCCTCCATGAATAAGGTTTGATATCAATGCCAGAAGAAGATCCAACGCTAGATTGGTGATCTATGCATATACTGTAATACAACTGTCAAAGACTAAACTGAAGAAATATAGCATCTTTAATTAAGAATAGACAGTTGTTGTTAACAATTAGTCCCATTATTTCTTGCAGCTGTGTATACATAACGCCAGTGGCCTCGTGGGGAACTTTCTGGGTTGTATAAAGAAACATTGAAGGAATGAAAACTGGTACAGCTGAGTCACTGAGTCCCTTTCTTTTCTAGGAGACCCAGTTATGTGAAGACAGCAGAGATGACTCCACGTATATTAAGACGACATGGACAGCTCTTTAAAGCTATACTGAGTGTATAAGTTTTGGTCTCAGTCAAGTGTATTATTCAAATATTTTACTTAGTAACAACTGCCTATATTTCTAGACAATAATGTCATTTTCCTACTATCAAACATGACTGGTACTGATTTTTGTGGTTAGAAAAGGTGAAGATGTGTCACCTAAGCTGAACCCTACAATAAAAAATCCAGAAGATATTTCTCCTATCATTCATATCCCTTCCAAGATATTACAATGCTATATTTACTCTTGTATAAGGACAAAGCATTCAGGAAGATCAGCTGGAAGAACTCCTAGCTATTGTCCTCCTGAAAACAGACTTTCTGAGAAATTGTTGCCCCTTCTACTTAAAGTATGTATGCATAATGGCATTAAAAAACCTAAAGATTTAATTCAATTACATTTTCTTAACATTTCTATGTGTTACTATGGAGATAATGAAGCTATTCTGATTTGTATTGAACTGATTTTATGTTCTCCTGCTTTTGTGTAAACTTTTTTTCTAATTAATGACTGAATATAAATAACTTATTACATTTTAGACAACAGTTACAGAAAATCCTTCATTTTACTTTTAAAGTGAATGAGTTCATAAAATACTAAACATATTTTGTCTCCTATTACAGAATCAAAAATGGTATACGTTAGTATTAAAGAAATGAGCTAGAATTTTTTTTGAAAAGGAAAAATTAAAAATTAAATAGTGTTTTCAACACAGCAATATTTGAAGCATCTCTGTATTCCTAAAGGAATATTAATAACTTTAGATGAGTGAAAAAAAAATTTGTAATTTAAGTTTAAGCTACACATTTAGGCTGGTATAAATTTCTTATAGAGGTTTGAGAGCAAAATACTTATGAGAGATGAAATAATAACATTGAACGACAAGAAAACTTAAAATGTTCTGTTTCTTTGGTTTTTCATTAACAGAAATAACTTGCACCCCTAGGACCATTTTCCTGTAAATGCATGTCTCAAAGAGCCAAGTCTTTAATTACGCACCAGAACTGGAGAGAACGTGCGGAAAAAGAATGTGGTAGGCCTTGTAAACCAACAACAACCTTGTCCCAGGCAAAACATTTGTAAGTCAGAGAATTGTATGTAATCTATTGCCAATAAAAGCAAACTTTTGACTAACTTGGGTATTGGGGAAAACAATAATGCAAACAATGAGTCATTCTCCCCCTCTCTAGAGTTTGTTGCTCTTGTATCCTCCAAGGGTTACACACAGTTGATGAAAATTCCTCTGATGAGGAGGTGAAGCAACTAGAAGAGGTTGAAGCAGGGGCAGTCCCTTGGGGTGTTCTGCAGATGCATCCCTCAGGGGTGTGTATGCATGTACCCCTTGTCCCCATCCCTATATACCTCTGCTAGGGGGTCTGTGGACTCCTGCAGCTACCCAAAGTTGTGGCACACACCGGCTGCCCAGACCTGGTAATTCAGCAGCCATTGCAAATGAGCCCACCATAAAAGGTGTCAACACTCGTTCTGGAGTATGGCAGTAAGATACTACTGCTTCTGGTAACACTCTCTTACAAGTTTTTCACAATACATTAAACAGAATCAGTCTAAACTTCATGTTTTAACAAGAGCATTACAAACATAAATCCTCATTATTTTTACAGAAGGTTTTAAACAAAATATGTAACGACTCCTGCGCCTTCTGCTCTCACAACAAGCTCAGTTGACATCTACAGTGCCGTGTTAGGATTATATAATACTTCATGATGAAACTCAAGAGTATTTTGTCTTATCTCTAAAACCTTCTTTGACTTAGATAAGATGGGGTTTCACCTTATATTTACAAGGAATCAAAAAGAAAAAAAAGCTAAGTGTTATTTGCATCAAACAGTTTTATTTACACATACATTTATTGATACATATATTTACAGAACAGAGAGTAGACTAGGAAGCATATAATAAGTTTTCAAAATAAGAACATATGGAGTACTTGTGTGCAAGTTTATATTTAGGGTTAAAAATACTTATAGGTATATGAAATTCTTTTCTTGTATTTCAGTTAAACATAAGTTGAATCATATTTTTGTCTGGGAACCAGTTATGTTTTTTGTATTTAGCAAGTAAATATTATTGTTTAGTAACAGGATCAGTGCATGAATAATACGTTATTAGGTATTCTCATCATTTTAAGTCTCTCAAGAAAAAAGTGCAGAAAAATAAAACAAAAATTAAGATCTAAACTAAAACTCAGTGAAACAAAAGAAACTACTCTAGAAGAATATATTCCTTTTTTTTTTCTTGTACAAACAATTTTAAATTAGTTGAAGTTCACCGGTTAAACTGTAATGAATAAATTAAATTAGTACTCAGCATCACATGAATTACAGAAAAGAACTTTCTATGGATAGCTGGTTCTGTAAAAGTGAAGACATATTTTCAAAGTCAATAAATGAAAACTTATATAATATGTCAACATTTTTTAAGAGTTTTCACAACTACTGTTTTAATTCAGTACCTCAATAATAAAAAGTTCTTGGACTCTCCTGCTTGCTTTCAAAATGGCCTAGAGGTATTCCATTCCATTTCCCTTCTAGTCTATTTTCTTGCAGCTACTCTTTTTTTATATCTGCTCTGATATAACTGCTCCTTGAAATTATCCAGTCTGTTCAGATTTATCTTATATTTTATGAAAGCAGTGAGATTGATCTACTTTGTCTTAGAAGGACATCTAACTTATTTTTTCCTTTTATCTCCAGTATGTAAGTACATATGGATTCATAGTGGCAGTACTTTTGGTTACCTCTTGAAGAACTCTTATTTTGCAGTCATCCATGAAGTGTGGTGACTACCTTGAATGACAAGTTTGCTTTCATAAACTTTGTCCAAGTTATGTTTAGCGACTGAATGAAAGCCATCCAAAAGATATTTCAAATGTTTTTTTCATATGTGTAACAGAACTAGAAACAAACAAACAAACAAACCAACCAAAACCTCCCAACTCGAACGAAACATAAATTCAAACAAAAAATCCCTGACTGATACTCACTGAATTTTTGCATAGAATTTTTCATTTCTTGTCCCATAAGCAACATTTATGTTTTCTTTTTTGGAGATTTTACTTTTAGTATTTTTAACAAATGTGAGACAGGTTTACAGATAACTCTTTTTTATTTAAACTCTAATTTTTCATATCCCATTACACTTAATGAGATTGGAAACCTGCATTTGAGTCTAGGAGCTATGAAACTGGCTCAGCATATTGCATGCAACTCAAATAACTGGAAATCAAGTGGTGAGAGCAGGAGACACATTAATTATTCATAGAACTAAATGTATTGAAGAGCCCACATTACAGCTCACAAAGGAGTATCTCCGAGTCCAGCGAGGGGAGGAGTAACTGCCTTCAAATCCAGTTAAAGTGCACCTGACACACAAGAGAATGGTTCTCAAAGTGACCGTGAGAATTTTCAATAAAAGCTAGGGTTTTTAAAGAAGTTTCTGGTTCCCAAATCCCAATGAAAGTCAGTGAGATATGGGAATTTAATTCCCTTCTTCAAATCATAGCTCAAACAACTGGAAAGATCTGACCTACATTATATTTTGAATTTCTGCCTATCTACCCTTGTTAAGAAGTCTATAACACTTACCATTGTATCTACATGTGTTCTGATTGACATCTTGTCAAACTGTAGGGAAATCCAAGTCTTTAGAGGAAAGTATATTTACTGTGAATGGACACAAAGAATGGGTCTTCCAATGCAACACGAACCATTTTTATCATTTTATCAGTGAAACTCAGGATAAGGTTATGTCTGTGGGTGGTGATTTTAATTTGAATTTTTCTTCCGTGTTTTGTAAATATTAGTCTATAGTTCTCATTCTTTTTTTTTCACAGGTTTCACTTCATTAAAAGATTCCAAATAGTGAAAAGTAGATTAAAGACTGTTGTCATGAGGTCTTCAGTAACACTTAGAAGCAAGAGATCTGTGGAGCACATGTTTCTCTAAATAAAATATGAATAGGTTTCATTGCAACAGTATTGTATAAATAATCACTACTAATATTTAAGTTTTTGTTGCTCAGAGTCCTCTAGATGGGGGCTATTTAATAATTTCTGCACATTTTACTGCTGTCTTCTTAGAGAAAATAGTACTGGTTTGTCTAAAATTTCTACTTTCTGAAAGTGTCTAAAAATGAATACTGTATTCTTAGCATCAGTCTATGCCCCAAGGTGCATTATTAGCTATTGCTTGTAGGGATGTTGTTGCTGCTTGGATAAGCAAAGCCTTTTCAGTATGCATTAATACAAATATATAACAGAATTACAAAGTTAGTTGATACTTCATATGGATTCACTGAACATTGCCAACCTTATAAAGATTATAAACATTCAATACTATTGTATTTTGTGTGTCTTCTTTTTCTGAATTAGCCTGAACATCTCATAATTTTCTATCAAGGAAAATTAATATGAAAAATAACAATATTTTTTTCTTTATTTCCTTTTCTCTTTTTTCTCTGCCCTCTTTTTGTCACAGGAGTGTTTAATAGTCTAGAAAATGCAAAAATTCTGCAGTTTGATTTGTTTATTTATTCTCTTTTAAGAGGAAAATGAAGACTTGCTACTGCAGGGAAAACTGTGTATTTTAAACCAAATCAGAATTGAACTGTTTTATTAATTTATTAACAACATATAATTAAGTAGACATCAGTGAACTATGTATTCAGAGTCAATACCGGTACAATAATGAATAAACCATGTCACTAGATACTCAGAAAAAGTTAATAAATACGTGGAAATTTTGGAACACCCTTCTATAACTAATCCCTAATTAGAACTTCTAATTTTGCGTGAACACATGCACACAAGCACACACGCACAGAAATGTGCACCCGTCACCTTAGGTTTTGGAGGGTCTAGACGCCTCTCATCTGAACGTGAGAGACTCCTGTCTGCAAAAACCTGCTGGTGCAAGAGCCCTGTCCTGTGGTCGAGCCTTGTGCTGTCCCTCATTACCTCAGAGGTGACAGTACCCAGGAAGAGACCCCCTTTCCCTCAGAGCAGGGGTCCCCAGAGTGCACCTGCGGTAGCTGTGGGTGAGCTGCAATAGCTGCTGGCAGCACCCATTGTGGGGGGCACGGGACCACATCTGGCAGGCTTTCGTCTGCTGCTGTCACCTTCACTACCTCTCTCCACTGTCACAGCTTTTCATGCTTATTTTATATTTCCTTTCAGGTTGAGCACTTTGCTTCCAACGTCATTCAGTGCTGTGGAAAGGGATCTGGGCGTCTGCAAGTTTAACATGAGTCAGCAGTGCCCTGGCAGCCAGGAGGGCCAACCGTGTCCTGGGGGGCATGAGGCAAAGCATCACCAGTTGGTCAAGGGAGGTGATTGTCTCACTCTAGTCCATGCTGGTGAGACCTCATTTTGAGTACTGTGTGTAGTTTTAGGCACCACAGTACAAAAAAGACATAAAGTTATTGGACGGCTTCCAAAGAAGAGCAGAGAAGATGGTGAAAGGTCTTGAGGAGAAGCCTTATGAGGAGCAGCTGAGGCCATTGGACCTTTTCAGCCTGGAGAAGAAGGGAAGACTCATGGATCATACAACTGTCATGATGGGAAGAGAAGGTGCAGACACTGATCTCTTCTCTGTGGTGACCAGTGAGAGGACCTGAGAGAATGGCATCAAGCTGTGTCAAGGTGAGGTTTACTTTCAACATTAGGAAAGGTTTTTCATCCAGAGGGTGGTTGGGCACTGGAACAGGCTCCCCAGGGAAGTAGTCACAGCACCAAGACTGACAGAGTTCAAGAAATGTAAGACATCAAATCTTGAGCTATGAGCTCACCAAAACGGTTTTACTTTAAAAATATAAAAGGCTCCAACAATATCTGACCTCTGAATATATTAAAGAGCTTTTCTATCTCAAGATATATGTATATATTCTTACTTTATTTATGCCCAATACTGCTTGCCTTTGCTATTTGTCTATCCTTAGTTATGTGTCAAGTTTTTGAAAAAATCTTGTAACCGTCAGATCTCCATTACTGAGACCACATGTGCTTTACTCCCCTTTTATTGAGTTAATATTGTTTGTTTAGCTTTTTCCTCAGGTTTTATCCTTTTTTTATTTTCTCTTTTCTTTTTTTTTTCCCAAAAGAGTACATGAGGCATTATATCTATTGCTATATTAATAATCTATTAAGAGTTTTCCTTTGGAAAGTATTTCATAAGAGTTTTTCTTCTTGCTTTGAAAAAGATATTTAAAACAAAAGCAGACTCAAAATGCTTGCAAGTTTAATATGTCTAATCCAGAATGGTAATAGAGAAATTTAAAACCTACATTAGTTTGGTAAAATTATTCATTTTTTTTTAAACCAGGGAAAAGGAGATTAAAAATCAAAACTTTTCTGACCTAATGTCAGTGAGCATACATACTGTGGAATTGGCGGAAAAGAATCTACAATCCTATTCTAACATTGTCCTTATAAGAAAAAGGTCATGCAAATTCTGGTGCTGGAAAAATGAAGGAGATAAATTCTAAAATAAGGAAATGATGATAAATATATTCTTTTGCATTTGCATTAAGCATTCCAGTTGATTGGTATTAGCATTAGGTTAAAATATTTATGACGCTTGTTCTGGATAAATCACATCAATATAATTTATTATTTAAGAAGAAGTGAGAATAATCTGCTTCAGTGAAGATAATATTGTTATTCATGCTGTCCTGATGGATACCAGCTTTAAACAAGTGGAAAAATGTTAAGTCTTTGTATACTCTTGATTCAGAAAACTGTAACAATATTATGATTTTTAATACCTTTTAGTTTAGAAGAGGACAATCAAAAAGAGAAGGATTAAAATGTGTAAAAAGAAGGAAGATGAATATGCCCTAAAGATATCACCAGAGTGTATTTTGTCACTGATATACCCATGTATTTGCACTGGGTCAATCAGATTAGCCTTCAGTGGATTTTATGGTCCCTACTTTTTTTTTATAATATCATGGAATATTCCAGGCAAATACATTTTAAAAACACAATATTAATGATGATAGGGCACTTGTTTTTACCTTTGTGTAATATAGATGCTATTCTATTAGTGGAATGCAAATACTACTGTGATAACTCAAAAAAAGGAAAAACCTCCCAAGGATTTACAGACTGAAATTGACTAAAATAAAGAAAAGCAGGAATGTTGAATATTTTTTTGACATTGGGAACAGTTTTATAATATTCCAGTTATTATTTTCTTAGTATCCATCTGTACAAATATAGAAAGAGAATGAATGCAAACCCTAGTTTACGAACTGAAGTTTACACAAATGAAGGTAGCATATTTCAGATATATAACACTGTCTACTGCCAAGCAAATTTTCACATTTCCTTTTGAATATTACTTTACCCCTGGGTAATTATCAAAGAAACAGCTTATGAAAGAAATTTGCTCTTAAACCTGGTCTGAATACACAGGAGGTGTGAATGTTGTTTGTAACATGCAGGCAGTAAAAAGAGAGATGAAGGAATTAATCAGACTTAATAAAGCCATTTGAGATAAATTCGTGTGCTACAAAATAGTACAGGAAACACTGGAACTTGAAAATTTATAATAGATGACATAAAATCAGAGAGTAACTCAGGAGACGACTATGGAACAGTTATCAATTTTTTTTTGTCTTACAGACAGAAAAGAAAACCATCAAGACTGCAAAAAGTGACAAAACTTGGCATCAGTAGACAGACAGTTGAGTGAAAAGCAGGCTTCAAACCTTGTGTGAGAGGAGCATTTTGCACTTGCTGGTCTTAATGCCATAAGGAAAGGGATCAAAAAGCTTTGGGGAAAAAAATGAAGAAAATAATATGCTGAGATTTCAGTAATAGTAAATGAGGGTTTTTTTATATTTTAGAGGCTGAAGAGAGACAAACTCACTAGGAGCTATGTAAAACAAGCACTGGAGAAAAGCTCAGAACAGCCAAAATATCTGGGAATCATGGACACAGAATCCAGAAAAGTTCAGTGATGACACTAGGAAGCAAAAAGAGCACAGTGCAAAGAGATACAACGGAACTGCCCAATCTGAAAATAAACTACTATTTTATTGGTGATATGGTAAGAATTTGGCACAAACATGAAATTTTAGAGAATAGATGAGATAAAGGAACAGTGTAGAAGCAACATTGTCCAGAACAATAGATTTTTTAAACTTTGGCTGCAAAAAATGTACATAATATGGAAAGAGAAAATCAATAGGCAAGAAATCAAACACAGAGAAATAAAGACAAGAATGCAGATCTAAACAATAATTCAAGGTAAATAATAAAATCAAGGAATATCTAGTTAGAAAATGGGACCACCATAAAAAACTGAAGAGAACTTGTGATGGAGAAAGAGTAGAGCAATTTTTAAGAGGCTAACTTTAAGAAGTTTGGTTTAATCTTTGGTACAGAGAAGGCATAGGGTGTATTTATGAGGAAAGATGTGAAAAAAAAAGAGAAATAATTGGATAATTTTTCCTAAAAGTTGTCATATCTATCTTGAGGAATCTGACAAGACTGTATTAGGAACTGAATGTAGACAGAAGACCAAACTACCTGCTATGGTCTCTTGTGAAGTAACGCGAGTTGTTGTCTTTTTGCACAGAAGCAGAGTAAAAATGGAATTAAAAAAGAAGCAGAAGCAAGAGTAAGATCAGAGTTAGGGATTAGGGGGCTGTATAAGGACTAATTCAAGGTACTGTCATTGGAATGATTGCCAGGAGACAAAACCTCTACGTAGAAGAAGGCGGCTATTAAGTAAAGTAGTATTTAAAACTAGTCTAGAATTTCCTGTAAGTGTTTACAACTCTTGATTCTGATACATGTTTTTCAAAGCCTTTTCCAACTTCATAGTTTTTAAAGCTTGCTGAAGTATTCAGTAGTTTTTGTCCGCTTTATTTTCCTATAGTTTTTATATGACAGTCTCCATACATTTCCAATTGCATGAACATTGCAATTGAGTCTATGAAGATTTGTACTGACCTCATTGTGTCATCAGCTTGACATTAAATTTCATCTCCAGAGAAACATTGAAACACTTTTCATCATGATTTGATATTGTAAATGTGGTGACCATAGATCGTAATAAAAATTCCTTGCAATTGCATTTTGAGATCATAATGTAATCTCCATAGTCTTCACTTGACATTGTGATGAGATTGTGGCAATGCTAACTTTGTATGAATGAAGCTGGGGCCATAGAATGAAAAATTTAAAACAGAGTTTTGTGCAGAGTGAGCAAATGGTTATAAATACATATAAATTTTATCACAATTAAATTTTTGATAAAAATTAGAACACAGTCTCTATCCATCTGAGGAATGGAGATCTGGAACAGTCTTTTAAATGAGGAGATGAGAAAACTAATCACTTTTCAGATACAGCTTTTTCAGATACAGCAAGTAAAAATATAGCAAACAGTACCATAGCAGAGACTTTGAATCTGTTATTGGAAAGTTCTTTCCAGTTCCACTGTCTTCTGAGACATGTATTTCTGTCTTAGTTTTTGAGTAGCATGAGAGTAGGGGCCAAACATAATACATTTATAAAAGAAGTTTTCTATCTAGAAGCAATGGATTTTTAATTTGAAACACATGCATATGTCCTACAACATGGATCTTGTTTATCAGCTTTGGTGTAAAAAAGAGGGGTATCCCTTGGAATAAAACGTCTGGTGCAGGCCTGTTTGATTCTCTAAAACTTTAGTTTTAGGGTTGTTAAGTCCAGTGACAGACTGATTTAAACAGTGACTTTCATGTTCCTAAATTAGTCATTACTCTAATGTGAACTGGAATGACATTTTTTAAAAGTCAAAGCATTGCTGATTTTTTTTGTGGAATCTGAATTGATGACCTCCTGGTAAAATACATTTATCTTACTATTAGATCTTTGAGACACTATATCACTTGTAACCTTTACTTAAAGCATTTTCTTGCAGATATTCTTTTGATGTTTGCAATACAAGCAACAACAGATATTTAAAAAGAAGTGAAAGATACTATTCTAAGATTATAACTGTGGTACTAGACAGGCTGACACATTGTAGTTTTGAGTTTCTTTTTTTTATTGAAAAAACTTGATCTCTTCGCTAGAGTTTAGCTGAAGGAACTTGAATAAGGTATAGACATAATTACCTTTCACAACTTGCCTTTTTTTTTATGCTTATTTCACTTGTCTTTTTTTTCTTGAAGAGACAGTATTTGAGCCCTCCTCTTTTAGGAGTGAATAGGTAATATATTGTAAGTGTAGAATGCTTTAAAGTTGTAGATGGATATGTAAAGCAATATGCTAACAACTGTGCTGTTTGAAAGTTTAGTCCTAGCTCTAGTTCTAAATTGCCTGTGCACTTTGCCTCTGCAAGACATTTAAAACATAATAGTGTACATGACAGGCTTATAACCTTTCAAAAATAAGCTCAAATAGCATAATTGTATAACAGAATCATAGAATCATAGAATCTTAAGGGTTTAGAATGGACCTTAAAGGTCATCTAGTCCCAATGCCCTACCATTTGCAGGGACACCTCCCACTGTACCAGGTTGCTGAGAGCTCCATCCAACCTGGCTTTGAAGACTGCCAGGGTTGGGGCATCCACAAGATCCTTGGACAACCTGTTCCAATATGTCACCACCCTCACCATAAAAAAAGTTTTTTCCTAATATCTAGTCCAAATTTCCCCTCTTATAATTTGTACCCATTCCTTGTCCTCTCACTACAGTTCCTGACAGAATGCATAAGCATATATTTTTTAAAAGTAGCAAATATATTGAAATATTTTAGGATGTGATTTTACAATTGAGTAATATTGTTCTAGAAAATAGTTTAAAAAATGGGAACATTAAAATAAAAATTGACATTTTTGAGTGTTTTGAAACGAGGTGAACCTGATTGCACGCAGATTCTGTATATATACAGAGCTAAATAAAAAAAAAGATATTTTCCTAAATGGCACTGTTTTTTCAATAATTGAATTTTTCTGAAGAGCTTGGGGTGTTTTTATGTTAAATTGTAATACACTGGGGTTCAAAGCAGAAGACTGAAAAAAGCATAAAGGTTGTGTGAATAGACACTTTTTTGGAGAGTAACTATGAATTTCTTGGGAAATGTTTCTAATTATTTTGATAAAGTTCAGAAAATTGGCTGAAAAATTAGCTGATACATCTTTTCATTTGCACTAATTTTTATGGATCAAGAACATTGTGACACAGAATAACACCAGTGCAAGTATACCATGAGAACTTGTTTTTGCACTAGGGAAAGTTAAACTATCATCAAATTTAACTAATTTCACTTAAAATTGAAAATAAATATACTTAAATTGTAAATTAAAAACTGTTAGAATTTTGATGACAAACAATTGTGATATGAAAAATTGAAATAAACAGCTGATATATTGCAATAGACTTTTAACTTTGAATATGTCATCACATTGGTTTGTTTGGGTTTTTTTTATTATTGAAGTGCAATGATGATACCAATTTTTGTTATTATTTTGAGTCAGTTTTTAATAATTTGGAAGACATGGGTAAATATGAACTGTTGACCAAAACCATGTCGCTAGCCTTGACTTGAAAGCTTAAAAAATATCCTGTTCTAATACAGTTGCATAGGGAATTTATAACATATTCTCCAAGAGCAGTTAAGAATTTGGATTTTCAATATGGAGAGAGAACTTTTCTTCTGAAGAGGAAATGAAATTTTTCAGAAGAACAGTTTTGGCCTTAAGATATTACCTGAATATGCTTCATTTCTTCAGGTAAAGTGTACAATCTATCCAGACCACTTATAGCAACTAGGCTGATGAGTTCTCTCAAAAGTGATCTGTTCTTTTCCCTAATCCCTTTACCGGGGCACAGCTTCTTCACTAGTGGTCTGACCTGTAGTCTGCCAAAAGGAAAGCATTTGTAAACGACCATTAATTCCAAAATGCTTATCTCCAATGGACAGAGATTCTTTCTGCAGTCAGTTGGGAAAAGGGATTGAAGTCTGCTGGACTGAACATTTCTGCCTCAGGAATCCCCACTGCACTGATACTGGGTTGAATTCTTCTCATTATTACTTCACAATTGAGACGTGGGCCCAGAAAAGTCCTTGCCAAGATAAATATTTCTTTTTAACAAAAGTACTAGTGGCTACAAATCCTATCTCCCACTTCCATCTAGACCATAGTCCTCACAGATAATGGGGGATGTGGTTAGACTCGAACCAAGCAGTAGCGGATATTTTATGGGCAAGTGTCTCAGCTCCAGAGTATTATTTCTTCTCACGTCATGCAGCGTGCTGACCTTGCTTCAACAGACCACATACATTTTCACCAATAGAAATGAAAATTGCTGCCATTTTAGTCTGGAAGAACCTTGTAAAATGTCTACAAAATTATATATGAAGTTGCTTTTACATGATTTCCACATAAGATGATGATAGTTGATAAGATACACCATGGTCACAGAGTCCAGGAAATAATACAATTGCTGTTCTAAGTATTTAACATTGGTAGGCTAAAGGAAATTATTTTTTTTAATAGACTTTCATTTTCTGTTTGTTATTGCAAATTCCAGAAATCTCTCAAGAGAGACTGAGAATCAGTTTACAAGTGTGATGAAGAAAATATTTTGCCTGTCAAAATTCATATTCAGTAAATGTACTCAGATTTGCAGATCTGAAATTTCTGAGTTTTTAGGATAATTCTTTAATTATAAATAGTTTAAGACTTACTTCAATACTCATACTGCCTTAATTCAGTACACAAGTAGGGCAATTGATGTGAATCCCAACATCTGGCAATCAGAGTGCTTTAATGAGTTACTTTTTAAAGAAATGTCTGTCTGCCAGAGGGGTCTATAATGCAATTAGACACATTAGCACTTTCTCAGTCATTTGGGGGTATTTTTCATGAGAAAATATGATTGGTGCAAGCTGTAAATTGTTTGCACTTTAGGAAGATGAAAAGTAATAATACATTCACATTTCGGCTTTATAAGGAGGATTTTGTTAGAATGATGTTATGTAATATATTTGTTGCAATTTCTGAGTATTTGTTTGCAAGATATAAGCATTTAGTCTCAAGTGACAGTGTACAGAGCTACAGGCTTCTTTGGTCGAATTTTGTTTCTGGCTACAAATTCAGGAAAAAGAATGTTAATGAATTATTTAAAATTAAAGTCAACAATCCAAATTTAAAGAAGTTCTTGTGAAACATGAATACATCTGTGTATCACTCTTTATAACCAATAATACAATTTGGAAAGGATTCAATTTTTTTTATTTTTAAAGTTCTCTTTTTCAATTCTTATAGTTGTCTAGGAAATATTTTGATTTGTTAACCCACTTATTAATTTCAATCTCAAAGTACATAAGTAAAATTTCAGGACATTTAAGTTAAATGTAGTAATACACAGCTAAATTTTAGCACTTCCCTATTTGTATCCACATTCTAAATCTCCTGAATATTCTGTAATAGGAGCAAAAAGTAATCTCTTCTTTCACTAGAAATAGTGCTGGTATTAATGTTGAAAGTTTTGCACTCATTCTGTAGCTTTTGAGAAAAACTAACTTCTGAGAAAATTAACTTTAGTGGTTAGGAACAAAATTATTACAATAATATGTTTAAAGATGTACATTTATACATTGCTATATGCATTTTGCATATTGTAATTTTATATTTATAGTGCATATAAGACAAATATGGTCAAGGTTATGATCTTGTAAATAAAGACAAAAGAAGAAGACAAAAGCAGAAAATTAAGTTTAAACATGATATTGAATGTTTGCGTAATGTAACAGCATATAAAAATGTACTTGCAATTATTCTATTAAGAGGTAAAACTATTGTCTTCAGAAATTACATAATATACACGTGTGCAGGGGAGTTTATCACAGCATTTAAAATAAACTCAGTTATGTGAATAAAGTGGAAATTTGACTCAGTGTTATTTTTGCAGTTGGGTTTTTGAAATGTTAGGACATGTTCTAATTGAAACACTGAACTTCATGTGCTTTTTTTGCCAACAGCCTATGAATATAACTTCTGTTGATTTAAGAATCTGATGTCAGGGCAGTAAGTACGCAATTAGCTCTAGTTTAAGTGATAGCAACATGCTGTAAATAAGATTCTTAATTGTGTTTGCAAGATTAAAATTCAGTTTCATTGTTTTTTTTCCCTGGCTTCTTTGGTGGCTTTGTGGTATATTCGCATTGCTACCTCTAAATGAATGTCAACTTGTTTTACCTCGACTGCAGCCAATCGATACTTCATTAGGCTGAATTGTCTTGTGCCCATGCAACCTTGAAGCTGTGGCTTAATTACCACCCGTATTATGCAGTGGCTCAGAGTGCTGTGCTCAGCTGTGTCAGTTTTGAACAAAAGCCATGCTGTTGCCTGTATTTAGGAAAAATGGACTTTTGAACTAAAGAACTGTAATATTTTCTAAGTTAACAATTCATGATGATAACCTTTTTTATAATGTGTATGTCAGTTTTCAGTAAGTTTACATTTGAATGGGTTTCTGCATATTGCAAAACTTTAAAAGACAAGTACCTTTGCTTTTCATGTTCAACCCATCTTTGATTTAAGATAATTTTAAATTAATGGCAAAGTAACATTCATTTGAAAGAGAAGACAGGAGAAAGTGCAGTCAAATGGCAATCATGACAAATGACATCTCTTGTCTGAGAGTCATTTTTCCTCACTAGACTGATTTGTCATCCCCACTTTTGACATTTTTCATCCTGCTATGAAATCACATTGACAGAATAAGATATTTCTACACTTAACAGTGGGACATAGAAGATGGTTCTCTGCCTTCATTTATTTTTTGTATTACATTTAAGGGTTTGTAAAATTTGTAAGCAACTAAATTCTGATGACAAATTTCATTTGCTTTATAAAATATAAAGTTCACACTCTCCTATAATAATAAAGAAAATGTTGCTGTTTCATTTGTGTTTGGTCATTATATAACCTAGAGGAAAACAAATCTTTATGAAGAAAATTTTCCACTTGGGAGTATTGTCTTATTATAAGTGAGGATTATCAAATCCAGTAAAAATGAGGACAAACTACCTAACTTTAATATATCCTGCTCATGGCCTTGGACACGTCAAAGACCTGTGGCTAGTATGTGCAGTTTCTTACTTCTGTGCTGAAAACATAAGGCTTATCCATTGTTGAAT
The DNA here is from genome assembly GCF_001715985.3 of Manacus vitellinus. NCBI lineage: Eukaryota > Metazoa > Chordata > Aves > Passeriformes > Pipridae > Manacus > Manacus vitellinus. The sequence goes on along the minus strand of NW_021939396.1, from coordinate 30,134,914 downwards.
ACCTTATGTTCATGCATGCAAAAAGGTATAATTAGCTTTTTCCTCTATATGATACAACCTATTACAGAGGTCATCAGCATTTTCTTTTTAGTTATAAGAAAGGATAAACCAGAGTACAGTCCTGAAGGACAATTCTCAAAGATCAAATAAATGCAACGGAATATGCAGTGATTTTTATACATGGCACAAACTGTGATTCTTCCTTTTGTTGTTTGTTTTGTTTGGCTGGTTTTTTTTTTTGTCAAATGCCTCATGATTATTCTTGTGTAGACAAAAGCATTAATATCTGTATATGTGTCTGTGCCTAATACCTTATTTATGGTGAGGCAAGCAGATCACAAAATAGGAAGATTGTTGTCTTACACAAACCATGTTTGAATGTTCAGAGGATGACAGTCCGCCTTAAAACTCTTTAACAAAAATCCACTAAAGGAAAGTTAAAAAGCACTTTCTGAAAAAATCTTTTTTTTCTTTGTTGTATTGTTGTGCTTTATGAACTAGACCTGTGGGTAGATATCACTATTAGTGCAAGCTACTAGTAACCTCTAACACTATTTCTAGTTACCAGCCTGTTGAGAATTTTCTCAGCCTTTACGACATGTAAATATTACTCATTATACATTCCTTCTGTGTACAGTCTATGTATCAGTCACAGATCAGGCCTATAAAATATGCCAGATTTTGTACCAAACCTGTGAGCCTGCAACTTCATGCCGATATTATTGCACATTTTGTTGTATATTTGAATTTGCTGTCCCTTTATTATAGCGAAGTATGAATGAACAACTTTCAGTTAATTAATTAGCAAAGCTTATGTAATGCATCAGGTGTTTTTAATTATTATTTTCCTGTTTGAATGAAAAGAGGGATTCATGTTTCTTTGGGATTCATGTTTCTTGCAGAATTTGTCTCTGTTCTTACTCTTCACCCACATTTGTCTTGTAATAGATTTCAGGCAAGGTTCAAATCATCATCTTGTGAGAATGAAGATGATATATCTGCAGAATTGGTGCCTTTCTATCTATTATGTAGAAAGAAACTAATAACCCCAGCCACACACGTGAAGTGCCAATTGGTGAAAGCTTTCATCTTATCTGACAAAAATTTTGAACTGCATATATAAGGAGGTTTGATTTTCCCAACCTAAATCAGCACAAAGATAGAAGAAAGATGCCATTAACCATTCTAGTCTAAATGAAAAAGTAAATTTGGGAAATTTGCTTTTGTGGTTAGTGCTTCATAAAGTTGTTCCTCCATTTAAATTCTTCTGCCACTTTTTCTGTTCTAATGAGTGTATGTGGGATAGAAAGACATTGTAATGAGCATGGTTTATTCCATCAAATCTAAAGCAGGTGTATTTGTTCTTGTATAATGAATTACATCTGTTAGTAAGAATCTTTTGAGCAACTTTCTTAATATCAAAATGTTTATTATTTACTTGCAAGATTTCAGGAAATTAGTTTCCTATATAACCACAATGCTGTATAACATTATACAGCCACAAGCAACCAGGAACCCAACATATAGTAAGTTCACTCTTCAGCCACACTGTGTGATGAGCTCTTTACTCTCATACAGGTTCCTCTGGTGACAGATCAACTTAAAATGGTAAAACTTTTACCAATACCTTGTGCATATATTGATAGCAACTGTAGTTCATTAGAATACTAAAAGAGGAGAAAAATTATACTGCAATATGAAAAAATGTTCTGTAGTGAAACAACATGTACAACTCAGCCTTAATCCAAGTCAGTCTAGCAGGAGCTATGAACTTTTTTTTAAAATGATTCAATAATTGAAGGCAATAAAGCACCTGGTTCTGTTTACTAGAACGTTAAACCACATGGGAAAATATAACATTGAAGACAAAAATTGAGTGTTTAGATACATGTTTTACCAATACTAAAGTTACTGTAAAAGTAGATTATTTTTTTTTTCAAATTCAATTGCATTATGTCTTCAAAATAAATTCCTGAAAAGGTAATGTTATAATAATCAATATTTACATGCAAAAATGGGTATTTTACAAGGATGAAATAATGAAAGGCTCTGGATATATGCATTTTTTTTTATAGAGGACAGAGATTAGTAGTGGACTTGGATGACTAAAACATGAGCAGTAAATGTTAAGTCTGTTGATTTAGTGTTATTCATATGTGTATATGGGTTGTGGCAGTTAATTAGAGCAGAAAGGGCCAAACTGAACTGGAGAAAACTGATCATTAATATTGGATGATATGGGTAAAATTCAGTTATGCCCTTGTTTGCTTAATGGGCAAAAGAAGGCAGCCAAAAATCTTACATAAGTTGTAAAATATTACCTGTAACTTCCATTGGTTTCCCTTATTTCTTTCCTTGCTAATAAGACCAAATAGAAGAGTTATGACCCATTTTGCTTTTACTGATCATCTTCGTCATCTTAGGTGAGAGTGAATTCCATGAACTACAGTTCAACAGGAATGCATATCATTCTTATGAACATCAGATGTGGCCTCATGTGATCCCTGGAATGTAAAAGTAGGGCAGCAGGGAGTAGGTAAGAGGTTTCCTTATGTGTACTATCATGATGAGAGAGATATAAAATACATTATCTCAGGGAAATATCTACACTTTAAAATTATTAGGTTGGTGGAAAGAATCTTAAAATATTTTTAGAGTGATCTTTATTTAAAAATATTGCTCTGACAAAACTGAAGTTGTAATTTAGTCTAGGTTGTTGATCTCAAATACCTTTAACTGGGTGAAAACTAAAAGATCATCATGCACCTTAGATCAGACTAGATAATTTTATGGCTTTTTCTGAGTTAAGCTATGAATATATTAATAAAACTCTCCACATTAATTTCTTAAAAAAACCACACAAGACCTCACTGTTGGCAATGACTGACTAAACTCACACCCAAGTACATTGAAATATCTTCCTGAATGTCTCTCTTTAAATTCCTCCCACTAAAAAGCCAAAGCAAAATAAGAAACAGTTATCCAGTCTCAAGTTGATTTCAAGATATAAATCTGGACATAAATTTTCAGTCTTTTTAAGACATAATTGGCTGTAAACTACAGAAATAGATAATAGTCAAGCGTAAACAGTTGAAGGAATATAATAGGGTTATTTCATAGGGTTATGTTATTGTAATAGGGTTATTTCATCACACCTATCAGATAGAACAATTTTTATTATTGTAAAAGAATAATGTTCAAAAATTTGTAAAATATTAGAATTATTTCATGCACACAAGAAACCCTGATAAACAGAAAAATTTCATTCCAAATGTATGCTAGCTATAGTACCTCTTTAGTTGAAACATCGAACAGGACTGAACAAAATGTCAGCATATAATTTCTGAGTGAAAGAATGTAAATTTTTACCTTTTAAAGCAAAAATCTGTTTAAATCATATAAAACTAATTTTAAAATACTTAAATAGAATAGTTTTTGATGAAACTTTAAGTTATCAGGACTTCAATAATTTTTTTCTGTTAATTATAGCTTAAAGACGCAATTTATTCACTAATATTAAAACTCAGTTTAATATGAAGTTCTCTGGCATTTTGCAGGGTTATTTATTTGTTTTTTTTTTAAAAAGTAACAATGAAGTGACTAGAAATTATTATTATATTTAATAATTTATTACGTTGCAGTTAGAGAGAAGCATACAAGGTTGGATATAATAAAAACTCTCATCGTTTCATAGGGTTTAAGGCCAGAAGGTTCAATAGATCATCTAATCTGACCTCTTGTATATCACCTGAGATAAATCCCCAGTGAATCCTAGCTCAATCATATTCAAAATGTGCACAAACCTACTTCCATTTTTGGAGGGCTTAACTGAGTAATTTTCATTTAATAACACAATTATTTCAAATTAATTAAATATTTTCTTTGTTAATTTCTAGAACTTCTGGTTCTGTGGTAGCTGAATGTAGATTCACTGTGAAGGTGATTCTTTCTAGTGCAGTCTTATATTTTAAGGAAACTGGAATATGGCATTTGTTTGCAGTGCTGGGTCAGGATATAATGACACAGTGGATTCTCATTATAAGCACTATTAAAACTAGTCCGGATCATAGACAATGTTTTATTTTTCTTAAGTTGTAGAGATAATGAAATCACAGCTCCTATTCCCACAATATGTTATAGCAGATAGGGTATATGCTTCTGCACATTTGCAGCCTATAGGTAGACTGTAGAACCTTTTTCCCTTTGGGTTTTCTTAATACATCGAGTCTGGATGTTAGTATTTTCATCACATTTCACCCATTACAAAGGAAGTTTTCCGGAACAATTTTGCACTCTCTAGCTCTTTGGCATCCTGGCCTTCAGATGGTGTCAAGTTCCTAAAAAACCCACAAAACAGAAATGTTTTTGGAATGGAGTTATGGGTGTGCCTTGATGACAAGTAAGGTAGCATTTGAAAGGGTGTGCCTTGATGACAAGTAAGGTAGCATTTGAAACTAAAAAAGATACTAAATTATGAATTATGAATTTGGAAGAAATTTAGTGAAAACTGTTTGTCAAAATAGTTTTGTGTGTTGCAAATCCTTTTTTAACCTATCTGAGCAAAACTGCATTTCTCCCGTTTTGTCTGGATTTGTAATGGATGATAATATTTTTGCTACTTGTGCTGTTACTCATATAAATAATCACTTTTGTATATTATTACCATAATCACAATTATGTAAATTTTATATATATATATTAAATCTATAAATAATAATTTAAAATTTATACATACATACATAAATGATTACAATTATGTATTGATATCTTCTCACAGACACACCTAAGGGTACAGTGGAGAAATTGCAACAATGTGAACAAGGCTATAATCAGAAAAAGCCCGTCTTCAGCTTTTGAAAGGTTTTCCTTTTTAAGGATGTGGTCTTTAAATAGTTGTTGTAGTGGGAGCACCTAGGTGTTATGGAACTTGCTGGGGTTGATTATATGGTCTTTATGATCTGTCATTTTCATCTTTCCTGCTCTTCCTTGGCTTATTTAAATTTCTTTCGTATGCACAACAAGCTCTAAAACCAGTTTTATAGCATTGCAAATAGAGAAGACTGTTAAGGTCCTTCTTTTAAAGTTATCTGTAAACTGTTGCATTTAATTGGTGTACAGCTTAGTCTGTGGAGAGACAGTAGGTGTATAGACTCATTGGCTCCCTTTATAGTGTATTTCATTGTCAATAGTTTTTTTTCCTTGTTTTTCAACAAGACTTGAGTGACTGTAAATATGGTGGACCATATTTTAAATCCAGAGAGTAACAACATTGGTAAACAGTGTTCAACACATTAATTCTAGGATAATCATGTGTAAGGATGGAACATGTAAATACAGTGATGACTTACAAAATGAGTAGTAGATGTTGTAATTCAGCTTGTCACATGGTGCTAGAGTCAAGAAAATAAGGGAACTGTCATTTAGGTAATTAGGACTAAATTCTGCTTTTGGTTTAAGAAGCTGGGTTTAAGTGACATTTATACAAGGATGTTATTAGACACTTTGAGTGGCTTAGTGCATTGAAAACTGTAGTGAATGCAACACCATACAAAATCTGATCTTCATGCAGTCAGTAGATTTTTCTGCAAAAAATATGTAAATAGATAAATGGTTTAGTATATCATGCAGTATCATGTGAAACATTCTGAATTGGAGTGTTGGACTTGAAGAAGAACTGCCTTAGAAAAATAAAGAAAAGCTTTAGAACATCAAAAAGGTCATGCTGATTCTCATTCATTGATGGTAAGGAGCAATTTTAATCTTAATTCATGCATGTAGAAATGTCGACAGCATTTACTGTAGACATTCAACTTGGATGTCTATGCTATGAAGTCTTCTAAAGTTCTATACAGGGCTAATGGAGAGAACCATCTCCAGAAGAGGAGCCTATCTTTGTACTCTTAGGTCACTTTCTGGATGAGTCTTTCTTTTCAACTGACTGTACAGAAAACTTAGATGCTGAATTAGGTGAAATGATTACACCTGTGAAAGCTGACATTTTTATTGTTACATATTATAATATTACCAAGGATGTAAATGATTGGTAATGGTCATATACATTCTCAGCCTGGAGAACACAGGTAACGGTCAAAACATGCTGGTCCTCAAAATAATTGTACACTATTCACAAGTAATAAGGTAGGAACTAGTTATTTAGGTTAAATGAGCTTGGCTGCTTTGTGAAGCTGCTGTTTTGTGACTATCACAAAATTAAATTTGATATAAATTTTAATATAAAACTTTAAGATTATTTAAAATAGAGAAATGCTACTGGTGACTGTGAACAACTCCAAAGAAACGTTATTCTAATGTTTTACTCCCTTCAATTGTAGAAAACCCAAGGTCTAACCATATTTGCAAGTAATAATTCAAAGTGTAAAGTATCTTTCTTTGATGACTTTCTTTTTACTTTACTGTCAGCTTGACAGTTGACCCTCAAATTAGAAACCTATATAACAATGTCAGCTTTTAAAAAATAATAACACATATAAAAATTATTTTCTTGGTCTTGATTTCTAGTGTAACATACCACAAAATACAGTATATATCTTCCACATTTTTTCTATCTGAGGTTCTTAAGAAGTTTGAAGGGTAATATACATGATTTAGTATTCAAGTGTACTTGCCCGGATAAGTGAATTGAAATGCTTCCTTACTTAAACTTTTTTTTAAGCAAAGGTGCCTTTTATCCATCAGGTTTGCTGATTGAATTCCCATAAGGTTGAATGTACCCCAAGAGAAAAAGGAACTTGAGCCCTTATTATGACAAATCTAAAGTGTTTGCTGACCCTGCCTCTTTACATTTTGGATTAATGGGCAAAATTCTGTTCTTCTTTGAGGAATATTTGTGTGAGTATCACCACTAGTATTTTTTCAGGTAGCTAGATGATGCACAGAAGTGTATGGATCTATAAGTGTCTCAACAGTAATTTCCAATTCTCATTCTGCCATGGGTGATGAGCCGATTCCTGTAGGTGGCCCAAACAGGCCTGCCTTCCTCGCTTGGAAATGCTGCTACCAACAGTCTTGGAGCCATTCACAAGTCATTGCACAATGCAGTGATAGAGATAATGTTTTACCTTTGTGGTTGCATCTTATAAAATACAACAATGTATTTCCCTATAACAGTTATTTCCATTAGCTGAAGTGTTGGAGATCTATGATCTGACCCTTATGGTTACAGTTTACTCGAGAATCACTTATGAAAATGTGAATAAATTGAGAACCCAGGTAAAGTTTGTGCAGTAGTTTGACACTACAAAATGTACTTACAGGCACATTTGCCGTGTACATAATATTTCTAGTGTTGACTTACAGCAGTCTTACTTGGTGATAACTGTCTGTTTAAGAATTTGGCATTGTATAATTTGAGACTGAAGATGATAGGGCCATGTATGAGAGATATTGCTTGTGTGTGTGCTTAGTGGAGAACTGTGCTTTTGTAAGCTTCAAAAGGTCAGAACTTGATTTAATAAACTTTTCTTCCCAGAAAACAAGCTTTCTTCTTGAATGTGTAACATTGTTAGAGAACTGCATGTCTAGAGACATTGTTAATAGGCTTGTGAGACCTTTTGCTGTATTCAATTCTGTCTTTCATAGTCAGACCAGAGTCTGAATAAGCCAAAAACCTTAAAATGTTATTTCCTGATCTGTACGTTTTAGATCACCTCTGCTTTATGCAGTACCCCTTATAAAGTGCAAAGCTGGGATTTCTGTATACTCCATGTGCCTCTGTGCTTCACTTTACCACATCCTTTTACCACTGGTCTGGTAGAGCCCTTATTGGTTGTCTCTAGTATTCCTTACAATCCCCCTTCCATTTCTTGCTCACTACTCACCAGTACTGTGCTGTTATTGATATAAAAGTCCTTAACCACTCTGTATCATTTCTGCTTTTGCCACTTTTTTTTTCTGTTTTTCAGCCTACTATATTGGGTCTGGCTGAGATGGAGTTTGTTCTCCCATAGCAGCCCTCACGGTGCTGTGCTTTGCAATGGTAGCTAGAAAGATGTTGATAACACACCAATGTTTTGGCTACTACTGAGCAGAGCTGGCACAGCATCAGCGCTGTCTCTCAACATTTTCCCCTTCCAATGAAGGGTGTAGGGGTGGGCAAGATCCTGGGAGGGGACGCAACTAGGCCAGCTGACCCAAATTAGCCAAAGGGATATTCCATACCATATGATATCAGCTCAGATATAAAAGCCAAGGGAAGGAGGAGGAAGGGGGTGACATTAGTTACTTACGAGATTTGCCTTCCAGAGCAACCACTACCTGTGCTGAAACTTTGCTTCCCAGGAAGGGATCGGACATCACTTGGTGATAGGAAATAGAGAATACACTTTTATTTTTGTTTTTGCTTATGCGCAAGCAAACTTCCTCTTTTGTTTTAGTAAACTGCCTTATCTCAACCTACGGCTCATTTTCCATCTCATTTTCTCTCCCCTGTCCGGCTGGGAAGGGGAGTGAAAGAGTGTCTTGGTGGGCACCTGCTGTCCAGCCAAGGTCAACCCACCACACCTACACTGGCTACATGACAGCACAAAGCTTCCTACTCAGAATGGTCCTTATGTTTTCTATAGGTCATGGTGCTTCTGAGACAAGATGATTGTTGTCCACTAGAATATATTATTCTCAAGTTCTTGAGACCAACAGTATTTAATTTTCTGATATGAAGCTTACCTTTTATGATCTCTGATAAGACACCTATTTTCCTGCTCCTTGGAATCTGGCCACTCAGCTTCTATAGCTTTACAGGTGCTTGAGATGAGAAATCATTACTGGGGTAATAATCACAGGCAGCATACCATACTGCAGACATCATTATTGGTCTACATATCATGATTCTAAATTTTACTGGTATAATGCCTGATTCAGAAACATGCCACATTAGCAAAGGATGATTCTCTTCCTGCCTGCTCTAAAAGGCTTCAGAATATGATTGTGGGTGCTCAGACCAATTACACTGTCTAAATAAATGATCGTTACATATTCAGAATTTCTAGATTTTATTTTTCAATTAGTGCAAAAATAATATTTTCCTTCTGAAATAAGTTGCTTTTAGTGTATATGAATGGATACTGACTAGGAGGTGGTGAGACCATAAACAATTCCACTTTCATAATTTGTGTTTAGATCTAGCAAACTAGTACTTGAAATGTTTTACAGACTTCTGCTGCTTTATCTGTGATGTATGTACCCTATAAATGCTGTGCCTTGATGCAACCTCTGTAACCTTTGCTGGGTCAAAGGTGAGACCTCTTTATAAAAAAACAACAAAAAAACCCCTCTAAAAGACTGTTTAAAATCCAATCTAGGAAGCTATTCCAGGACATCTTCACAACACCTAATGATGGGTTTGGATTTCAGGAGAGAACACTAGGCAACAGACATATTGATATATCTCAGTACCAAAGTGTTAATTGTATATAAATTAAACCATTATGATCCTCACATCATTGTGCATTGTTGCCTTACATACTTTTCTCTTGCTTGTTCTCATGTTCCTTGAGACTGGTGAGCAAGACAATGGCCAGTTGAACTATCATAGAAACTTCGGAGAAGGGAACTAGAAAAGTGGAGAAGAGTAGGAAAGAAAGCTAGATCTACTCTATTTCTACCATGTGGTTATGTCCCAGTGAATATGTCCTGATATTTCACATTCTGCAGGTTCAAAGTCATCCCTCAAACAGATATGGACATATGAGATGTCAATTATTTCGATGTGTATTACTTGGGGCCAAAATACATCCTATATTAGGTTATCCTGGAGTGCAATATAACCTAGTCTGGATCTCAGATTCTTGTTTCAACATGTTCATTGATTCACAGATGATAGGACAGTTTGAGGAAGTGCTGAAAAAAATCCACCTCAGCTTGACCTATCTTGAACTGCTGCTTTTAAGCACTTTATGAAGCTGCTCACATCCCATGTCCTTGATATGAAACAGGGAAAAGGAACAGAAGTTATGGAGAGGGACCATGTATCAAACTCTCCACAGTCTGAGCATTCAATAGCACTTCTGAGATATTTGCATGATTATGAACTGAAGAGAGACTGTAAATAAATTGGAGGATACTCTCACATTATGATGAAATAGGTAGATATTTTCCTGGGGCAACACCTTTTGCCTGACAATGGAAAGGTCCCGGGAGTGTTTTTGAATGTCACATTTAAGATTAAGAGTGTGCCAAAAACAGGTATGTCCAGAGATGAGCAGGGAGAAGACTATTTACAATTGGCAGAACCACAGATTTTGAAAACCTTCACAGGAAGGTATGGGACTGTAGTGATTTTTTTATTTTTTTATTTTTTTACCTAATATGTACCAGTATACCAGATCTTGAATTTGATAAAGTGATCCTGCACAGAGATGGTTTCTGATGGTAGCCTCCAGAACTTTAACTGCTTATTGAGTTGGTTGGGGCATAAGTTCTAATGCCAAAAAACTCTGTCTACTGAGATAGAGAATAATTCATTATGTTTTGTAAAATATCACAAAAAGAACTGAGCAAAATGTGGCCCGTTAGGCATTCTGACAGCTAACATGTAATTTTAATAGAGATAGTCCTGATACTATATTAGAAGTCCTGTGAGCCCCATTAGATTCAGTTATCATTTTTGCATGATGTTAACATGAGCAATTTAAGTCGGAGAAGGGAAATAATTATTTTTAGAGCTTAAAAGCTAGCTTTACTTGAATGGGTTTTCCTAACTAAATTTCAAAGGCTAGTTTCAGACACTGAGCTATATTAGAGTGTAAAAATACACCTCATACGTTAAGATGAACTGTTAGCAGTCATGACATATTGTCTGCTCCCCTGTAATAGTAAAACAAAACATTGAATAATTATTGAAGAACTTAGGTATTGCTTATTTCATGAAGGGTTGCTCTTATACCATGTGTCACTTTGCTGAATGAAAGACAAAACCTGGGAACAGTCACTGTTAAAAATCTCATGAAGAGAATAAGAAAGAGTGATGCTCTTGATCTAAAGAAAGATTTGGCTATAATTGGAGTACGTGGATCCAAGAGAAATGGAGAATGGAACTTAATCTTTTGCTCAGGAAAATACTAGTAAAATATAAACAAGATAGTGAAAGTAAAATTAAAAATAAAATTTTTCATAGGCTAACTAATCTAAATTATTGCTATCTATGAGGAATTCTGTAGCATAAAATGCCAACAACAAAAATATATTGCTCAAATGAAATGTTGGGAATATTTCACACCACCAAATCAGACTAAAAAAAGATGGGAAAATGATTAAAGTGGTCTAGATTTAACTAAAAAGTATAAAGTCAAAATCTCTATTAATTAAATGTTCTACTAGCATAAAAAATTCAGACATAAAACCTGAAGACAGAGCTTCCATATTCTAAACAGATTTCATTTTGAGCTTGGAAATATGAAAAGAAAAAGGAAAATATGACAGACTGAGTGTTCGCTAGTTTATAATCATCATATATAATTTATTTTGGAATGTAAATGTCAGGAAACTGGAGCAAAGGTGATAACGAGGGACAGAATTATGTAAAGTTTAACATTTTTTGGCAACAGTTTCTGCAAACCAAAAGATTCCTGAAACCAAGTATAGGCTCATGCCTCTTCCTTGTGCCCTAAGCACAACCATGAGACAGTAGATCTACCAATTTTTCAAAGAAAAATGAATATTTGACTGAAAACCCATCATCTACTTGCCACGAAGTTCTGTAAGGTCACTTGAATAGGCCTACATTGACATGACATGAATAATCACTCAAGCAATCAAATCGCTTGACTTCTGTCATGGCCCCATGGAGCCAAAATAGATAAAAGGCACAAGAACCATCTAGAGGGGAACTTGATCTACAAAAGAGTTGGAGTAAAACAACTGTATGGATCCTGATTAAAATTTGTTGTAATCCAGCTATGATGATTCCTTCTAAGGAAAGACTCATCTATCATTATGGCTATGTGGCCATGCAGAGTAAACTCAGGATTCATCCCTAAGAAATGAAAAGGTTCATAGTGGAACTGCACAATAGACAGCAAACATGGAATATTTCTAGGGAAGGACAGTACTGAAAAAAGTCAGGAGTCTTCATAAAAGACGATACAGCTGTACATATGTATCGATTGGATGTTGGACTAGATGACCTTTAAAGGTTCCTTCCAACCCACACTATTCTACGGTTCTACGATTTTATGATATTAGGGCACTCAATGGTTAACTTCATGTACCACAAAATAAAAAATCTTCAAGGAGGGCACAAAGTAGGCTAAACAGATGATTTAAGTGAGAATTAGCAACTCTTTAAGTAAAAGTGGCGACACAGGTCAATATTTAAATGGCCTGGACAGCTACTGAATGTTCGATGGTATTTCTTCCGTAAAATATGTACCTCTGGAAGGTGCTTTATGATAATGATGAGATTTTTCTCCTAATTTTGTCTCAGAAATTGTCTAGTAGTTTTCTAGCAGAAGTATCTAGTTTTAGATACAGGACAATTTGAACACTATTCTTGGAAGCTGAGACTAGAAATTAGTGTAGTAGTATGTGTAATGTACTCACACTGTACTTTGAGTTTTGTATTTTGAACCAAGGCCCTTCAGCATTACCAAACAGCTTCTATATAAAGTTATGAATTCAACAAACAAAATAGAAAAGTGAAAATGCTTATAATAAGTTTCAGCTTTCTTGTGTAAATAAGTGTATTGGGTCTGGTTGAGCTGGAGTTAATTTCCCACAGTAGACCTCACAGTGCTGTGCTTTGCAGTGGCAGCTAGAAAGGTGTTGATAACACACTGGTGTTTTGGCTAGTGCAGAGCACAGCATCAGCTCTCTAACATTCCTTCCTCAGTTGAGGGCAAGATCCTGGAAGGGGACACAAGTAGGCCAGCTGACCCAAACTGACCAAAGGAATATTCCAGACCATATGACGTCAGCTCAGATATAAAAGTAAAGGAAAGGAGCAGGAAGACAGGTGTTCTCCAATGGCTGCCTGCTGAGGAACCATTATGCGTGCTGAACCTTCTCGGGAGTGGCCGACCGTCGCTGCTCATGGGAATTAGAGAATAAACTGTGTTATCTTTCACTTCGCTTTCGCGTGTGCAAGCTTTCTCCTGGCTTCTGCTTTGATAAACTGCCTTATCTGTACCCACAAGTTTTTTTCCATCTTACTCTCTCCCCTGTCTGGCTGGGAAGGGGAGTGATAGAGCGTGGCTGGGTGGGCACCTGACATCCAGCCAAGGTCAACCCACCATGATAAGTCTTTATAGATTTTGTGAAACTTCATAAACTTTGAAACAGAAGCTACCAGCAACATCAATTTTGGATGGTCTTGAGCAGAAGTAATTAATATAAATCAAGAATATAAATGTATGTATGAGGAGAGAGAAATTCAGGAGATGCAGAAGAGTGAAATCAGTCTAGTAAAGAAATAAAACATTTTGATTATTTAAATAAATCAAACCAGTGGTACCCTGGGGGAAGGATGTGAGAAAGGTAGTAGAAGAACACAAAGAAGGTGAATATAGACTTATTAAGATATCCCAAGCAGAACACTGACTTTTGATTACCTCTAAGTATAAAACTTGGATTAGATCTTGGAACAATGGTATTGGGCTGAATACAAATATTTACAAACAGTATAAGATATGTCAAAAGCAAGAGAAAAGGAGCTTTAACTCCAGTTGAAAAAGCACCAGATATTGCAGGAATGAAAAGGTATTTGGGGACAGGGGTTAGGGTGTGGTTTGTTATACATAGTCACTCTTTGGAATATATTGTGAGGTATAACATTTAAAACACAAATAAGAATTATTTAAGCTGTAAATTCTTTGGGGCAAAGGTTGGTTCTTCTTATCTATTTGTACAGTGCCTTGACTAAAAGATATTTACCTTTTATGGAAATAATAGCAGAGTTTCTTTACATAGTTATGCACATATACATTTTGTAAAATATACACATATATATGTAACTGTTAAAAAAAAAGACTGACCAATAAATTGGACAATTCAGGCACAATTCCAGGTTTTATTGTCTCCTTACACACTCAGCTCCTGAAGGATATAAGATACTCCCTTATTCACTCCATAGTTTCTGCACAATATAACAAGACATTTGTGATAAGATACATATCTCAAAGCTTTGGAGTTTGGGAATAGATTCAAACTATTCAGATTGTGTTGGTCTGTAAAATTGGTTAGAAATCTCATGAGAACAATGTTCTCACATGAGATTTCTGGTATTGTCTTCTGCGAATCAGATCATAAATACTGCAAAAAGTCTTTTTTTCAGAAGTATTCCTGCAGTTCTTTTCTCAGATGAAAATTAGAAGTATGGAACTGCATGTACATGAATAATAATGAAAGTAAAAAGTTAACCAAATATTTGAGAAAGTTTTTAAAAATCTTTTTTAAATTTTGGTAAAGATTCAAAGACTTTCTCTTCCTTTTCAGTGCCACTTGCTCATTGAAAGCAATGCACACTCATTTTTATTCATACTTCACGTGTTGCAGTACATCACTAATACTCCATCTGTATGTATATGCTATCAGTTTATTAAGGTTTTAATTATATAACTTTTCATGTTGGGTTTGTGATCCTCTCTTTGTGTCTTTCAGAACAGTTCTATTCAATAGCTTTTGATCTGCTGGGAGCTTAAGGACTGAGTTGCCTCTGATGCTGTTTGCCAGCAGCAAAGGGAACTTGGATATGGCATGACTTTAACTCCTGACCATGGAGACTGATAGGCCATAAGATATTAAGCTCCCGCCAATTTCTATTTTCTCTTTCAAAGATTGCTAACCTCATCTCCCCAGGGACTGCAACTGCTGCCAGCCTTTAAACCAGCAGGAGTAATATCTGTCTCTAATTCGTAATTACTAGGTCTCCGTCACAATGATCATTGTTGGTGCTTGCCTTTATTTAATTAGTGAGTATGTGCATTTGCGCTGGTGAGAAGTACAACTAGGTGGAAACATAGCCTCATTCTTTTAAAAGTTATTTTTTTATTTCTCTTTTTCGTGCTTCTTTCAGTTGCTATATCCATAATATACTGCAGATCATTATCAGTAGCGTTAATAACATTCAATGTTATTAACAAACATTGTTGCGCATATTTTTCAACACAATTGGTATTGCAAAAGAAACAAGGATAGCACCTTTAGAATTGAAACAGACAGTCTGCCCCTGAATTCTTACCTCTTCCCTGTGCCTACTCCCCATTATTAATGTATATTATTACTTCAAGTATGTCAGAAAAAGAGACAAACAGTCAGAGGCAGAAATTTCTCCCTAATTCACTCTGCCTAGCCAGCAAAATGTAACACAAAATTATTCAGGGGAAAAATACAATTTTCTGTCATCTCTGCCATACACTGATAACAAAGCTACAGGCTAATATGTTTTGATATTTTTGTCACTCGTTTATCATGTGACCTTTCATGCTATCATTAATACAGCTGAGGGACAGAGCAGATACACTGAAATAAGGGTGTGGAGAAGTCAGATTGCTTCTCTAACAACTAATGGTCAGTCACAGCAATTTATGCTTTTCTTCAGTATAGCACTGACTGAAGAAGAGAAATTGTTATTAAAATTTGATATTACTGTCTAAGCTCTGCCATATAGAATTTGCAACTTTTAGCTATGATGGGAATACTAGGAGGGGGGGGGTTAATAAATTTCCCTTTGAATTATGATATTAATACAATACAACATGCTTGCTCAGATATTCAAAGGATATGCATGGGGAAAAATCATATTCAGGACACTCCAATACTGCATATTAGTTGCAGTCCTGGATTGTTATATTTAAGAAAAATATTTTAACAAGATGAGTGTAATTACTTTATATTGGTTTAATTAAAATTGTTAGGATTTATCATTTTTGTTTGTTTCTTTACGAAATTCCAGCTACTAATAGTGTTGCATGCTGTTCAGTAATATTTTCTGGACATGTAAGAAAGTGCAATGTGTCTTTTTTTTATGTGTGTGTGTCTTTTATGATAAATGATACCTGGTTTAAATTTGCATTCAGCTTTACACCATTTCTAACAATGGTCTAGCTTTTTATGTCGCCTGTAGAGTCTGGTTTGTTAAAATTCCAATATAAAACTAATTTATATTTGACATTAATGAGTTAAGAAATGTTTTATACAGTACATCAGAGCTGAGAGAGAACTTTACAGCATTCTAGTAAAGCAAATTACTTCTGAGTGCAATTATTATGTGAAAAATGGAAAATCTTTCACTAATCTAAGCTACTTGTCCTTTCAAAATCTTGTGATTTTTAATGTTTGTATTAAGAAAGGACTGAAAATTTAACAAAGACTTTCTTTTTCTCTTTTACATTCTATTGGGGGAATTCTAGTATAACTACTTGGATGAGATGTTTTTCATCAGTGTGCATGTCATGTCAGGTCACTATATTAATTGATAAAACAATATTAAAATACCTTAACTATTTACAACATTAAATAATTTTTTTTCCTGAGCATGACTTCTTTCACGAGTATTTTTTTAAGTACACTAGAAAATTACCTTTGCATCTGAAAGAAAATAAGTAAGGATGAGTTTTAAATGAGAGGATTTTTATATAGGTCCCAGAGAGAGGCTTGTAGACTTGAAATGAATCTTTTTGCATTCGATCTGGTTGCAAAGTGAAAGTTTAAGTTTGTTATTTCAAATGTAAGGGTCTGATTTCTGGAAAATTTATGCAAATTCATAATTGAAATTGCCAAAATATCAGTTGACTTAAATTTGACTTCTTCTGTTGGTAAATTCACACGTTTGCAGAAGTGAACCTAAATATATTAATAGAAACAGTGGATGTATTGGCACTACTTAGAAATACGATTTGATGATTTCGTTGCTTAATAATTTTTTAAAAAATCCATAACATGTATTTTTAAACATTATTAGTCCATTTATAGTCAAGTGGGCTGCATACTTTACACATGTAAACATTTATATATGTATGCATATATATAAAGTGAACTATATATAAAGTAAATTCTGAGTATCTGATTCATATGTATGGATAGTAGCATCAGATAAGAAATAAAAAGCCTGTTAAAGTCATGCAAACTTTAGAACATTCTATAGAATAATTTTAGGGGACGTAAAGAATTTTTACCTTTTGGTATTCCTGAAGTAATCTTTCTAACAGTGTTCTGACTGTATTAGTATCACTTCTAACTTTTGCTAATTAATAATAGTACTTTCTGAAGTAATTAATGAGAAAGAATAGAAGCAGGAATAATGCTATTAATACAAAGAATTAAAAATTAAGTATACCCATGGAAAAATAATATTGATGCGGTGAAAAGACACCTGTAAATAACTACTCTAAAATACTTTTCTGTACTGGTTGCCCATTAAATTAAAAGCATCTTGTATACTGTTCATATAGAATAATATTAATTACCTTTTCTCAAATGATAACCTTAGAAAAAGAATACTATGAAGTGTGTTCTTTCATTAGTGTACACTTTATTATAGTCTAAGCAGGACATTGGCTAAGTGGACTTCCCTTTTACCTCCCTATCACTAACAACAGTCCTGACCTGGAGGTGCAGCCTCTTTCAGGATAAGAAGAAAATGCGTCTATGCATGCTTAGACTATGGCCACCCTTGAACAGATTATATATCAAGCTGAATTGTATTTAGTCCTTTTCCTTTTTCTTCTTGTTCCTTTTTTTTTCCTTTTTTTAATAGGAGAAAGTAACGGTAGTGGAGGCTTTGGGGAGGTAAGTGACTGCTATCAACAAAGGATTCAGCTGAACTGAGAATCTCCAACCTGTTTAATGTGATGCTGTAGGGAAAATTTGGAACCTTAATTATGGAATAATACAGCCTCCCCACTTAGATATTGCACACTTATATATTTTATAATTTACATTTTGTGTAGTCTACTCCTTAACGTCAAAATGACAAAGGAAAGAAAAAGGTAAAAAAAGAACTAAATGCTATTTTATGAATAGCTTCCTATAGAAGTGCATTTAAAAAATATGATTTTTTCCTGCAAGCCAGAAGGAATTATGAAACATCATCTTTTGCTGTAAGCACACCTTAATAGCACAAATGGCAAAATTTTGTTGATCTTTCCAACTTTGTTCAAAGTGTATGTACATGTGTTAAAGTGGAATCATTTATTGCTTTAATATTTGTAACAAATTTATTGCAAAACTATGAAATAAGAGTCTTTCATTCCCTGCTCTCCTACTATAATGTTCAACAAAAACATACAAATGAACAAAAAAGGATGAGGGATTTTAAGGCTGACATTTGTGTTTGCATGTAAATAAAGCACAAGCCACAAACAAAGCCAGCAATCTCACATACTTGCCTTCAGTGGTAAAGGATGGAAAGGCTGCCTGCTACCAATCAGCAAGTGGTTGCTATGGTTACAAGGTCAGGAAATATGCCTTTTCCCCAGTTGTCCAAGGCTTGCACATGTCACTTCTGAAACTATGAATTTTATATACAGGTCAGGAGATGCATACCAAAGAAATAAACAGTGAACTGGACCATAATGACAGCTAACGTTCAAACGTCCTTGAATTTTTTAAATTTCTATCCAAACACATTTTGTCATTTTGAATGGGTTGGGGTTTTTTGTATAAAATTGGAGTAATTCTTTCCTGTAGTGAAATTTTGCAAAGTAGGTACAAACTATGCCTCGTTATTATAAGCTGCATCAATAACTTGCCTCAGAAAGATACTTATGTTCTTTCCCTTTATTTTTTTAAACTCTTTAAATTACAGCTTTGGAGTATTATAAGAATATAATTTGATGCAACTTAAGAACTGAGAGTAATAACTACTTTCTGAAAAACAGATTTAATAATGCTGTATTTATCTGTAGACAAGATGGTGGTTAAGCTGTTAATGAAATGC
>NW_021939396.1:29888525-30113525 GCF_001715985.3 Manacus vitellinus | reverse complement strand
TATAACTGAGTATTTCTCCGAATATGGAAAAATTTCAAAGTTAGCAATACAGTAGATGCAAAACTGTGCCTGACCCTTTTTGTACAAGGAGCAGTGGCAGGGTCATTTGCTTTTTGAGCTTCGTTAGATCCTGAATTCAAGCCTTTGTTAAAAGGGCTATTCAGATTCAGTTTCCGTATGATTCTTCAAAGATGTCAGTTGCTCTTTGAAGTTTCTTCCTAAATTAAGCAGTTGAGAACTTAAGAAAGTGAAACAAAAAGACTGAGAAAATGAAGTGGATTCAAGGATCCATGAATATTTCAGCTGTCATAAAAAGCTTCATATTGAGCATACAGTAACATGATTATTAACCTCATGATTTTTTTTAAGTATGAATACGTTAAACTATAGTATTTAAACAGTGAATGCAAACTAGCCAAGCAGGAGCTGAAAGAATTTGGGCTTTTAGTGGAAGAAGAGAGCAGGAAAATAAGAAAGCAAATATTGATTTTTTTTCAAAGTTTTGATGCAGAGATTCATTAGTTGGAACTGATTCATTAGTAGATGTTCTAAATTAGTATACATTACCTCAGAAAAAGTTATATGATACATTTATGAAAATCTGACCTCAGCGTTAAAGTGATTATTCAGAGTGAGCCTCTTTTAATATTAAAATCTGCAAGTTCAATTTTTCTATACTTGTTATTTTATAGAAATGGTAGTAATGCTTTTTGCATTAATGTCAATCTAGAAATGAACTGTTGGCGTTGACCCAAAATTGCTTATATTTATATGCTTAGATTATGTTTTCAATTGTCCTGTTGCCTTTACTATGAGTAACCTCTTTGGAGCAGAGACTGTTTATCTCCTCTGTTTCTATATAACCCCCAGATGACCTTTGACAACTTTATTAGCAAGAGTAAGACTTTTTGTTGATTTTATTTTTTTATTTATTTTTAATATTGTTGGTAATACTAATTATATAGAATACTGAACAGGAGGATTTTTTTTGACAGTAATGTGGGGGACAACTTACCTCTGAGATCTCCAAGGAGGAAGAGACCTGCTTTCTTTTCCAAGTCCTTCAGAATTTTTTTTTTTTTTAAACTAATACAATTTTGAGCAAGAGTAGGCATTACTTTACCTCATTTTGCTTCCTATTGAATGTCAAAGAAGATTTGAATGGACTCCCTGGCTTCTGTTTCCCTTTCACTATTAAAGTCTTCTTCAGTATCTCACAACGATGTTGTCACTATGGACACTCCATCTTTTTTCTCCCACTTGTGAATCTGACATATTGTCAAGTCTTGTTTTCTAGATTTGGTGGCCTAACCCTTTGAAGTAAGAGAAATAATTTTGGGGTAGGTGAATTCTGGGGGTTTTTTTTCCCCTTCCTAGAGGACACTGTTTTTAAAGTAAAAAGAAATTGGATGTTTGAAAATAAGAAATATTCATTCCTGTTGTGACTTATTACCAGTGTCAAGCACTGACTAAATCTGAAAGTGTCAGCTTTTAGAGGAAAACATGATTAATAATCTCAACATTTCGATTGTGGAACTTTTAGCCTATAAAGAGAAAGAAGGACTGTCTTTTCAGACTAAGAAACATCTCATCTCTGCTTACAGAAAAAAACCTAAGATGATTCAGAGGTGGGCTGAGACCTAAAGATTACACTGAATAGAGCCAGGTCTGATTTATTGTTTTTATCAGATGATGCCTTTTAACCCTGTGCTGGACACAATACAGAGCTTGATATTTTGGGGTAAGGAGGAAAGGAGGATTGTACTACCCAACCTTTCACTGTCTAATGCCTCCATGTCTAATAAAGTAATGGCTTTAAATCTACATCTATCTGTGTTTCTTGTGCATTTTGTAAAAAAAGTCTGTTTCCTAGTTACTGTTACAGACTGTATCTAATGATGTGAAAATATGACAGCATGAACATATGCATTGACAAATTCCATAACCTTGACTCTCAAATAAGATCATTTCTGAGGAAAGTGTTCTGAGTTTTCATCTGTGAATACTGTTTTGATATTTAATATGCTGCAACTTAATTCTGAAATGCTTAATACAGCAACACACTGTTCAAACAGGTATTTGTCAAGGCAAAATGATTATTGATGCCAATAACAACATTTTGGCTCAGTTTTTCAATAGCTGGAATATGGGCTACAGTCATTTTATACCTGAAAAAATTATCCATGATAATTGACTGTGAGTCCTGAACAGGCAACTTATCCAAGTTCAGCTCAGACAACAAAGGTGCAGAAGAGCCAAAGTGATTTAAGTCCTCAGTTCAATGTGTCATACCCTCCCTGACATCACTTTATTTTTTAACCATCATCCAATGGACCGTATAAGATATATAGGGGTTGATGGCTTTGGCTGCTGAATTTACGAGTAGAATCTCTTGGTGAATTGTCCCATAATTGGGTTCTTAAAATAGATTTTCTAAGATAAGTGCAGTTGTAGTTGTGTATTGTATCCAAGTTCAGAATTTTTTTGTAAATGTGAATCAGCCATAGAAATTTATAGGGAAAATTATAATGGCCAGTGATTAATAATGATAATATAGACTAAATGTCATAATTAGACTAGCAAGAAGACTAAT
The DNA here is from genome assembly GCF_001715985.3 of Manacus vitellinus. Taxonomy (NCBI): domain Eukaryota; kingdom Metazoa; phylum Chordata; class Aves; order Passeriformes; family Pipridae; genus Manacus; species Manacus vitellinus. Next base: position 30,110,932 of record NW_021939396.1, on the reverse strand, counting down.
AGGTCAAGAAGGAAATAAAATTTTATGAAATTACATTAATACCAGAATTAAGCTTTGCTTTCCATCATACAAGCTGTTTATATTTAGAAATGTTCCAGGATTAATTGATTTATTTCGATATTTTTGCAAAGAGATGAAAGACTCTGTAGTTTAGTAGTACAGATTGTATTTTTGTTTAATATATGATTATGACTAATTTTATTCTTAGAATAATCCAGTTCTAGTTAAACATATATATACCTAATTCATACCTGCATCTTTGTAATTACCAAGCAATTCTTAATTAGAGCTTAGATTTTATTTTCCTACTTATATATTGAATGCAAAGTGGGTGGGGAATTTGTTTTTAAGGAAAATAAGTATGTTGAAACATTTTACTAATTTTGGTTTAAGTAAAGATATTACTGAAAGCAATTCAAGTAAAAAGTAGAAATTATATGCATACAACAAAAACCAAAGAACTTAAATGTTACATATTTTATCACAGATATTCAAATTAAGCAGGACAAAATGATATACTCTGGTTGTAGAAGTTTCCAAAATTCTTGAAGTAATTTCATATACCTGAAGTCATCCTAAAGAGCATTACCACTGTATTTGGTATCACTTAAAATTATCTGGTAATGCTAATTTCTTCCAATGATTTTGTAACAGCCCATCTGCATTCAGCATCACTTCTGCAGGGGGAATAGGAAAAAATACACTGAATTATAACAAGAGGAGGAGCTAAGAGAACATAGCTAGGGGGGAAAAAAAGGCTTTCTGAGCGTGAAGTGGACTTGATCTCTCTCAGGGACACTCCTCTCAACACGCTTTGTGTCAAGCAACTACCATGGGTGAAGTTCTCAAGTTCTGCAGACAAATGCATCTCACTCACATCCACAATCCCTAGAGAGGCATTCAATTGGTGCACCTGTATTTGAATTTTTACCCTCAAAGTACCTGAAATAAACTAAGAGAAGCTTTCCCCTTTCCCTTCCCTTCCCTTCCCTTCCCTTCCCTTCCCTTCCCTTCCCTTCCCTTCCCTTCCCTTCCCTTCCCTCCCTTCCCTTCCCTTTCCCTTCCCTTCCCTTCCTTCCCTTCCCTTCCTTCCCTTCCCTTCCCTCCTTCCCTTCCCTTCCCTTCCCCTTCCCTTACCTCCCTCCTTCCCTTTCCCTTCCCTTCCTTCCCCTTTCCCTCCCTTCCCTTTACCCTTCCCCTTCCTTTCCCTTCCCTTCCTTCCTTCCTTCCCTTCCCTGCCCTCCTTCCCTTCCCTTCCCTTCCCTTCCCTTCCTTCCCTTTCCGTTCCCTTCCTTCTCCTCCCTTCCTTCCCTTACCTTCCCTTCCCTTCCCTTCCCTTCCCTTCCCAACACCTTCCCTAACCTTCCCAAACCTTCCCTTCTCAAACCTTTCCCTCTTCCCCCTCCTCCATTTATCTTTTAATGGGAGTGCAGAGGGAAGAGAAGAGAAAAAGGGAGGTGACAACAGTAGGAAGGGGTTGCAGACTCTGTGGGATTGGCAGCAAAGGTTCATTCACATACGTTTGTTCCACATAAAAAAAGAGAGTATTCAACCACTTTGAATAGATGATCATAACTGCTTGTCTGGTCAGCTTTCTCCTCAGAGTTTCAAGTTATAGGGGTCAATGTGTAATCTAGGGGTCTTCTCTAGCTGCTCCTATTAAAAGTGCGGCACTGAATGCCAGCTGCACTGAGCGGGGTACCTCTATCAACAATTCTGAAGATGTACTTTGAGTGCATACAGGATGGACAGGCAGTCTATTGCAGTGCTGACATTTCCAGAGCTGGCCACAGCCGATTTTATGCTAAATACAGTAATCTTTTACATCTGTCCTTTAATCAGGAAGATATTCACTCATTGATATGCTCCTAGTTGAGGCAAATTAAGTTTACTTTGATAGTTCTTATTTCCCCCTTCTGAAATAATTAGGAAAAAATTCAGAGTTTAACTCACACAGCAGTACCAAAGAGTATTTAGGGGTAGAGTGTGTTCTGTCATTAGCTTGTTGGATTTTTTTTTCTTTAATTGTTTCTCAGAATGACTCCACTACTTTATCTTTTTTTTTTTTTTAGCTCAGTGAGATGTGCAGAAGAGGAAAACTGGTGTTAGAAAGCACATTCCCTAGCTTGAAAGAAAAGAATTCTCTCTCTATTTTCAAACAGAAAGAAACACAAGAAAGTGGCCAGAATCTGAAGCCCTAGGAAGCCTAGTCTAGGTGTCTGAGGATCTGGAGGCATTCCTTTTAAAGCAATAAATGTTGCTCTTCTTTGTCAGCATAGCTTCCTAGACACATTTGTCACTGCTGCCCCCAATGACCTTCTCATCTACTCACCTGAATAAATCTCAAAAGAATGGAGGAAACTAATTGCTGCTTGAATCAAAAAGTCTCATGTAAATTTGGTCTTTCTGATATATACCACAGATACAGAATACGCTGTGCTCTTCTCTTTTCACATACCTAGCATCTAGACACAATGTGCATTATTTACTTAATCATCCAGTGAAAAGCTGCCAAGGACAGATGTTAAAAAGGGAGAAAAACAATCAGTTTTTCCTTTCCAGGCTCCCATTTCTGTTTTCTTTTGCCCTCTCTCTTAAGGCTTAAGACTGTAAGCATCAGACCCATGCTGTAAAAGCTCTCAGACTTGGAGGCTGAGAAGAATGTGGAAACTAATAATGACATGGCCTTCAGTGCTTTGTTTGCAGTGAACAGAAACAACAAAAGATTCCTCCAATGATCTAAGCCTACTCGAAACACTGTACCATTTCTTCCCTTAAGATGTGAAGCAAGGAGTGTATAGAAAGTGCGTTCTCCATTTTAGACTAAGGTGTTTGAATACTTGGACAATTTTAAAACATGAGAGACTACAGCATCTCATCTAGATCCACATAAATTTAGCTTTGCCCTCCATCCCCCACCCCGACACACACACCAGAGGTAAGAACTAACATCAGTGCTATAGCTAAGAGCAGTAACCAAATATTATCTACCTTTACCTTTTTCATGTTGATCTGCAAGAACTGGGCAAGGCCAAGGCTTTGGGTTTTTTAAGGAACAATTTTGAGCTTTAAAGGATCAGGAACGGGACTCTTTAGAATATCTTCTGCAGAGGAAAGCTTTCCGTACGATTTCAAGACGGCATATGTCGACAAAATGGTCAGCTCCACTATTAGTTCCCAGTGTGTTGGGAGGAGAGCCAAGCTTTGGAAAAAAAATTTTTGATCCTCTGATCTGTTTCTGCCAGGGTTCACAGGAACTGGGGGAAGGAGAATTCAGGTTGCAGTAGTTTGCTCAAATGCTTTCTCATGTCCGTCTTCTATGTTTTCTCTTTGCTTTACTGAAGTTCTCCTGTCTGTTCTATGGAATTGTGTGTTTTTGAAGGATAAAGAAGAGAAAACTTCTTGTTCTTGCCATTAAGACCTTGCATAAATATATTTCATGCTTTCTAGCCACCTTTTATTTTTACTGGATAGCTCTCTCACACTTTTGTTCTACTCCCTTTGTCTGCTTAAGTATTCTGCGTCTTTTTTGTTTTCCCATTTCCTTCATTCATTTGATTCTATTATGTTTTGCTGTTTTATTAAATGGGCTCTGCCTCTATCGTTACCCAAATTAGGGTCTGAACCAATAAACAAATGTTTGTGCAATGCTGAGTGGTCAAAAGGATAAATCTGAATGTGGGACTAGACACTTCAGAAGAATCCTCCTTAGACACAAGGCTTATATCGTAGATGCAGCAAAATGAATAAAGACAGAAAAAAATTAAGAAGAGTAACAGTTTAAAAAGTGGTCTACTTTTTTTATCACTTGGAAAACTACAGGAAAATCTCCCTTTTCATGTTTTTATTTTGCAGTGTCATTAATTATTTGATCTTCCTTTCTGACAAAAGGTATCACATAGTCAAAAACATATTTTTAAAGTATTACTGCTCCCACAATATTACCACACAAATAATATGGCAATAACTTTACTTTTTGCGTCTTAAATAACAGAGTTCTGATTAAATGTATTATGCAGCTCCTTTCAGATCACGTCCCTCTAAGAGAGGGATCCAATAGCTATATGGATTATTATTAGCCCTCAGGTAGTAAGGGAACTTTGATGCTGTTCCAGACTTAACCACAACAATAACTTTTATTTCTTAGTTCGTTTTTAAAAAATTAAAAAAAAAAGGTTTTGTGAAATAATCATTTAACGATTTACTTTTACAGAAAGGAAAATATTTTTCCAAGAAATATCTTGTTTGAAGGTAGTATTGGACTCAAGGGGACATCCCAGACCAAACCATGAATGTAAAATTTTAGTCTGATTCTGTGCCCACTCTGAAGCTGACCTGAGGCCTTCCTGAGAAATCTAACCACCACATATATCTAAGTTATAGATGAAGCAATGCCACTCTGAGTGTTATTAATAATACAAGCTTAGTAAAAACTGTGAGGATGTTTTTTCCTTCTTTCCTACAATCAACAGGGTCATGGTAACAGTATTGTTTCTTTTTACCTGGAGCAACTTACATAATATATTCTCCTAATATTTCTTGAAAGGTGTGATAAAGCAAACTTTATCTTATCGCAGGCAAGTATAACTTTTTTGTTAAATACAGAAATTTAAAAATCTTCATTCCTTGTGCTGCAGGTTAGGAATGTTAGGTACCCTTTATATAGTCTGGATTGAGGCAGGCCCTTGAGAAAAATATTTATTTTATTTATTTATGCATTCTTCAAAATAAATCTGAGTTTCTTCACTGACCACCAGTGGATGCCAAGGCCCTTTGTGCTTCCCCTTCTTCTGAGAGTTAGAATGGACTATTTTGTGTTGAAATGTCTTATTTGAGTTCCAGTTACTTCCTCAGTTATTTCTCAGTTATTCCCTGAGAAATGCAGAAAGATTGTTACAAGGCTCTATACGTTTAAATGTTATTTCACACTACTGCATGGGTTCATTTTTTTTATAGAGTTAGACCATAAGTTTATCCAGAAACCTAAGTTAATGAAAAAAGTCCTCTCATTAAACATTGTGTGTTGGTGGGAGCACGTGGCTGCTGTCCTTACAAGGCTACACTGCCTGCCTATTGATTTTTCCTGTCAAATTTAAGGTATGTTTTTGGCCTATAAAAAACAAACTGGCATGAGACTTTCACAATAGCTGCAGGCATTTGAGGGACTTGGACGGATATCTTGTAAATCTGAGAGGGAAGACTGGCTGTAGAGTTTCCCTGAAGGTGCCTTCAGCTGTGAACTTATTAAAAACATCTTTGTAGACCTTCAGGGTACTCTGTAAGGTATTTCTATTTTCTTATGCTTTTGGAAGGGAGGGAGGAGCTTAAAAGGACTGACATTATTTTAGATAAGCAGTCTTTGACAGAATATTTGTGCAAAAAATTTTGGGCAAGTTCTTTATAAATATGTATCTAAACCAGAATTAAGTGGCCTATAGAGATATCTGATTACTTAAAAACATGTTTTAGGGTAACTGTATGCTGTTTGCCTTGATAGTATGCTGGTGTGGGCAGAGGGATGAAAACAGAGAGAAGGAAAATCTTCCCAATTTCTCACGACTGATAAAACTTAACTGCTCTGGGTTGTGGAAGTGTAAAGTGGGTTTGGCAGGGCATGGATTTGCTGACTTCTCTAGAGTGCTGTGTACTGACCCATTTAATACCAAGTATAGGATGGTCTTTCTGAGGTTTCTACTCTATCAAAAAGAGAAGGCAAAGTGTATGTCTTGACATTGCTACTTGTTTAAGAATTGTAAAGAGATATATCGGGGAAGAAGGAAACAGAAGAAGCAAAACAACTTCATCTGTTCGTTTTTTTTCTTTAGCAGAAAGGCAAATTTCCAAGAAAGAGTATCATAAAGTCAGTGCTCATTTTGCAGACAGATTGTTTAAGGCAATGGGGGGAAGGAATGTGCATGTGGTTATGTATAGGTAGATGGATGGTACTGTGAACAAATGGAAGAAGTATAGATATCAAATATAAAAGAGAAATAGTTGATATACTAGAAGCAAAAAAAGGCAAGAAGAAGAGGAGGGAAAGGAGTAATCAATATATCAAAGGAAGGTTTCTATGGTAGGAGATATGTGCAAAAAGAATGAGAAGCTGAGAATAAAGTGAATATAAAACCGTTGTCATCTAATGAGTTAGATTATTAATTTAATTTAATGTTGTTAGAGAAGTGCTGCTATTAAATACATTGCACAATTGCACAGTAGATGGTTCAAATTGTTTCTTTCTTATATTTGGTGGGTATGTTTGAGTCTTTTTGGGTCCAGTGGCATTGGCCATTGTGGTCAGACTGACTTTTCACAAAGATTGCTATGTGTATTCCCTGGACTAGCTGGTATCAGGTAAACCAAAATAATAACTGTTATTCATTTTGCACAGGCCAAGACCTTTCGGGGGGATATGCAAATTATTAGGAATTATTTGGCCTTCTCTATTTTCACCAATAGGTGGCAATATTAATTTTTCCATTGGCCTCCATGATGATCTGTTATTTTAAATTTTAAATAATAATCTCTGAGTTCATTATAATATTTTCTTTTGTTTGTCCTACTGCAATTGTATTAAATTATAAGAAGTGAAAATATATTCATAAATTTCCAGATTATTTAATTTTGTTTTAAAGAATTTAAAATAAAAGGGCAAAGGACATGAGAACTGCTACTAGATCACCAGAAGCCTATCCATGATGCTTTTGTATTCCAGTACCTTCTTTCTGATTTCCAGTCCAATTCATATTTGCTCTCTTTATGGTAGTGTTTGCTTTGATATTGTATGGTTTTCCTTTTTTTGTTTTCCAGCTAATTATCTTTTTCAGATCCTTACTTGGAAATTGGAGATTGTACGCGTAACATGAAAGACCTCAATTCCTGCTTTACAGTTTTTCAATGCTGTTCTTGTTTATATGTGCTCTGTATTCATAATCATCTTATTTGTTGTTCAGTATGAATTTTTCTTAGCATATTACCATCTTAAGGATCAGAGTTTTCCCGAGGCCATTGTCAATACTTGGTAGTGTTTTCCCTTGAGTTTTAGTCAATTGCCAACACTTGACTTTCTAGAGCAATGTTGATAAGGATATAAGACATGACAGAGGTACTGTAGGTGCATCTTCATTTTCAAACTGAATTTATTTTTGTTCTGTGTTTTATTTCTCTCAACACCCGTTAAATTTCTTCCACTCACTCAGAAGTTAGAGATCAGTATTTTTACATTGAAAAAGCCAACAATCTTGTCATTCTTTTTAGCCAAAACTAACACAGAATTAATTGGAAGTTTTATCTGAGTAAAGACTAAAGAATTTGGCTCACAACAAAGACAGTACATGAAAACGTATTTTCTTTAAAAGAAGAGGACTCCATCTGAAACAATACAATAGCATTTTTCATTAAAATGAACTACTTGAAAGTGATGTATTGTAGTGGTTTTTGTAGCATTCTCTTATCCTTGGACTGATGTATGGTAGCAGTTAAAATGATTGTCAAAACAGGAAATGTACAGAACCAGAAAGTATCAAGACAAAATATGCATGGAGTTTTTATGATTGCTTGACTTGGCTTTGTTTATGAGCTCTTTTTCATTAGGCAGTTTTCTTTGTGTCTCTTGAAATTCTCTACAGCACTTCTCATGGATTTTGTAGCAGATCACATTGAAAGTATTATGGAAACCTCAGTAATATCAGCACTTTCTTTCACTTCCAGCCTGAACGTCATGCCAGGTTCATCAAAACTCAGGTCACTTGAAATCCTTGGGAAATCTACTGTATACAGTGGATGAACCACAGGAAAGGTAGTGGGTAGCACCCTATTTATGCTGAAACTAGTCGAGCTCATTAGAACTCACACAATTAAAAAAAATTTAAAAAAAATAAAAACAAATAAACAAACAAACACCCCCCCCTGCAAAACATAAGGACTTCTATCAGCAAAAATGACAGCTTTTATAAGTACAGATGGCACACAGAGATTCAGCTGCTGCTTAGTTCAAATATTTCTCTATCTGAGATGTTCTTGCTTCTCAGCCTAGCTGAAAGCCTGTAGCTCCTTTTCTCCTGTCCCTAAGAATCAACCTTGAAACTCATTTTTTCACTGCAGGATCATTTATATCAGGTATAAGCGGAGCTGATGTGTAGCACTCCCAGTACAGTTTCTCTGAGATACAAGGTACTGCTGTGAGTTAGCCATGGCTGAATAGTAGCTTTTTAATGGCCACTGTTGCAGCTGAATCAACAAGCAATAAGCTAGCAAAATTAAAGGTATTTAATCTTTGATCCTATGAGCAGTTTTGGTTTTGCCACCCATGATGCTAGTAAAAAAACAGACACTTGAAACCCAATGTCAAAGCCTCTAGCTGTAACTTTTTAATTAGTACTTCAGTTACGGCTTAATTAGTGTTTGACCACAATGTATACAGTGTTTCTGATATTAGCTGAAGGGTTCTCACTGGTCTTTTAACTTCAATTTTTAAGCCAGAGCTTCTCTCAGAAGGCAGTGGGGTGCCTTAAATTCAAGCTTATGACTTATTGTATGGTATAGCCAGTCCAAATCAGTACTAAAGGCTGGATAGAAGGAGTACTGTAAAGGAATTGACTTGTAGGGAAAAGGGACTGTACCTCATTTGGGACAGATTAAAGAGAAAAGTGTTCCAAATCCACCACATCCCTATGTAGCGAAGTCACGAATTAAAACAGGATCAAGAATGACCTGTGAAGAACATCTTATGAATTTCTTAAATAATTGAAATATAAAGACATCTTGGCATCTGAAGAAAGATCTAGGCCATTCTTCTGTCTCCAACAGAGAGAGAGGTGTTTAGGAATATGAGGCACAGTGTGTATGTGCAGTCAGATTTGCCTTGGAAGTTCTTCCTGACTAGTAGAGCTTCCCTGACCAAAAAAAGCACCCATTAAGTGGATCAATCCCAACAGATCAAAATATCCACAGCTGTGTGAATGCCCTATATGTGAAACATTGCTTGATGTTCTCAAAGAGATTTATTTTTTTACTGTCAACCGCTGGATGCCAAGCTTAGGATTTGATGTTCAGGAATGTACTTGTCTTTTACTTCTTAATATATGGACATCAGTATTAACTTCCCAGAATCAGAATGTGACTTTCCTGCAATCAAGACTTTGCCAAAACTGAGAGAAACTGAACTTAGGATCTTGGATTTTCCATAGTCGTCTTATGGACCTTACTTTAGGGCTGATTTCCATCTTCCTGGGACACTCACAGGAGGGGCTGATGCACGCTTACGTCTCATTCCAGGTCTCCCAGTTTAAAAACCTTCTGAGCATCTATGCAGATGATCTGATTGAATCATCTCCAAAATTATATCGTCTGTCTTTAACCCCTTGTCACCCTCACCAGGTTGGGAGTATTTCAGGGACTGCCCAGGACACCAGGACAGCCCCCCATCCACAGAAGTGGGGATGCTGGCCTTCTCCTTTGCTCTAGTTTTACCTCTGTGGCACGATGAAACCTCTGTTGGTGCCAGGGAATCGCAGAGGCAAAAGGAGAGGGAAAAGGGGGCTGGTTTTGTCTATACTAAAAGTCATCTCTTCAGTTCCAGTAAAAGAAAATTAAATAACAGGAATAATGAAAAACTTTTAAAATAATTTCTAATACCTTAAGCTCTGTGTCAGCTACATTCCTAGACTTTTTGAAAAAAACTTATGTCAGGCTTTTATGAAATCAGTGATCTCTGAATTTGGCCGTTAGTGCTTTATACAATAAACTTTTCCTAAAAATGACGAATCGCCAGCAGATGTTTTCTATTACCATAGTGTAGCTTTGTTATTATTCACTAGAATTGGTTTGATTTTTGCCATTTTCAACAACTTTTTTAGTGTGTTTATAAAGCTAATAAAATATTTATCGGGGAGAAAATGTTACTATGCCACATCTCTACTGAAAAATTAGTCAGAAAAATAGGGTACATACCCTTCTTTAAAAATCATGACAAATATCATTTTTATATAAATAAAGCAGTTTCAAACCCACAGCTTCTTGAAATAACAACTTCTAGCATAATTAAATGTTAAAACAGAATGGAAATCTGGCATTGAAAGAAAGAGGGTAATGTTTCATCTGCAAAGAATGCTGCTTTGAAACTTTGGATTCAGCTGCACATTTAAGCTTGATGCAGATAAAGAAGTTATAAAAGGTAAAATATAAGAGACTGAACATTAGGTTAACTCCTCAGCTTCACTAATTTTTAAACTTTTCAGCTTCTACACATAGAAATGGTAATACTTAGCCACTTTTTTTTTTTTCCTGATGGTAGACCGACTGGAAGCTGAAATGATCTGTGAAACTTAGAAAAACCTTAACAGGAAAGATGAAATTCTCAAAGTGACCCAGAGAACAAGCAATTTCCAGGTTATTGTTCCAAAGGCATTCGATGCCATTGTTAGGAAGATTTCTTAATTGCCAATATACATTTTCCAGATCTTATTAGCATCTCATTATCTATATTTAAACTACAGAATCACTCATTATACTAACGGTGTTATACTCTTTCATCATTGGTGTTTAGTCCCCTCAAATATTTGTAGACTGTTATTTTTCCCTTTTAGTCATCATGACAGCCGGGCAAATACCTCAGAAAATTTTAGCAAATATTTGTGAAATTCTGAAACTGAGATCCATATCCTACTTTTTTAAACCACAGTGAACATCTTCATTTAGGAGAAAAGAGCTGCTTTTTCAATAACACTTTCTTCCATATATGTTAAAGTTATCTGTATTTTCTGCAATCCTGTGTGTAACATTAACACCTCCCTGTGCTTGCTTTTTTCCTTAGAGACTCTTGTGAATAATATTTATTTCCTCCCTTTTTTTTTTTTTTAACCTCAGAATTCTGAGAATCTCTCAATGTATACAAAGCCTCCTCTTCCTCCAACTCCTTGAATCAATTGGCAAGGCCATTGACCTCCATGTGGAGACATATTTAGCCCTTGAAATAACTAGTCAGTGCATACCTAAAAGCAACATATGTACTTGCAGCATTTCTGCTCGGAACTGTGCATTTCTGTGTGCAGGCATGATTCTTTCCTATAGAACAAGTAATGAAGTCACAGCACTGAGCGTGATTATCCAAAACCTGCTAAGCAGTTTATATTTCTACACCTATCAGTGATATGATGTGATATGATTAAATTAACCATAAAATAGCACCTGATTCTGAATTTTTACTGGTCAGAATGGAAAGCTAAACTGTATAAAGAGGTTCTAGTATTTGTTTGTTTGTTTGTTTGTTTAATATTTGATTTGCATACCTATGTGGGGTGAATACTAAGCCCCAGGTAAGATGGCTTAATGCAATTCAAAAACTAGTGAGAAGGCTCTGCATGCCAAGAAATGACCTGTATTTTATATTAAGAAAAATAAATAAAATAACTGTATTTTTATGTGTGTGTGTGATTGTACATAAAGGGAAGGTAGTGCAGCAAACCTCCAGCTCTACTGTATTGTGTTTAGTTTATTTTCTTTGTAAAGACTCAACAACCCCATCATTTTTTGTATTTTCTTGATTCTAGAACACTAACTATTTCCACCCTAAAGCAAAATCTAGCTACAGTCCAACAGTTTCAGCTCTGAAATGTATTGTATCATGCTCAACAGTGAGGATCACATCAAGTGCCACTCTCCACAGTGAAGAGAGCAGTAAAACAGAACTCCTGGGGATTATCTTTTTCTCCCAAAAAATATTGAATTTCTATCTGTGGCCCACAGCCCTTGCTTTCAAATCCTACTGATGCCTCTGGCAGGAAGATCTGGTAGCAGGAATACAGTCTAAGCAGAGGTTTAACACAAAACTTGTTCCTCTTTGGCAGGCCGCCATCTTTTCTACAGGGTGAGAAGATTTAATGGTTCCTAAACTCTTCTTCTTATAAGTTGAAGATTGTCTGGCTCAGTCAAAATGATGCCAGAACACTGAAAGATTTTCTGTTCTAATTTTTGCTTTTTTTTTTTTTTTTACCATAAGTAGATCAATGTCCTGGAAAATATTTGCATTCTTTAAAATCCTAATAACACTGTATTGCCTGTCAGGGCATTGTATCCTCATTGTTTTGCTCTAAATGATGGAACAACAGTAGCGGGATATAGATTTCTAGCTTTCACAGCTTGGCACTTGATATTATGCTAATTGCTTTAGATGAAGTATTTACGTGTAATGTTTAGATTACACCTTTGTGGAATATTTTTGATAGTAAAATGTGCCTGTATCTCTAACAGCTTAGACACACACTCTCATTTTACTATTTAAACCCACTCTCTATTCCCTCAGGAATACTCTACAACCCAAGTAATTGTTGAAACTTTTTACCCAGACACTAGTAATATGTGCAATGACTTTAAGATATTTGCCCGAGTTACCTCAGCTTCTGCTGGCAACCAGGAGCAGGAGTACACATCCCCAGGTGATTTCCAGCAGCTAGAACAGCAGTTTGAACCTTTTCAGCTTTGGTCAGTACTAAGAACAGCTCTATGAGAATGCTGTACAGGACTAGATGTGAAACTACCATAAAATCATAGAATTGTTAAGGTTGGAAAAGATCTCAAGATCACTGAGTTAACTGTTAACCCAGCACTGCTGTGTTTACCACTAAACCATATCCCCAAATTTCAAGTCTACACATGATAGCGATTCCACCACTTTCTTGAGTATTTTGTTCTGATGCCTGACTACCCCTTCAGTGAAGAAATTTTTCCAAATATCTAATCTAAACCCCTGCTCGTGCAACTTGAGGCCATTTCCTCTCATCCTATCTCTCAATACCTGGCAGAAGAGACCAACCTCCACCTCACTACAACAACCCTTCACTGTCTCAAGAAATTTAGAAATATGAATACGCTTCTCAGTTTATTTTATTGTGTTTTCATTAGGAATGCTGCTGTTGAACCAGGAAGTTTGGGCCTCTTCGCATCTGCTGGTAGAAAAGTCAAACTCTACTCCACTGTGTTTGTATACACATGGCATCGGTATTTTCAATTTCTTTTAAAATAGTTTCTTGGATAATATATAAGTTTTTATTAATGCAGTTATTAGTCAAAATAAATATGGAAGGGTATAATAAAATTTCTTTATTACCAGAGGTGAACTTTCCTTTTTAGACAAATTCTACTTTATGATATTTTATTTTCAAATGTTTTATGTTACCTAGTGCTCAAATGTTTTTCATTTGACATTCCATTTGGTTTTTAATTTAAATAGCTTCATAAGACTGATGCTGTATCAAAATGCACACCTCTGTTGAAGCTCTCAGTGCAAAAAGGGTCTAAAGCTGATACTTTCAGACCAAAGGTCTTCCTGATCTAGGGTCAATCCCAGTAAGTGACATCTTCAGAGCAAAGGCACACAGAACAGAAAGTTCCTTGAGAGTATAATACCCACATGTCCACATCTTATGCAAAAGTCTCTCTCATTAGTGTGTCACAAAACAGTGGCATGGTTGATAGTAGTGGGTCCTCTGAAATTACCTAAATATTTTTGTCAATTCTATTTTGAAAGTCTGTTTACATGCTCTTTCAGGTTGTCCAATCTGGAATTAGTCCTCTACAAAGTCAAAACCCTGCCACAAGTCTGCATAGCTTTTACCTTAGTTTGCCCCTTTCATGTGTAGGGGGGTGTGTGTGTAGAGGGAAGAAGCCAGCTTTCACAAATCACCAACACATGCTTAGCTCTTCAGCAGATGTGCACCAAGTTGTTGACCCTGCCAAATACTCCAGGTAAATACTATGCCTTTAAGTGCTGGGTTAACGGGTGGGTGCTCAGAGTGACAGGGGAAAAGCATCTTTTTGGGACTGCCTGAACATTCTTTATGGTTTGAGGTTTGATTTTTATTTTTCAGTTGGAGGAATATTTGGTGGAGAAAGTGTTTCAATTATACAGACCATGTGAATTTGAATACTAACATCTAGAATCGGTCACCTTTTTTCATGTTAAGCAAGGTCTTGCCTTGAAAATAGCCCCCCAGAAATTATTGTAGGATAAATTTCTAATCAAAGGGAGCAAGACTTCAGAAATCTAGTGGGAATGATAGAAAATGAAATAGCCCGATCAAATTTATGAGTGTACATGATAAGTCTTCATGCTCTCTCTCTGGATTTGAGATCTGATCTGAGTATCGTAGCACCAGAACTTGTTCCTGTTTTGTTTTATTTTGAACATGTTTTATGCACTCTGTCTTTCATCAATGTGATGTGAACTTTCTCTCTAGCTCTTTCAGTCATATCGTATTTTTACAGGAGACTTTCTTTCTCCGCAGTCAGTTGTCACTATATAGACTGCTGTAATTTGGTGTTATTTTTATTTGTATTAATGATAGCATTGTTCCAGACTGTGTAGCTGCATTCCTAAGCTTGATGAAGAGAGTGAAAAAAAAAGAAAAAAATCTGTGTAGTATTGATGCTATTTCTGGTTTTGTTTAAAAGTTAAAGGGATTTACATGGAAAAGGGAAGGAAGGGTATGTCATAACTTCTGTGCTAAGTAAAAGGTTTTGTTTGTACAAATCACATACTGCATTCATCATGCTCAAGACAAATGATAAACATTACATTTCACCATTCTCATAAAAATTAGGAATCTGCATCAATAGCACTAATTCTACGTTGGACTGGTTCCTACTCTTTTTCCATCCTCCTTTCCTAGCACCGTGGCAGGACTAATGGCATTATTAGTTGTCATTGCTGCTTTCCCACCTAGGATTACTGTCTAACTTGAGCAGCTTGCTCTGTTAAAAGCTTGGCCTTTCATTCCTGAGGTCTATTGTTTTTATTCCTTTTCTGCTTTTTCTGTTTTCATTTCCAGATGATGTTGTCATCATCAGTGGAGTTATGATGAAGAAGTTTGGTACTATTTATAGGTTCTGGGCTTGTAGCCAGCTATTTTCATACCTTCAGTGCTATTTAAATCTATTGTTCATTTTTGATTGCACTACAGCTTCCTCTCAGTTTCCACCTAGAGCTGTGAGGTTTCTGAATCTAGCAACAACAAAATGATGGGTTTACTCTCTATTTAAAAAAGCCATAAAATGGAAAGAGTGAAAGATTTACTTCCTCTGTTTTTGTTGTGGTCTACATGCTATCACTTAATATTAGTTTTTAAAGTGGAGTTTGTGTTTCAACTAAAGATAGGATATGGCATTTTAGAAGTTCGATTCAAAGGGGGTTCATTTAGAAGATCGTTCCTCTTTTATTTGATAAACAGCTATGAACATTTGTAATAACAATATACTGCTTAAAAAATCTTGACAAATAGGGATAAATATTCAGCATTCTACACGCACAAGTGCTCCTGAGATTGTTGTATTGTCAATACAAAAAGATGCCTATTTTTTGTGCACTATACTGAAATACATCCCATTAGATTAAGAGTATGGCTCCTGCTCTCGTTCCCACAGGATCTCAGAGTTCTCCTTTTGTGTCTCCTCACTATTTATCTGATTATGGCTCTCTTAAATAGAGAAAAATAGAACGTTTCACAGTATCTTCTCCTTAAATTAAGTCCTTCAGAATACAATGAGGATATCTTGCAAGGCTACTGCTGATATAATAAAGCTGTTAAGTTACCTTGAACTGGTGCACCAACACTCTAAATCTAATAAGTCAGATACAGAAAAAAGTTTAATGTTATGGTTGTGACTTAAAATGATAATAAAAAATAAAATTGTAATTTAGAGTGATGTACTTCCTTTAAGTTAGTCTGTTGGGAAAGCGTGTTACGTTCTTGGGCACAGAAGTATGAGTAGAGACAAAATCATATTGTATTGCTGGCAGGTTCCTTCCACAGCCTTCTGAAGCTTAGCCTTTGTTTATGCATGTGTAATTTGTGTTTCTGGCTTTGAAACTACATGTGAAAGATAATCTCAGGCCTTGCATCACAAACTCCCTGATTTGCAAGTTCACTTAGGTAGCTACAGAGGTAAATACTGTAATCCTTAAGACAAGCTGAAGTTTTGTCAGCCCTCTGTTACACTGTTGTATATTTACCAGAACAAAGTGAAATTACATTTTTAGAATATGACTTCTTTGTCACAAATTTAATGCCATTCCAAAGTGCTAAGCAGAATTCCTTATTGCTCTAGGAGAAGATCTTTGGTAAAAAAATTATGCAGCTTGTTGATTTTGTTAAGTGTTAATACAATAACTTGCATAAACTACTACAGTATACACATTTTGAATTATTTGCCTAATTTCTAAAGGATGGGCAAAGTTATTCTGATGTTAGTAAAAAGGAATTATGTCTTTCTGCAACTGTTGTCCCTTCATTACCTCTGAACTAAAGCACAGTCCACACTAAGAAAATCTGATTCCTGTTTCCTTAGAAAGTATTTGGAATGAAGGCTACTCCAAGTGTAAGGTCTTTTGTAAGTTAGGGAAACAGCAGGAAAATTTTGCCTCATCATCTCTGAGGAAGCTGATCTAGAATGGAGAGTAGGCATTTGCAAATGATGTAAAAGAAAGGAAGATTATACAAGAAGAAAAGAAAGTTTTCAAGAGAATTCTACAAAGATTCATGTTGGTGGCTAAAGAAGGATTCAGTACTAGATATCAGGGATGTTGAGATTACCTTGACATGACTTCTAGGTTTTGCTCTCCTAGAAATTCACTGCCTGAGATTTTCGAGTACAGGTCTTAGGCACATAGATTAGTGTAAAAGTGAAAAATAGATATTGATACAATGAAAACAAGGAAAAATATATGGGGTACACTCTATAAGCAAGGAAATACATTTGAATTTTATAGAAACTAGGAGGTGTGGTCTCCAGAGAGTCGAGATTTTATTTATGCCTCTGATAAATCTGCAGCGCTCAGCCTCTTGTGGCACTAAAGAACGGGTTGCCTCTCAGAAGGGGAATCTGATTCCCTCACTGTTGATATCTTGTTTCTCTAAAAGGTAGAAGGCAAACAAGGCATAGACATGTGAGACAAGTTTGACAAAACTGTCATAAACCACCTGGAAGCTTGGGTTTTAGCTAATAAAATTGTCCTGGGCAACCAGCAAATTATTATTGCATACCTTCAGAAAACTGCAATCTTCTCAATACCTGTAAGTACGTTTGGAAATTACAAATGATGTGTCTGGGAACTACATCCCTTTATGATTCTGGTTTATTAGGCAGACTTCTACATGAAACAAAAGAATCACAGCTTTTGTCATTCAAAAGCATTTGATGGAGTGCAAGACCACACTTTTAAATTAAGCAATAATCAGGTTTCTTTTACAAGAAGTGGGTGACATAGGTTCTAGGTCCTCTTCAGCTTGAGAAGACATAAACCATCATCTCTTACCTTCTCAAAGTGACACCATAATAACAAAATAACTTAGAATAGGACTGGTTTTCTGTCATTGATTTGAAAAGGAATCACTTGCAAATAAAAGACAAAAATGATGGTGGGGTTCCTGGGCCCTAGAAGGGCAAGTCCCAAAGGAAGTGCTGGGGCTACAGTGGTTAACAGGACACTGTTCTTTGAGAGACCTCATACTTCCTAGAACTGTTTATGTGTTTTCCATTAAACAGCTGTCAGAAACAATATATTGTTGCCACCTTCACAATTCCCCCCACCTGTTTAAGAAAAAAATAGCCAACCATCCATTCCTAAAGGGGAAATGTGGACACTGATGCCTTGTAGAAAGCTTTGGGTTAGTCTCTGCTGTGGGTTGATCCTGGCTGGACACCACATGCCCACCTAAGCCACTGCATCATTCCCCTTCTCAACTGAATGGGGGAGAGAAAATACAATGAAAAGTTTGTGCATCAAGATGAGGACAGGGAGAGATTACACACTGGTTACTGCCAGGAGCAAAGCAGATAGGACTTGGGGATATCAGCTTAATTTATTACCAATCAAATTAGACTAGAAAAATGAGAAATAAAACCAAATCTTAAAAACACTTTCCCTCCAGGCCTCCCTTCTTTCAGGGTTTAAATTTATCCTCAGTTCTGTATTTCTTTTCCCCAGAGACACAGTGGGATGGCAAAAGAAGATTGTGCTCAGTTCATCATGCTTTGTCTCTGCTGCTCCTTCCTCCTCAAAAGAAGACTTCTCACACTTTTGCTCTGCTCCAGCATGAGTCTCTTTTTAACACGGGGTGCATCCTTCAGGAACAGTCTGTTCCAGCATGGATCTCTCATGGGTTCACAAATCCTGCCAGCAAACCTACCTCAACACGGGTTCCTCTCTCCATGGGGCCACAACGTGGGCTTCCCAGTGGGACAAAGTCTCCTTTGGGCATCCACCTACTTCAGTGTTGAGTCCTCCGGGGGCTGCAGGTGGATTTCTGCTACACTGTGGATCTCCATGAGTTGCAGGGGGACATACTACCTCCCCATATTCTTCACCATGGGCTACAGGGAAATCTCTGCTCTGACACCTGGAGCACCTCCTCCCCTCTTTCTTCACTGACCTGGGGGTCTTCAGAGCTGTTTCTCTCGGACACTCTGACTCCTCTCTCCAGCTGCAGTTGCTGTTGCACAGAGTTTTTTTCTCCTCTTCTTAAATATTTTATCCCAGAGATGCTACCACCATCACTGACGGGCTCAGCCTCGGGTAGTGGTGGGTCCACCTTGAATCTGGCTGGCATTGGCTCCATCCGGTACAGGGAAACTTCTTGTAGCTTCTCACAAAAGCCACCCCTGAAGCTTCCCCTGCTGCCAAAACTTTGCCATGTAAACACAATACAGGCATATAGCCAGAAGGGGTAAAACTATGGGTGAATTAGGGCTTCAGATTCAACTCTCCCTAATGTTTTCAATCATTTATCATGGGCCTGATTTGGTTGTTTTAAATCCCAATATTAGCTGAGTGCCTACTTCTCTCTGGAGGCTACAGAGAGATTTTCAAGTGGGTAGAACTGGGGGACCAGATACCTAGATACTTCTAAAGTCAGCAGTATTTACATAAAGGATATCTTCACAAATCAAAGGATGAAACTAGTATTGTGTCTGAGTACACAGCTTATAGCTTAGTGTTTCAGTCAGGCAATATTTGATACAAAATTATTCAAGTTTCATAAAAGCTACCCAAAGACAGTTCTGTATTTTAGCTGACAATCAAAGAAGGAGAAAGGCAAAAGGCAGATCTGAAGTCTGGGGCTTAACTGATGAGTCTGAACTGATAATGGTGTTTACAAAGGAAAGGACTACCTTTTAATATTTAGAGTGTGTATTTGAGTAGACTAGTGGATTGTCTTTCAGACTTGACCACAAACTAACTTTGATTTTCCTCAGGTTTCTTTGAG
Organism: Manacus vitellinus; assembly: GCF_001715985.3. Taxonomy (NCBI): domain Eukaryota; kingdom Metazoa; phylum Chordata; class Aves; order Passeriformes; family Pipridae; genus Manacus; species Manacus vitellinus. The sequence continues at coordinate 30,091,676 of NW_021939396.1, read as the reverse complement.
TTTATGTGTTGTGCAAAAGAAAATCTTAAAAGAGCCATAGCCCCAAATAAATTTTATACAGAGATCCACTTTTTTATCCCTTAACACTTGTGCTTTGGAGAAAAATGTCTATAAGACTCTGGCATATTTTCATGCTATAGTTAGTTCCCACTGGTTCTAGCAGGAGTTCATCAAAACCAGTAAAATTCTCAGCAAAGGGACTTTCTTTGAAATTGCCTTAAACAGATCTAGAATTGTCTTTTTCTCTATATAGGCAAATATAAAAGTAGATATAAACTGCCTGTCTCATTAGTACAGTGCATCTTTTGAACCACAATTAATTATTTTGGAAAGGATGTTTGCAATGCTTAGATGGAAAGAGAAATGTGTTATTATTATGAATAATTAATTTTCAATGGTTGGTGTGGGATTTCATCTCATGAGAGTCTCATCGATTTTAATGGAAGTTACATGTCTAAGTCCACTCACTGTTGTAAGTCTGCAGTGTTCTGTGATTATAAAAAGAGATCAGAGAATCTCCATGTCAGTTGTAGTAAATTACATGTCCCATTCTGTCTAAGTGGGGGCAAAAGTGAAATGCCCATTTAAAACAACCAGGTCATACTTGTTTGGCAAGATGTTGATACAATCTGCACTACCTTACTAAAAAGCTGGACCAATCAGAGGATTACAATAAAACTTTGATGGAAGGTGCTATTTTAATAGACATACTAACAAAATTATTTTATGGCAAGTTGCAGTAAAGAAATACTTGAAATTGGATTGGTTTGTAATGTCAATAGCATATTGAAGTCTTGGCAGGTTCTGAAGTACCATGGCCATATATTTTGTAAATGGCTCCTTATTTTAGAGAAGGCTGATAAGGGAGAGATTGCCTCTCTTTCAAGAAGGTAGTGGAAAATATGATGAACTCAGCTATGTAGGGAGTACAGGTCAGAAGTTTTGATGCAACAAAAAGCATTGGTGGGAGATGAAGATGAAGTCTTAAGGAGCTATTAACCAACTGCCAAGCAAAGGTATGCTCTGAATAGGCAAAACTGGAACAGGACATAGAACACATTCCAGCATGTAGAGGGTGCTGGAAATAGCACTTCAGATGCCCTGTGACTTTCCCTATCCAGATCTCAATCACCTATTCAGCACTTGACTCTGTTTCAACCAGTACTATGGAGTACTTTTGACTCAGGAACAATCATCTTCTCATAACTCTGACTTCCCTGGAACTCATTTTACACTACTACACCAATCACAAAATCCTATAATACTACCAAATGCAAATATAATATCATATAATCATAGAATATCCTGATTTGGAAGGGATCCATGAGGATCATCAAGTCCAACTCCTATCCCTATACAGGACAACCGCAAAAATTGCGCCATGTGTTTGCAAGTGTTGTCCAAATGTTTCTTGAACTGTCAGGTTTGGTACCATGAACACTTCCCTGGTGAGCATCTTCCAGTACCTTTTTCTAATATCCAACCTAAACCTCCCCTCACACAGCTTCATGCCATTCACTCAGGTCCTGTCACTGTCACCAGCGAGATCGGTATCTGCCCCTCTGCTTCCCCTCATAGACTATGATGAGGTCTCCCCACAGACTTGTTTTCTCCAGGCTGAATAAACAATGTGACCTCAGCCTCACTTCATATGGTTTCCTCTCAAGGTTCTTCACCATCTTCACAGCACCTCCTTTGGATGCTCTCTAATAGTGTTATATTGTTATATTGCCCCAAACTGCACTCAGTATTCAAGGGGAGGCCACCTCAGTGCAGAGCAGAGTAGGACAATCCCCTCCCTTGACTGGCTGGGATGTTTTGCCTGATGCCCCCCAGGACGCGGTTGGCCCTCCTGGCTGCCGGGACACTGCTAACTCATATTCATATTCCCATTGACCAGGACCCCCAGGTCCCTTTCCATGGTGCTGCTCTCCAGCTTCTCATTCCACAGTCTTTATGTACATCCAGGGTTGCCCAATCGCAGAGGCAAAATCTGTAACTTTTTAAACTTTGTACCACTGCTGATCACCCAGCCCTCCAAGCTGAATATATTGGGAAGGAGCTTCCTTTTGAGATATAGCTCATATAAATGTCAAGAAAAGTTCAGGTTAAAGATTCTGAACAAGATTTGGCTTAAATGTAAAGGGTGGAAGAAACAGAACCCAAATGCTGAAACTCTTAAAACTACATTTTGTCAATGTGTGATTGAGGAGGATGAAGAGGAAATGCTCAGTGTTAGTCTGCCTGTTGTAACATGAGACAAAGAAAGGCATGTGGTGGAGTGATTCCTACTTCTACACTCTGGGCCCTGTGGAATGCTGGCTGTGAGAAAAATGAAGCTCAAGCTGGAGTAAAAAGTGCAGCTTTCTATTCATGTTTGCCTAAAATGATGACACCCTTAATGGCCTGAAGTACAATAAATGCAAATTCCCTTCATAAGAGAGGTTAGCTTAACAAACCTTTTTGAAGTATTGCACATTTTTATTATAAGACTACCACTCCATATGTCATCAGACACAAAACTGGAGACAGTAAAGCAAATGACTTCCATGAATAAACGCTCTAAAATTGGCTGTCTTGAACAGGTGGAATAAACATTTGATATAGCCGGATACACCTGCTGGAAAAATCAGGCTTTCCTGCTGCATTATAGAAACAAGGGGATTGACTAGGTGAATCAAAGTACTTCCCATATTCTTAAATATCTACATGCTTGTAACATACATCTAGGCAAAATAAATTTCTAGGCAAAATATAATTCAAAAATATTTAATAGATCTAGTTCAGTCCTGAAGGAATAATGCAACAAGGAACATTGTTGACTGTACCAGTGTTTTTTTCTATTTATTTTCAAACATATATCTATGATATAATGCATTTCTTGCAGTGCACCTGTTTATTGAAGTATCTATAAGGGGATACTGTTTAAATACAAATTAGGAGCTTTTCAACCGAAATTATTATTTATATTCCTTCCTTGTTATGTTAGTCAAATGGTTTATAGTTTACAGGTATTGGGATTATTTTATAGATTGATCTCTTTAGGAAAGTTGGCCAAAAATCTAACTTTATTCAAATAAAGAATAGTAATTCAATCTTTTTAAAGACAAACAATTTCAAATGTATTTCAAATTTATCTTAATTTTTTTCTCTACTTTGTGCCATGATGCTAAAATATCCTATTTTTTCCTTTTCTATAAAAAACTTAAGCTATCTTTTAAATTAGCTGTACTAGTGGCTTTGATCTGAAACTTTGGAACCAAGTTCCATGTGTTTGACAACATTTATATGTACTCAACTTTTCTGTTTAGTTCTCTAAATTTCATGCCGTGCACCTGTCCTTATTTCCTCATTCTTGCATATATTTTAGCTTCACAGAAAGTTGTTTTATAAGGAAAACAGACTGCCATAATACCGAGATGATAATATTTTCTTCCTTTTCCAGTTTTGATATTATTGTCGATATTGACTATCTTGAAAAAATGTAGCACAAATTACAATCTAAATTCCACCCTTTGGAGTACATAAAGCAAATAAAATGCTTGTTTCACAAGTGTTTTGTATCATATAAATTAAAAAGTGATTCAAATACATGAACTCATAAGTCTTTGAATTTTATGACCTCTGAGTCATCCTAAATACAATTTGATTGCCTTAGGGTACATTGAGCTGTTGAAAAATACAGGTTGCTTTCACAAAAAGAAAGGAATCATAGAAATGTGTGAAAATTTAATTTTAATGTAATTTAAAATGTAGCCTTGCCAATTGCAATATATATCTTTGTCATTTCTGCTTCGGACTTGTACTAAACAGCATTTTGATTATTACAGGTAAAATATTCAGTGTTATGTTATGGCTTCTGCAAGCATTGATTAAACTCCCCAGTGTTCATGAAGGCTGACAGGGATTCAAAGGAGGAAATGTAAAACTTGAAGGTACAGCAGTATAGTGACATTTCACTCTATAAAGCTGCCAATATTTTAATCCTGCACGTAAATCATTTTCATCAGTTCAATTTCATATCTTAATTTGTGTAGCAAACAAAGTATTGGATTGCATTACGTTTAATAATTAAGAATGTGATATCAATTTCCATATATTTTAAGTTCCTGGCCAAGAAATAGAGTTAACATTTTTAGCTTCAATTTGTTTGCTTTACAAAATAGGAATGATTAAGGATTAGGTCTAATTTTCATGCTATGATCAACCAAAGTTTCATTATTTGTTTTCATAGAACCTTTAGTTTCTCTGCTTAAGTGATGTCTTCGTCAATGTTCATGTTGTATTCATTTAGAGTGATGATTGATATGGTAATAGATACAGTGTGATTGAAAGCAACCTTTGTCAATAGGAAGGCCAAATACTCAAACAGCGTATTGGTTTGAATTTGCTCATTATTGGAGACCTTTCATAGTCGTATTGACTTGCTGTCCAAATGTTGTTACTTACCTGATGCTTTCATTGTTTAAATGGTATAGACATTGGTATTGAACATGACTTTTCCCAATATTTGTCCTAAAATACACACGGCTCAATTATCTACTGAAAATTCTTAAGGACTATTTTCAAGGTATTAAAATGGTATTTGGGGAATATAAACTGAATTTTTGTGACAGAGAAAAACAGGATTCTATACTGGTGATGTGTAATGCAATGTGTTCTGTACTGTGACTTTGTATTTCTTGATATTAGGAAATTATAGGAAGTTTGTTTTTTATGAAATGCTTTTTGTCACAGATGCAGAAGTCCAGGGAACCACATCTCTTGGGAAAAGAGCATTCCAGGGTCACAGAAAATATCACTGTTCCTTTATGTATAGAGTTTGACATTCAAGAGCTTTTCTATTTTGATGAAACTCTTCTGAACTCATTCTGGCCCTAATCATGTATTAGACATGCCTACAAGTGATGTGACCTTGATTTGGGTATTGAGGCATTTCAAAAATATGGAGAAAAATGAAGTTCTCTTCCTTCTTCATTGCACATTGAAACTTGCCAAGAGACCAGGCAAATATTAACACTTAAACACTCGTGTAATAACTTAGGGCTGCGATACAAATCAGAGGAGAAATTTTTATGCAAAGGCAGAAAGTCTTCATGGGACTTTAGAGTTGGATTATGCCTTATGACTTCAGTGCAGACCAAATAGCAGTAGAGAACTAAGGTCCCCTTAGGAGGACACAGAACAGAGTTAAATCATGAGTTAGGTGCAAGATGTTATGGCATGGATGGCTCTCTGCCCTAACAGACTGTTTAATTACTACACTGACACAATATTATTACTATATCCTTCCTGACTTTCCATGTCTTTCAAAATATATCTTTCATATCTTTCCAAAACTCAAGATTTGTTTTTGTCAAATCTTTTGCATGGCTGAAAGGTGTTAATTTATCTCCATTTTCTCCTCAATTTGTTGCCAAAAGGGGCTAGTTCTATTGCAGATCTTGCCAGGCCCCTTCAAACCTGAAAATCTCAAAAATGAGATGACAAAATAAATTAAATTTTCATATATAAAATATAGGAAAATGGAGAAAGTACAGAAATACTTTTCTCTTTTATTGTGTGATTATATTTCCCCTCAATAAAGACACGCAACTGGAAATTTCATTCATAAATTCAAATTTATGAACTACCATAAGCAATTTTGAGCAGTGCTGAAACAAGCTCTGCTTACATAGTTTTCAATTAAATATGTAGAAAACATTTACCATTTTCTGATGTCTCCTGTGACAGTTCCTTCAGAAAAATGTAGTGAAGTTTGCATGAGTTTGCAAGATTTGCAAGCTCAAGTTTCTGTTAAATATTAAATTAGATAGATTTCCTTCCAAAGTCTGAGGACATATCCATTCTAGTCATGAAAATCATGAAAATTTTTTTATGATGTGATTTAATGAGCACTGTTTTCCTTTTAAATGACCTGTTACTCAAAGTACCAACAAGCTATGGCTTTTTTGAAGTTAACCAGTGTCAGTTCTCTTCCTTGCTCAATTTCTTTGCTTTTGTGTCTCTTTCTAGGCAGTTCCTGAACCATCATCCTACTACAGCTACACTAGAAGACTGCAAATAATATGCATGCAACAACCCTTTTCTGCATTAAGGTGTGAGGGTGGACAGCGGAGAATCTTATAGAAAAGGGTCTTTCTCTTGTCTAAGTGTCATAATGCTCTCCCTAGATCCCTGGAAAAACAAGCAGGTCTAGTGAATGCCCGAGGTAAAGTTTCTTTCATTCATTCTTTCATTCTTTCATTCATTCATTCATTCATTCATTCATTCATTTCTGAACTGAATAACCTCTTCAAATTGAATGTAGTCTCTAGAAGAAAATATATATGTCCTGACTATATATATAGTCTGGATACAAAGTTAAATCATTAATTTCAGAGTTCAGAGATGTGTTGAGCAATGTCAATTTTTTTTAGTATTTTTATTTATAAAGGTAAATAACATAAATGTTATGTTTAATTCTTTGGATTTTAACTTCACTTTTGGTAATGTTTCCTTAATTAAAAAGAAATGAGAAAATTCAGACCTGTGGTTATTTATTAAAAAATCTCAGGACAGAAGCCCTGCAGCTTCTTAGAACATTTAATTCATAGGAATGGAATGCTATTCTGTACTCAGCATATTTATTAGAGAAATATATATTCCCTTCCAGAAAAGTAACTATAAGTTTAGGTATTCGAGGAGGTTTTCTGCTCCCTTTCTTATAATACTAATAAGGAAACATTTCTGTTTAAAAAGGAAATTCAAGTAAACAAATCATCAGTGTCATTGTATTCCTGCCTACCAGTCTCTTGCCTTGACAGATTATATTGCACCAAAGAGGAGCCTTTGCATTGCCTACATGCTAACATCGGTAATGCAAACTCAAATTTTCCAATATGTAAAAACAACGACAACAAAAAAAGGCATAATCAGTGTTGTAACTGCTTGGCTTTACACATGCTAACTGAAATTGCCCACTGAACATCCTAGTAATGTTTGCACAAATTGCAGTGTTTGCTTCTTGGTGTTTACAAAAAGGTGCCATTGAATAGCACCTGAACACCAAGGCATGTCCCACTTCAAACAAACAGGGAAAGCATGGCATCACATGCTGTGGTCTGCGAGCAGAAGCTAGAAAGAGGGAAAACTTACAGATGCTGAAATATAAAGTAGGAAGATAATATGAAGAGCAGACATTGTGAAAGACAATTCAGCAATATGGAAAGGAGCCTAGAGAGTGCAATTAGAAACAAAGCAGATGAAAATGTACCTGATGACAGGCAGGCAATAGACTGAAAAATCTTCATTTTTCTTTCTATAGTGATAACAATGTTCCTTTTCTCTGCCCTTTGGGGGAATACTCTACATAGTATTGGTGGGCAGATATGATTCCAGGCTTCTTCTCTTCTGAGCTGTCAGGCACAAAGCTCTCTAAAGTGGAAACTATTCCAATTACTGGGATTTTTTCCAAAACTTGAAAAACAAATGGGAAAACAGGAAAATTCAGGTCATAACATCTTTATTATCCAGTAACATGTCAGAAACTGATATTTTTTACTTGATAATAGTTACTTTCCATTTTATAAATCAGTCTGGAATACAGAAGACTTTGAAGTGCCTAGCACTTATGTGTAACCCTTTTTGGTGTTGGGGGAGGAAAAAACCCAACTCTTGTGGGATTCCTACTGGTGAGACAGCTTCTGGAGGAAATGATGTTCCCTTGGCATGGATTGCACTGTGGGGGAAGTTGATGGGAATCTTCTAGGCTTAACCAAAACAAACTTGCACATCTGTTTTTGTCGAGGACCAAGAATTAGAATGGGAACGATTTCAGAAGTGGAAAAATATGTACAGCGATTGAATGGACTTTATGATGCAGACTTTACAGTTATCATGTATATACACATTGTATGTTTCCCCAGCATTTGTATCTCCCGGGCATGTCCCGGCTTGTTCACTTCCCCACTCCCTTGTTTCTCTGCTGATTGGCCAGAGAAGCTGCAGAGAGGACACAACCTCCATTCACCCTTTCCTTCCCCGGTTCCTCCTGCGGTCCTCCCCTTTTTACCCGTGTCCCTATCCTGGTTTGTCCCCCTGCTTGTCTGTCTCATGCTCCGCCCCATGTTCTGGCCCTTTCCCCTCCTGAGCTGATAAAAAACCACGTGCACACTGGAAACAAGGATTCTAGCTGCACCCTACCTTGTGTCCCGGACCCATGCTGTGCCACGGCCCCATCCCCCCTTCGGACTGCAGCATGTTTTATAACTTTAGAGCTTACTGTAACAACAACAACAACAAGAGCAAAGTTATTTAATGAGAGCAAATAAAATACTCATGCAGGTAAAATTTGGGCAGCCGTGAATGAAGGGGAAGAATGCATCAGAGACAGGCACTAAATGGGCACTAAAGGCTCTATGAGCAAAAAGGCTTGAGAAATCTGTTTGAACTGTGAAGGAGTTTGTTTTTGCAAGGAAGAGTAAAGATTCTGTCCAAGAAGTTTCCAGCTGGTGGTGAAGCCCCAAAATACTATGTGCTAAGTTCTTTTTCAAAAGAGACGCAGCATTGCAGGGACTGTGAGGAAAGACGGAGAGAGCTAGTTGAAACATCTGTTTTAAAAAGTGAACAGACAATCAAATAGTGAAATATTTCCTACTTAGTTATGGAGCTTATTCTGGAGGTAAGTGCTGGGGAATGGTAATGTGGATACGAGGAAATCTGGTAAACCTCATCTGACCTGCAAAAAACTGAGATATTGCATTTATGTTCTTCCTGAGTGCATGGGCACAATGAGTACTTACACACATATACATACAAATATAATAATATTTGCCTTTAATATGTGTAGATATTATTAGAGGAATAAGAGTTGTTCATTAGCAAGCATTCCAGGTAAATGAAGACAGATAACCGAAGAATGCAAATGATGTGAGAAAAAATAGGAGGATGCTTTTGGAACAATCTGATCTATGCTAAAGAACACAAAAAAAACCCCAAAAAAACAAACAAATGGGGTGGCAGGTAGAGGATTTAACGTGTTAGGTGAGGAAGTCTGAAAAGGAGAAGTCCTCTCAGAAGAAGGATTTAGAGCTATATTTTGCATTGTCCATAGCAGATACTGGAGGAAACTTTTGATTAAAATTTGGAATGTAAAATGACTAGAGAGAAAAATCTGTGCACACAATAGAAAATATAATAATGGGGAAAACAGAAAGCTGATAAGAAATAGAAAAAAATTATGGATTTTTAGATTTGGAATTTAAGAGTACTTGCAGATCTGCAGAATGAGAAAGGCTGGGGATAGAACAGGAATAAAATCTCAAGAATTGAAGGAATTGAAAACCTATAAAACCAAACAGATATATCAATAGAAAGAAAATTTGAAGGAAAATTAAAGGTTGTGAAAGATGTAGGTATTAGGAGAAAAAGTCCTATATGTTATCTCTTAAGAAGCATGGGGGTAAAATGATACAGAGAGGGAAGACTGGAGCATTCCCTAGGTTCCCTTCAGTAGATGGAGACAGAAACACAGATGACGAATGCTTGGTTTAGTTTAAGGTTTAAAGGAGCAGACAGAATGATATCAGACATGTAAAGAAGTGAAGGATATAGCTGAAATTAGAGACCATAGTGACAACAGGGGGGAGGGAGGGAGGGAAGGACAAATCTGTGAGCATCACAAAATCAGAGAGGATGATAGCATGGAGATCATAAATAGAAATGAGTGAAAAGCTGTGGAAGAGTGAGGGCTAGTGAAGGAGAACAAGAGGTGATCTGATAGAAAAAGCATTAGAACTTGAAGATAAATAGAATGAGCTGGTTCTGATTCTTTTTTTTTAACTTCCTCGTTTAAACAAATAAAGGCTTTACCATATGGTACAGTTTGCTTCATACTTAAACCTCTTAATAGAACATTACATAGCTTTATTTTGCATTTCCAAATATCTCTCTAAAGGTTATCTCAGTACTATTAGGAAAAAAGGAACTTCTCCCAAGAAACAGCCAGGAATACCAGTAACCACGGAGAGATTTTCCCAGCAGAGAGGGTGACTTGATGTCTACAAACTAATTAGCCAGTTTAGATGTATGTATTCAATGATAGTGCATAAAAATTAAACTTTTTATTGGTATCTGCCTGTCTCTGATGCATTCACCTCCACCTACACTGTTTATTAATATCTTTTCCTGATGGCATGTGAAAATTATTTTCTGAGTGTATCAGATCTGTTCAACGCTATCCAAAATAAAATTGCATGAAGGTATAAATACTAATGGAGAAAGTGCACCATGGGGAACACCCATCATAACATGAAACTAATTTCTTGATGTACCTGAGCACCAAGCAAAGAATTTTGTGTTTTGTTTAAGGTTTGATTTTTTTTCCCAGCATACTCACACCCTAGAGTTTTTTCGCTTAATAGGTTGCTGGATGTCACGTACAACATATAAAATGAAGCCCAAATTGCTACTGCTACAAATTAAGCTGAAGAAGATCTGTGTCTGACCATCCTAAAGCTGTGAATTGAGCTTTCATGGATGGATGATTTTATCTCAAGTCACTTCTTTTCATTACAGTTGCCCCAACTATGGACTTCATTTCAAAAGGGCTTAAGAGGTGAGCGCAGGCAGTTTTGACATAAGTTATATGAATAAGTACCACGGTGGGGGAGTTACATCATATGTGAGATCAGTATTTGTGTAAATGGTAACAGCACCACACAAGTAAATATCTGAGTGACATGAATATCTTAAAAGGATTACAAAAGAATAGAAAAGAAAATGTACAGAAGTCCATGAAGACAAAAAGAATTCTTTAGAAACATTTAATTCTTACATGAACACGACTTTTAAAGTGTGATATTGCTCTTTGATGCATATGTCTTTAATACATATAACTTGGAGATGATACACTGTTATTAGAGACTTATCATGCCTGATGTGCAATGCAGGGGCGTTTGCTTTGATGAATTGGAATTTGCTGTCATGAATCCAATGGCAGCAATGTGACACATCACTACCACTAGCATTCAGAGGCTTATAGCTATAATTACCCTATATTAATACATAGACATATAGAGGACAGAAGCAAATCTTTATCTATTTGTGTCCTCCACCACAAAATTCTTATTTCCTTCAATATTTTATACTGCCTGTGTGTTTCAAACTTAATCCTACATATCAAAATAACACTTAGTCTTTATAGCTACACCAAGTGTTCATATCACTAAACATGTATATTATTCTAGATTTATTTCTGTGAGATTTATGCATGCTATATAAAGAAGCAGAGGAAGAGGGAGAAAAGTGAGAATTTCTTTGCGGCTTAAAAAGGATTTTAGTTATTCAAAAGATCTGAGAACAGTAGAAAGAGAAACATAAAGGAAAACAGTAAATTGTAGGAGCTTAATCTTTTGTTATAAGATGCATATTCATTGGAGGAAAAAAAAGCTGGAAACATTTTAAAATCACACATATACAAGTTACAGGTGCTCTCACACCTCTGTGCGTCATTCAGTTTTAAAACAGACAGCTTGGCTCTGTTTATGCAATTTTAGAACTGGCAGACTCTTCCTTAGAAATAGTATAAATGCAACTTGTAAGAAAGGCTTCAGATATGGGAAGCCACAAGGAGTTGTACAGATTTACAGAATTTTTAAAGTTCTGTTAAAAATTTTAGGGGAGGGAAAAAAACCCTCGTTCGTAATTCTAGAAGATCGGAAGAAGCAAATTTACTATTTTCTCTTTTTACACAGATGAACTAATTACAGGGCATATTATCACTGTGCGCTTGCCTTAATCTTTTTTTGTAGGTTTTCATGAAGATCAGAAGCAGGACAGGATCTGAACCAATGTGGCCATTCATGACAATGCTATCCACAGGTGAGTGAACTGTATGTCTGACATACAGGAATATGACGTAGTCTAAGAACAGCCTGGAAACCTTCTTCAAGAGATGCCTTACCTGTGGTATAGCTTGCAAACTTGCAAGTACTGTCTTTGGTAGTGCAGTGTGGATGTTTGTTATGTGTCTGGGCTGCCCAGATAGGCACAGCACAAACTGCAACTTTCATGAGCATAGGGGGAAAACTAAAGGTGTGAGCACATGTAGAGACCAAACTTTCTTAACAGTTAAAAAAACATGCAGTAATCTGCTGCCTTTTCTTTTTTTTTTTTTTTTTAATTTGGAAGTTGTTGATAATAAAGTAGTGGATATATTTAGCTAGATTCATTATAGGTGAATTATACTTAATAGTACCAAAACCTAGAAATACTCCTACCACATGTTCCTTACCACCATCTCTTTTGTACAAAACTCTTCTGAAACTGTTGTATTTATCAATTAATGAAGTATCTTACCATTTGATTTCTTTAATAGTTTGATTTTTAAAAGTTATCCTCTCATTTTACTACAAAACAGGAAAAAACCCCACACAACTAACTATGGCTTTATGTGGGTTTTTTTTGGGGGGGGTATTTGGTTTTGGTTTTTGGGGCTTTTTTGTTTGGTTTGGGTTTTTTTGTGTTGTTGTTTGGATTTTGATTTTTTTGGTTTTAATATTGTTCTACTTAATATTAAAAGTATGTTACACTACCTGTGCATCTTACTTGCGACATACTTTACCTGGTTCACTCTTTAATTTGTCTGAGCTTGTCTTATCACCAGAGATGTAGTCTATTATTGATTAAATAATTCATTTAGCTGTCCCCAAGATGACAAATCTGCTTATTGTCACAAGAAAGTTGATATACTATACTTTGTTTACAAAGGTTGTACAACAGTCAGAAAGTAATGTATAACTACAATGTTTTTATAGATTTTACATATTATGTACATTTTATTAACAGTTACACCCAGCAATAAATGTATATTTATTTGATAAAGTTTGAAATTGACACTAAAATAACTCACATTTATTGATTGTGCTCAAAGTAAAGAGAAACGGGAAAAATTCACATGGTGAATCAGCTTATGAACCTTTTAAAAGTCTCATCATGTTTGCTAAGCTCCCACATTTAACCCTTTGAACACTGCTTTGGAAATGCACAGAAATTTCCTTCATCCTTCTAAATTTTTATGATGAGCATATGGTATATTGTATGTAGCCATAGACACATCCCAATTTTGCTTCTCTGGATGAACTTCTCACATGTATTCAATGGGTTAAGGAGAGTTTATCTTGTTAATCCTGTGCGTAAAAATATAATACTATTCCTACTTTGACATTTCATTAAAGTCGATATTTTTTAAAGTGACAGTTCTAAGAAATACTGCTCTTTCTTCACTCTTCCCTTCACTCAGAATCCTACCCAGAACCTGGATTAACATATCGATTAAAAAAATTTTCATCCTTACCTTTGCAGATCTCCAGTGAAACACAGTTTTAGTCTCTGCTTGTAGAACTTTTCTGTTTCAGAGGTCATTTCAGAAACAGGCTCCGCAGGGGCCTTTAAGATTTGGATAAGTGGGGCAACGAGAAGGGAGCACACCAGAACAGGAGGTGCACTTAGCACCCTACTGCCATCCTGATAAAAATGCCATATACAGCAAAGACATTTGTGAGCAAGTATCATCAAGGAATAGTAGGAATGGCAAACTTTTCATATTTGAATGTTGTTCTATCTTGCATTTGGGCCTGGTACACTTCTTCATCTTCTCAGTTTAATCAAAGTATAAAGGCCTTAATTTCAATGTAATAAATTCATAGAAACAATAAAAGGAATATTGTAGGGATTGTTCAAAACCTCCAAAATTTTCCCAATTTTCAAGGCATTTCCTTTTTATATGTAAAGATATTTTACAGATGTTGGATAACATCTTTTTAGAAAAAAAATGCTGAAAAAATTAGCAAACGTGCTAACTAGCAAAATCATGTGAGTTAATGTCCAAGTGCAATGTGAAAGGTAAGTGCAAGAGTTTATAGCATTACTAAATTATCAGTAAAAAATGTTCTTAGGCTGCAACTGTAAAATGAGGATACTGAAGCCATATGAGGAGCAGCTGAGGTCAGTTGGTCTATTCAGCCTGGAGAAGAGGAGACTGAGGGGAGACCTCATTGCAGTTACAACTTTCTCGTGAGGGGAGGAGGAGCGGCAGGCACTGATCTCTTCTGTGTGGTGACCAGTGACAGGACCTGAAGGAACAGCCTGAAATTGTGTCAGGGGAGGTTTAGGTTGGATATTAGAAAAAGGTTCTTCACCCAGAGGGTGGTTGGGTGCTGGAACAGGCTCCCCGGAGAAGTGGCCTGACAGAGTTCAGGAAGCATTTGGACAATACTCTCAGGCACATAGACTGACTCTAGATTATGGTCCTGTGCAGGGCTAAGAGTTGGACTCGACGATCCTTGTGGGTCCCTTGCAACTCAGCATATTCGGTGATCCTGTGAAAGTTAAGAAGTTTGGTAATGCACTATTTCACTTTCAAGGCAAAAAATTTCAGTGTATTTTATTTATGTATTAATTTTGCATTACATTACTTTGGATGTGCCAAATGCATGACCTATGATATTTAGTCTATTACAATTCCCAAAATGGTGTTAATTGCTTTAGTTTCTAAAGGAGCTAAGTCAAGTTATTCTTATTGTTTGCATCACTCAAATAAAAAATGCATACAGTGGATTTATAAAAATGTATGTTTATGGATGTCTATTTACCTACTGCATCTATAGTGTATAGTGTACCTGATTTGATATATATATATAAACTAAACATGTAAATAAGCATTTTCAAGCAATAATAACCTCCTTAGTTTTTGCACAATGTCAGTATTTTCTCACAAGTTTTTAGTGTTATTTTCCTCACAAAATTTGAATGTTACCATTCAAATGTTACCATTGTACCATTGAATGATACCATTCTTTAGAACCCTCCAATGGATTCAAATTATAGGTGCAGACTTCTGATTTATATATTTGTCATTTTATAAGACTTCATACCTTGTGCTTCAGTGGAAACAATGATTCATACATGAAGAAAAAAAATTAAAATACATTTTCATAAATAGGGCACAAATTATTGATAAACACATCTATGTTTGCAGATTGGTTATTTCTCAGAGGTTATTTGGGGTCATAATTGTAAATCTCATTACCTTGCTTGAAGGAGAAGGTCTCTTTCATTATTACGGTGCTGAGGTCCATATCCCTGAAGCTAATTGCAAGGTATTGCTTCAGAGTTCTAATTGTTTGCCATCAAAATAGCTGTGTAAGCTTGATTAACAGTGTTCAGCAACATTCATAATAGTCCAAGCCTGGTCCTGCATAAAATAGAAACTGGGAAAAAATCAATAAGATTTAATAAGATCAGGAACAATCACTTACAATAGTACATCAATCACACAAAGTAATAGGTGCAGGATTTGATAGGGTCTTGAACTGCCTGAGAGATTCATAACCAGTACTCGTTAATGATTTGTTCATTTGCATTTTATCAATCCAGCTACAGCTGACAAGCAGAAGGAGCAGTAAGAAAATATGTTGACTTAAACTCATCAGAGTTCGCAATTAAAAAAATAACAGATAACTTAATAGAAAAATCAGACGTAGCTGTAGATGTGGAGCGTGTATGCATATACATGCATAGATGTGTTCTTTCTTGCTGTGAGATTATAACAAATTACCACACCATTGTGGCTATTAGCATTCCCATAATCCCTCAGAAAGTCTGCTTATGTCTGAGAAACAGTACAACAAAATATAAATTTTTAAATTCTACTCAGTGTTTCACAATGTTTCTTTCTCATTGTATTTCACATAGTGTAATGCCATCACAATATTTAATATGAAACATGCATATTGTCTTGTTTTTGTACCCTTTTAAATAAATAAAGCCCTGGGCTTTGCCTTGGGCCAAACCCATATCAAACACAAAACCAATAGTAATGAGATGGCTTTCTGGTGATTATTATTTAGCATTATATCCTATATCAGCAGATTTTATGTCTTTCTAAAGTAATTAAGTTTTGTTTACTATCTGAACATTTTTTAAAATTGTCATGAATAAACATCAGATCTCATTTATCCAGACTCCTGCCTGTTTGTAATGCATCAGTCTTTTATTTAAAATAAGAAACCCAGAGCCAAACCAAACTAAAATGCTACAAAAAACACCCACATGACCTACCTCGTGTGTGGATGAGTTATTTAGAGAGTGATCTTGTGAATCTATCTGCAGACCAGTGTTTGTTGGGTACATTTTGATGAGTGTCTCATTATAAACCAGATTACATACCTCCCTTTTCTGAGCATCAGTTTTCTCTGTTAGATGTAGTAATTCTAATTTATATCCCGATTAATGCGTTTCTCTATTATTTTGCCTTTTCATGTCCTTCCACCAGATTTACTTTTTTTTCCCAGATAAAATCTTAAAATACTATCATTGGTTCTCAAATATCTCATGACAGAGAATGAGTTGTTAATTTGTCGGATCCCCTTTACTGCTCATTTTATTCAGCTTCTACATTTTAAAAGTAGAGGAGCGAATTCTTAATCAATATGTGCTCCTGTGACATCATCTTATACTACGATAGCATCTAACGCCAGTACAAAGTCAAGGCTTCCTTAATGCATGGTGGTTTAAAATGGAGATTGTCACATGCAAGTATGATATGGCAAGAATTTAATTTGGGTTTTCTGTGCTACATCAGGCCCCTTGCTGCCAGAGACTTTAATGGAGGAGCTTCCCAGGTTAGGTGACACTATGATTTTTGAGGTAAAAGGATGGCTGAGTTTACAGCCTGACTGATGCCATGATTTTAAGGTTGCACCACCGCCATCTCAGTCCTATGTGTTCCAGGGAGAACTGACAGGCTGGTGGCTTTGTCAGAAGATTGGCTCAATCTCTAACTGGATTTCAGAAATTATATTTTTTACACTACTATTCTGGGACATGTAAAAGCTATCAGCTACTATATTAATCATGGATTAGTTGTAATAACTATTAATTTTATAATACTTTCAATTTTTTCATAACTTTACAAATATATCCTGAACTGGATAATTAAATCCGTGAGTTGTATTAAAATTAGAGTAGTAATAAAAGAAAGGGAATGATTTGCAACAGTAAGTTTTGAGAAAAGGATATTCTTTTTCTCATTCTGAGCTGGCCATGAATAATTTGTGATTTTTAATGAGTATGCTTTTTTTTCAGTAAATAGCTGTTCATGGAGAAAAACTACGGCCTCTGAATTTGCTAGATATTCTTGGATAAAAGTACTATTTGTCTATGAGATGTGTGATTTAACATCTGTGCTATTCATTTCCCTCAATAAGTTTGATAAAATAGTCTCTTCATCAGCTAGTGCTCCAGCTTCCCCGTAAGTTGCTGCCCATGAGTCACAGATACCCTGTAACATCTCCTAAACTGCTGGAGTTACCAACTAAATACAAACACATTCAGGTTGAGTCTAAGTTAGAGTTTAGCAAGAGCTAAAATTTATCCTCTTCAACCATTGCCACCATGATGACCATGAAGACTTCCCTCAAAAAAGGGAAGCACAAATATCTGAAATAGTTGTCTTTCCAGTTTACTGGTAGATGTTAGTTAACACCTTCAATATCAAGCTATGTTTTCTGTTCCTTGATTAAGCATGTATTGCTCTTTCAGGAAAAAACCTTCATCTTTGACTGCTTAGTCTGCAAACCTCTTTGAAGAAAAATACTTTCACAAATCCATGAGAACAAGACCAGGTATTTTTAATTTCAAATTATTTTCTTGTTTTCAGACATATGGGTGCATGATACCCAACTGTAAGCATTCTTCAATATGAAACACTTTGAGGGATAAATGTGTGACTCGTGAAATGAGGATGGACTCTTGTCATCTGGCTGCAGCTGAGGGCTGTTTTTTGTAGGACTTCTAATTGTAGGAAGCCCTGAGCCACAGTCTACAGCTGTACAGTCTGGCAGTATCTCTCTGGCTCTGCAGCACAGGACAGATACATCCTGGATTTTCCTAACCAACAAGGCTGGACACATAGGATCAGAGAAAGGAAGAAACCTCTAGAATGGCCTGGGGGTGTGGGAAGAGCAACAAAGAGCAGAGATATATGTCAGATGTAGTGGGTGGAGAGTTCTGTGAGACACAGACATTTCTACCATGTGCAGGTATGTCTAGTGATTGATAACATCAAAATATTAACATTTCTTTTTAATAAGTATATTGCTGCTTGGATCCTTAAGATCCTTAAGATTGAGATTGCTCCCTGAGAGCCAGCTCAGGGGCCAGATCCTCTACAGAAACTTTTCAACCAATCCATTCTTTAGAAAGCTTAAAAACGGAGTAAATAAAAGAGATACAGAATTTCAAGAATGTGGGGGGGAAAAGGAAAATTCACAGAACTTATTGTGGAGAACAACTATCAAAAAACTATGTAAATCATACTAAAAATGAACAAAAACCCAAGTCACTAATTATCTGAGGTGTCTCATAAAAAGTGATAGCCTGTGTTTACTCTGATTTTTTTTCCATTCTGTTAGAGCTACATTATTTACTCAATGTTTGTGATGACTCATAGAATATAAAAATAAAATGTTGCAAAGCTATGTTTTTGCTCAAAAAAAATACACCAGAGCACAATTTTTAGAAGCAATTTTCCTTGTCTTATGTATTAAAAAGTGCTTTAATATTGCTGCTGCTGAATATTTAGATGTGACATTATCACATGATTCTAGACTTTGGGAGTGTCTAAGTGCCTAACAGCACTACTGTTTCTTTGTAGAAAGAAGTGACTATGGAAAGCTCTCTCAGTATTCTGTGTGAATAAGAAGCAAAATATTCTGAATTTATCATTTTACCACAAGAGGAAAAAACATGAAAGCAAGATCCAGTTCTAGGCAACAACTGCTGTTCTGTAAAGACTAGCACTAGACGTCACACTAGAATGTTTTTTAACCCCAAAGTAGAGACAGAAAATAAGGGGTTTTATCAGTATGGTCCTGATTTGTATACAATAAAGAAGGTATTAGGACCTGTGCCTGACAACTAGTTCATACACTGGTTGTGATGCCTACAGACTTTGCAAATGAGGTTCAGGGTTTACAGCTGCTAAAAATGAAGTATGCAGGCAAAGCTAAAAAAAAAAATCTCTCGCCTCTGAAATTCTAAATATTATACGTGTTTTGGAATTTTCAAGGCCTAATTTTGAAATTAATAGACTAAAAGTAATACAAATTCTGGAGACATCATGTTAGGTAACACTGGTAATGTCCAGAACCTGAAATCTCTGTCTTTCAGTGAATTCCAGTTTGGAAGGCTTTATGTTTGACCTCTATTATTTCAAGTCTTTGCCCTACAATATTTAAAATAAAAGCTTAACTTTCTCCTTCATTTCTTTTTCTTCTTCCTCTTCTTCTTCTTCTTTTTTTTTTTTTTAACTTGTCACCATGTTGTCATTTTTTGTCATGTATATTATTCCAGAAGGATTTGATGTCTGGAGTGATTGCATAAATCAACTCAACTATGTCACTACTTATAAGTTTGCAATATGTTAACTCTCTTCATAATTTACATAATGTTTAAATAATATACCTTCTTTTTCCCTTATCCCTACATTAATGTGATTAGAATCAGTGGAAGCGCTATAATTTTCTTGTAACGTGTGCTTTCCTCCTACGCTTGCTTATTACAAGAAGTATCATTTCTAAAACTAACAGCCTCTGATCAGTTTAGCTGTCAAAAATTATTTTTTTCCAAGAACAAAAATACCTTATAAAATATACTATTGTTTCTACTTAGTATTCCTGTTAAGGTAAACAAACAACAAAAAATTGTTGCTTTGTCTTATTTATTTCCATGCCTCCCTCTAACTGTAAGTCGTAATGGAATACATCTTCTGATATATTATGCAATTAAATTGATGGATGGTTAATTGAGTCAGTATGGCATACCATATGTGTACTCCTGACCTGAATGTCACTGGTCAGATTAAGGCTTCACACATTTGACCAAAGAACATATGCTGTTATTGAGAATGTGGCTCTAGATGGGATAAGGATTTTAGTCCATGGAAAAAAATCATCATAACTGGCTTTGCTCTTTGGTTGTTGGAGCCCTGGCTCCTTAGGAGTCCCATTGTAAAGGACTTTAAAGTAATGAAAGTTATTAATTAAAAGCTTACTGACATCATGGCCATTAACTTTGGCAGGCTTTTTCATTAATTTATTTGATCTCTCTTATTATGTGACATATCCTCATCATAGTATTTGTACCTTTGCACATTAAGTTTTAGATCTTATTGGGCTTTAATTTGTGCTTAGATTTTTTTTAATTCCAAATGCCTTCCTTTTTAAAGAAATAAAATATTTTCTATATTGGTGGGCATGATACATACACAAGCAATAAAGTAGCAGAAGGAGGGGAGCTCATCCAGCTTTAATGACAGTGACACATAGACATCAAAACATATACAGATTCTTACACAGAAACATGTATGTATATATAGTTACATCACCATTGCAAATAATGGTATTTTTAGAAGTACCTTGCTGAAACATTGTTTTCACGATGATTAGTCCTAGTTTTTGGCAGATTTAATATTTCTGTTTTATCTTACTTATCTAAACAATATTTAATGACATTGTATTTTTGTCAGATACTTTGCATATTTTACTTCTAAACCAGCTATTATTGGAGCTACTTTAGCTTCACAAATGTTTTAAAGTAAATTATGTTATTTTACAAAATTATTGCAGTAGAACGTACATCTAAGCAATGATGTTTTATCTTGACATTGCTTTGATGACTCATCCATTTTGACAGGTAACTGCTTTAAAGCTATTTGGTTTGCATCAACACAGAGATAAAACGAGACTTGTACAATATGTATCATAGAAGAAAAAAATATACTGTCATTACGTGGTTAGAAAAAAACAAAGATTTGTAATGGGAAAAAAACAGTTAATAGAGAAATATCTTTGATTCAGTCAGTGCTTATTATAGAAAACTTGTATATTCTTTGTCCACTGACTTAACCTAGAAAGAGTAGTACTGTCTGCTGCATAATTTGTTACCGCCACTTTGAGGAAGATTATGATAATGTACATATAACAAAATTGACAACAATGGAGGAGTCCTGTAATTTTGAACTAAATTCAAGGAGGCTGCTCTGAGCATGAGAACTAACAGTGTCTTCATTATGATTAGCTTACCTTTTCAAGTGTTCTGCTAGGAACCTCTATCACATAAATTGAGGCAGGAACTT
Organism: Manacus vitellinus; assembly: GCF_001715985.3. Lineage (NCBI taxonomy): Eukaryota > Metazoa > Chordata > Aves > Passeriformes > Pipridae > Manacus > Manacus vitellinus. Next base: position 30,070,498 of record NW_021939396.1, on the reverse strand, counting down.
TATTATCATCGCTATAGCAACTGCAGGGAAATTTATTTCGAAACCGTTGGCTACCTGAAAATTTTCTCACAACGGAAAGAACAGCAGATAACATATACGCTTTAATTCATTTTCATTTATTCCTGTTTTGAAGTGTTCCATAAATGAGTGTAATGCGCTTTTTTTGTTGTTTTAAAGACAAGATGGTCAGTTCCATCTTAATTTTTTTTTTTTAATAATCCATCTTTTTTTACTAGGAGCGAAAAAGAGTGCTGGCAAATTTTGGTTGTATTATTATACGTAAAACTTTAATTATGCCAAGATATGGAATATTTCAAATTGGCCCATTTAATGCACAATTCTCTTCATTATGTAATTTTTGAGCTTAGCTGTTACCTGGCTTTTCTTTCGACTTTGATCTTGAATCACATAACCTCTCAGCAAGAATAATGAAGTCTGCATTTTTTCATTATTTTTCCACAGTGTCATTGTATTCTGTGCCTAAAGAAAAAGAATAAGCACAGATCAGTTTGTAGAGGATGTGAGGGAACTGAAGATGCACAGAGAAATTGAATACGAATGCAGGGAAGTGTCTCTTTTTTGTCCATGGAAGGATGGATCACATGTTCAAAATTGGAATTTTTATGCACAACCCCCCTATGGATGCACTTCTGTAATTACAGAACAAGCATAATGCTGAAGACAATAGCAATGCTTCAGAAATTGGTATCAATCTTTTATTGCAAATATACAAACAAAATTCTTTTTTATTTCTTTTTGCCCAGTGATATTTTTATTTTCTTTAAAATTAAGAGAGAAAATTACAGTGTTTTGAAATATGCATTTGATTAAATGGGCAGGGAGAAATGGAGCGATATCTCAGCTGTATTGAAACCTGTTTCTTCCACAAAATATAACAAGTGTAAAAATTGTTTTTATTTATGCACCGTGGCTGATGTTGCATTGTGAAAGTGCACTGTGTGTCAAAAGTAACCCACATAACACACTTCAGTCACTGCTTTAACCAATGCCCATTTTTTATTGAAAAAGACAGTTTAAAGTTTACTGTAATCTGCATTAACGAGATCACATGATGGGGACTCCCTTAGCTCCCTTTAACATTCGCATTTTCCTTGTAGCCAAATTTCTTTAAACTCTTCCTAGTAAAGAAGACAATTTTGTGCATTGGATTTCAGCGTGTTCTTCCTTCTACTATGAATTAGAAGTACGTTAATTTGCTTTCACATGCAGGAAGGCATCTAAAGAGTTGCTGAAGATGAGAATGTAAGACTGAATGCAAAATGGTCAATGCAGTTGAATGTTTTGGATATTTTGCATGAGGCTCATTTTCATCTGACAGTTTGAGGAATCTCACCAAGACACTTACCTAAAGAGTCAAATTGTCCTAAGGTCCCCAAATGATTTACTAGTAAAAGTTTCCTCTCTGGAACATAATCAGAATTGCTCTCTGGAAGTGCCTTTCTTCTTTCATTGACTATTTAGGAGTCAACTGTGCTCTTCCTTTACTAAACTAGCCTTACTTCACTAAAAACCCATCAGGTCAAAACATTTCCACTCACAAACCTCTCACAGTGGAAAAACATAATTCTCAATTGTAATATGTTTGCTTCGGGTTTTTTGTTCAGTAGAATTTATTTGGTTGTTGTCTGGTTTTTTGGGGGTACTTTTTGAGGTGTGGTTTCTTTGTTTTTTTATTTCTTTGCTTAGTTGGGGGCTTTGAATCTTTAGCTGTTCATGGGAGTTTTGGGAGTGGCTACCCCTGGATCACTATTTCACCCTTGTACACAAATAAAGAATGAATAAACAAATGTTTGAAATGTGAGTGGAATAAATCAGGTGTGCTGGTTTAAGAGTTAACCAGCAGGGGAAGTGAACTCAACTCAAAGGAGAGATAAATCAGAATAACAATTTATTAAAATAATACAGTAAGTACAATAATACAAACAAACAATTGGTCTCAACCCACAAAACCCAAATGTATAGCCCAGTACCCTGGGGCATGAACAAAGTGGTGTTCCTTGGGCCCCGCTTGAGTCCAAAGTAAAGGGAGAGGGGAAGAACCTGCTGGTGGGAGAGCTGCTGCAGTCTGGCCAGAACTGGTGATCGCAGTCCAGTGGTGGTCTAAGTCTGGTTGAGAGCGATGAGATGCTGCCTTCCTCTGGATCCCACAAGTGGTTCAAGAAATGTTCCAAGACTCCAAGATTATATATCCTCCAGTTCAGGCAGGAATGTTCAGTGCTCCCCTCAGGGCGGGGAGTTCCACAAAGGGTGTGAGGACAAGAGCATCCTCCTATCTCACAGGCCTCTTAACACCTAGTTTATAGCCTGAGGAGTCAGGCTCTATGGGCAGAGGGTGCGAATAGTCTATTGACAACAATAGTCTAGTTTCTGGGAAATGGCATGGAAGGCTATAGAATACAGTTTTGGGTTACACCCACCATGATGAACTGGTCTCAGCTGTCCTAACTAGGACATCAGGTTAACTATGTGAATGATCCAAGATGAAATTAGGTTTGGGTTCCTCTTAAATAATTATCAAAACAACATTATTCATTAGATATTATAATCTATAAAAAGCAATTATTACTTTGTGGAAGAAAGTACTAGTGCTTTGAAAATCTATCTCTAGGTATTGAAACAGCCATTGTAAAATGTTGCTCATCTATATGACAGCTTAAGATATTTTTTTTTAAAATAGATATCTCAATTTATTAAGGCAAATATCTATATATAAGTCCATTTGGGCCAACCCCAGTATCTTACTGAAGTCCCATCAGCACCAGCCTCACTCTACATTGATTCACCATTCTGCTAGCACTTACCCACTTGCAGTGTTAGCAATTCTGCAATATTCAGAACCCCATGTACCTGTCAGGGCCCTAATACCCCAGGCTCACACTCTAAGCTCATCGAAGGAGTTTTACTTTAAAAATATACAAGGCTCCAAAAGTCCACTCGCTGGATTCATTAAAAGGGCCTTCAGTTCTTTCATACCTTGAGAGGGTGCACAGGAGAAGACACTGCACACGTTTCTCAAGAGGTCAAATAACACACTTCTCCTGTGTGGAAAAACTTTGGAAAATATGAGAACTTGGCAAAAGTTTAAAGGGCAACATTCAACCAAAATAAAGCATTCCACAAAGCATTGACTTAGTGCATGCTAGCACATACAGTTTAGCAAAATCCAAGTTACCCAAATATCAAGAAAGCAGATTAGGAGAAGAAGAAGTAAAGAGAGAGAAAATGAGAGAGTTATAGCTACTACCCTGGGTCCAGCACAGATCCAGCTACCGGGAGTCCAGGAAATGCAGGGCTGCAACCACGCAATGGCTGCATGGTGTTGGCTTTTATCCCCTCTGACCTCCTGTGGCCAGCCCCCGCAGGCAGGGAATGTGCTAGTCATTTTGAGGCTGGGTTAGGGGCTCCAGAGGGTGGCGTGAGGCAGTGCTCCTGGTGTGCCAGTGACTGACAGCTGCTCTGGGGCTGCCCAAGGAGGCTCCAAGGGCTCGGGTATGGAACAGGGCACCACTTCACCTTTGTGATATTCAACCTGTCCCTTCCCGCCACACACACAGTTGAGTTGGTCTGAGTCAATGATTAATATAATAATCTAGCATCTCACAGGCCCGGAGTGCAACCACAGATTCTGCCACCTCTTCACCCTCTCCAAGGGTCTTGGCTGTCTCAGTGTTCTTTCTGATATGATGCAGTTGTGTGACCTTGCTCAGAGCTGCAGAAGGAAGAACCTTGCTGGGGTCTCCCACCTTCCTTCACCTGGGACCTGACTAAGCCCTCACTCTGTGTCTTTGCTGCAGCCTGTCTTTGTGCCTTACTTATCCTGACCCTGACCCACTGACTTAACATTCAGGCTTGACTCTGAACCAGACCCACCACTGGGGACTTATGTGTGATCCTTGCTGAGGCTGATCCTGGTCCTTGTCACCAGTCCTGCCATACATGTCTCATTGGGCACAATGGGATGGCACTGACCAGCCAGCCTGACCATCACCCATGGACCCTGGCCCGAGGGCCCTTACAAAACACACCCTCCCCCTGCTCCCTGGTAGTACTACTCCCAAGGGCTTATCAATGAGAGATAGGAAAGCAATACTCCAATGGGAGTGTTCAAGAATTCCTTTGGTTCCTTTCATTCTTTGTGCCTGCTTTGATGAACTTGCATCTGGGAAGATTTTCATATATATAATGTCAGGTTTTGATCAATACATAAGAGAAAGAATGTGTATCCCAACTTAGCCAATAATATGTTGTTTGTCAAGAACACAGAAGAGCTGATTGATATCCATTTTTTTGGGATACAGGGCAGTGACTTGAACCTGAGGAGCTATATAGCCCCTTTATGTCCCCAGTTCTCATATACTTCTTTATGAGAAAATGTAAAGTAGACATTGTGCCAGAAAATGAATTATTAACTCCACAACCAAAGGATTAAAGTTATTGCATGTTATTTTGATTTAGGAATTCCAGCTTTGAATTCTGCTGTAATGAGTGCTTGTGGAAAAACGGAACACACCAAAAGAAGGACTCATGGCAAATGCAGTCAAACTCAAGGATTGCAGCATACACCTGGCACACCAGAAGGTGGAAAGTGACTGTTTGAACCTCATTCTCAAATAAATGAGAGAAAGAACACTCAACTGTCAATCCGAGGAAATCTGAGTGGTGTGTTCTCAATGGTTTTTCCTCAGAGTCTCTTCATGAAGATTATAAGGATGCATTGTGGTGAAGAACGGAAAATTTTAAATATTTTGGTTGGAAATTCCAGCTCTTTTCGGTCTGTCCAAAAGGGTATCTTCATGTTCTGATGCACTAATAGTACCATCTCAAACTTTAGAAAAAAATAAATAAAAAAATCACACTCTGAGTTTCATGTCTGATTTCTCTTCTTGAGCATTGAAAGTAAACTTTGTTATAAGAAGTTCTTTTCAACATTTCTGGTTCTCCACCATTTTCCAGCTCTTGAAATGTTGGAAATGGTAGCTCATGCATAATACATTAGGTGAAAATTCTATAAATGTTTTTGCTTTTAATTCATTTAGGAATCAAACTAATTTCATTTTCTTCATTGAGTATATTTTTATTCCTTGTAAAACAATCATTAAAACATTTGAAATAATAGAAGTGGAATAAGAAAGCATATCAAATATGTAGTTTTAATAATAGATTGCATTGTTAAGTCAGAAAGAATTAAGTAATTGTAGACAGTAAATATTTTAATGCATATTCTCCTCGTGGCTTGTTAATTCAGTTACTTACATTAGAATAGTTGCATAAGAAAAACAACATTTTTTGCCAAATCAATTATTACAGAAAGCAATTTTTTTAAGTTTATGCATTCAGGTTACATATGAATGAACAATATTGTGTTTATACCTAATTTAAGAAAAATGTTTCTCAGGAATTAAGAATATGTCCAGGATAGAAGGAAAGGGGAGGCATCTCACTTTGTTAGAAGAAAAAAGGGGCAAGATTCCTCTAAGCTCATCTATTCAGGATTTGGGTTTGGGTAGAGGAACATCCCTGAATCAGGAACTTGATCAGGAGGATCCCATGAGATTGAGTGTTCAGTCTGTTCAGCTGAGAAGAGAGTGGAAGAAGGGGATACTGGTCAAGAATTTTTATGGTGGTAGACACAAAAAATTTCCATTTGAAGTATCAAACATATTCTTACAATTATAGGATACCTTTTTCAAAACCTTTGTAACTCCCTGGAAGACCGAGTCCCATTAACTCTGGAAATGATTGAGATGCTTTTGGACACCTAAGTTACCTAAGTAACAAGTATTTTTAAAATTACCAATACTCAGTGTCTAAATACTTTGTAATGGGAAAAAAAAACCCGTATGACTAGGCACAACCACTGTCCAGAGCAAAAGGCATCACTTCAAATTGAACACACAATCAGAAAGAATAAAATTAAATTGTCTTTTAAACATCTAAATATATATTTAGATATATATAGTTTAATGCTTCAAATGACTCACACAGTTTTCTTCACGGAATTCCCTGCAGAATGATGCCATTGTACCTCTTGAGGCACAATAGGAAATTTCCCAAAGAAACAAAGGTCTTAGCATCTTGCTTGATGCCATTACCACTTCATCATTCAGTTGGAGCTCTCAGTGTTACCTCTCCTGAACTTGGTGCAAACACCAGTGTAACAAAAATAACAACACCAGAAAAAAACCCTCCTACTTCCTAGGAATTCCATGAATGTAGAATGAAGTGGAGAGAATTGAAAAAAATCACTACTGACACAGTGCCTCTTCAGAGCCCAGATCTCCCTCCCCTCCAACTGAAGACAGTTGCCAACTCCTGGGGTGGAGAGTCATCTCCTTTCCCAAAGAGTTTCAAAGATCCAGCATTCTTTGTACCCCCATTACACTTACTAAATATTATATATGTGGGATATTTTGGTCAGCTGGATGGGAATAGAGGGTAGCTATGTGTAACCTTCAAGACCTCTTTCACCTTCATTTGCAGTAAATTAGGGAAATATACACTTAGAAGGCACTGTTTTTCCCCTCATTCCTTGAGAGAGAATATAGATCAATGGCAAGTAATACAGATCAGTGCTTTTACAGGATTCAAGAATGGTTTCCTGCTCTTTACTGTACTTTGGTTTGGTTGATTTTTATGCATTAGTATAGAAGAGGCTTTTCAATATTCAAATGGATGCCAAGCACAGTAGTATAGTGCATTAACCTTCCTCTTTGAGATATTTTTGTTCAATTGGTGGCAGAGAAAACCACAAACTGTGGCACAACTGTCAGTCTCGTAAATGATTTGTGACTGTGTAAATGCAGATGCCACAGCTGTCATGTAATCTGCACACAGGCTATACTGGAAATGTAACTCAGACCCTTCTGCTCCAAGAACGTGGGCCTTTTCCATTTGTACTGTTCCACTAGTTGTTGAAATGGTTGAAAACTAGAAAAATTTATCATTCCCTTTTTGAACTTTAGCAAAATAGGACAGAGCTCTAAACTAGCTTTCATTTACCAACCAAAATTCTCCCAACGTGATTTTGTAAAGCAAACATTTAAATCCAGTGATATCTAAATAGCTGTCAACAGTGTTATAGTGAGCTGTACAAAACTTAAAAGCCCAGAAACAGATACATTTTTCTGGTTTCAAGTGTCACTGAAAACCACAGATTCATGAATCTGGATTGAGTATAACATCTTATTTATGGGTTTGGGTGGAAACCGCCTAAAAACTGCAAATGCCTTGGAGCTTTTATTGTAAAAGACCCAAAACTGCAATTCTGGGTAAGATTTGCTTTTGGATGGAATTAGTTTGAACCAAAAAATCACAAGTCAATACCAGGGAGAAATGAAATCATGCGAACCAAGTCAGCAAGGCATGTCTCAACATGGAATCAAAACAAAACAAGGCAAAGATTTCTCACGCACTTCCTTTGCAGGCCCATGAGAGAGGATAGTCATAAAGCCCAGCAGATACATGCCTTTGTCCAGTAAAAGAAAAATTAGTTAGTTACTTACTCTCCTCTCTGTTTAAGAGAGATCCAAGGATCAAAAGAAATTTTACAGTTCACAGGACTCAGAAACATAAACAAGTATGAAAGAAATTTGCAAAGACCCTATTATTTCCTGACTTCATTTACTTCTGAGTAACAGATTATTTATTCCTATGTAGAAGAAAAGCAACATTTTTCTGAAACTTAATATGAAATTATTCTAAAAGTATTACAGGAAGCAATATTTTCTCAACTACCGCATTTAAACAGAGCAGCTCTGCTGAATATGATTTTGTACTTTCTTTATTTGTTTATATTCAGGGAGAGTTTGCAATTCTTTCCACCACCAGCAACAACCCCCCAGCCCCAATTCATTGAGTTTATAGGTCTTCAGGCAATCAGATAGCAAAGACTAGAACAGAGATGTAGTGTTTAGTTGTTGCTTCCAAAACCTAGACTGCCGGTAACTTAATGAACCCTCTGGAGATATGCTCCCATGTGGAGCAGGTTATGTCTGTGCTTGAGAAGGTTTAAATTAGTTATTTCTTAGAATACCCTGTGATGAAGGCACTGCTACCAACTGCTTTTCTTGTCACTAACCTGTCAGGGCAATAAACCAATTAGTTGTTGCCATAGTAAGGGTCATTTCTTACTATTTTAAATTCTTGGGAGGGATACACAACACTTCACATATTTATGGAGTCAGCGTTTTCAGTTCATTATGATTGCAAATGAACATGTTTCTTCACAAAAGCAGTTTCATTGTCAAAAAGGACTTGTTACGTTGTTTTATGAAGTGCTAGCATAATATGGGGGTTTGGGGTGGGAGGGAAGAGAGCAGGAGGCAGTGCTGCTTCAGATATATCAACCACTCATTTTTTACGAATGCTTTTGAAACATATTTGTTCCTCAATTAGAAGTAGCCACATACAGCTTCTAAATCACTATTGGTAAGAAATGTCTATATATGCCAAATCTAGAGCTTACATCCTACTAGAGATTTGAGATTTCTCCTTAGAAGTTTCTGTCTATAGGGAAATTACCCATGAAAATTAGGTGTGCTTGAGAAGTTGAATTGTGTCTTTTGGTTTGTGTCGATGTCCATGTACTTATGGTTTTTGAAGCAGCAATGTGTCATGTACCTTGGAAAGAACTGAGCACCCTTGCCCTTTTCATACGTTCTCCACAGAAATTTGGAAGACTTGGCTCCGGGAATCTTCCCATACAGAGTAAGTAACTAACTCACATGTCAGTTGCCATGGAACCATGTCACAGCATCTGCCACTGTAGTAATGAGACTGACAGATGCCATTGCCAAAGTACAGCACCTGACTGGTGGTGTAGTGCTGTGGCTTCACTCTGGTGGGTGGCTCAGCCCCACCCAGCCTCTCTCTCACTCCCCTCCACTGGGATGGAGGACAGAAGGATAAAAGTGAGAAAAGCTCAACAGATAAAGTTCAATGGATAAAGTAAAAGCTACATGTGCAGGCAAAGCAAAATAAGAAGTTAATTCACTACTACCCAGATGTTTAGCCATTTCCAAGAAACCGGGGCTCCATTGTGTGTAATGGTTAAACAGATACTAGCACTCTAAATTTCTGCCCCTTCATTCTGTTATGATTGGGTTCCTTAAAATTATTAGAGAGATGCCTCTGCCTGAATTAAGGTGCAAATGAGACTATATGCCAAAATCTATGTTACAGATTTTTATTTAACAGTAAGTGTGAGGTAGAGAGATAGTAAGAAATAGGGAAAAGGAGAGAAAGGAGGAGAGAAAGAGAGTCACAGAAGGGTAGATCAAGTAGAAAAAATATCACCATCCATGGATTCCGTTAATGTCCCATTGATCCTCTTTTTGTGTCCTCTCGGTGATGACAGTCCCAGTCTTGTCAAAGTGATGATTGCAGTCTGGATCCATCAATGGAAGGCCAGAGTGGTGAGGTAAAAAGCCTGTGGTGGTGCAGGAAGCCACATGTGATGAAGGAAGAGGTCTACGTCATGAGGGAAGTCCATGTGTTGATGGTGAGGGAAGTCTGTGGCTGTCAGGGAGGCCCCATGTCTTTTATTTGGCTTAGGCTAGGTGGGAACGCACTCTGTTCCTCCCTTGGGGTGGGGATTTTTACACAGGATGATGTAATACTGGATAAGGGGACATTTTAGAAGTCTTTTACACCTTCTAAGACGTTACAGCTGCCTGTTACGTCAGTGCAGTTGAGTCCCTCATTTTAGCCCATCAGCACAGATACGTATCTTCAGGCTATGGGCAAATTATCCCAATGCTTTCCTGGAGTGAAGTTATCACAGCTGAGTCATCTTTGTTACAAACCTACCTTGCCTCCAAGAATTTCCCTCTTTCCTTATCTTGTTCAACACCCAGCTTGTAGCCTGAGGTGTCAGGTGTGCATGGCCTCAGCACCTGAGCAGTTAGTAGGCATATTTGGGGAGGGGAGGGCTTAGGTGAGTGGTTGCTTCTTTGCTAAATGCAAATTTGCAGATTACACTAAATTGAGGGGGAGTGTCAATCAGCTGGAAGGCAGGAGGGCTCTGCAGAGGGACCTGGACAGGCTGGAGAGTTGGGCTGATTCCGAGATGAGGTTCAACAAGACCAAGTGCCATGTCCTGCACTTCGGCCACAACAACCCCTTGCAGCGCTACAGGCTGGGGACAAAGTGGCTGGAGAGCAGCCAGGCAGAAAGGGACCTGGGAGTTTGGATTGACAGGAAGTTGAACATGAGCCAGCAGTGTGACCAGGTGGCCAAGAAGGCCAATGGCATCCTGGCCTGGATCAGGAACAGTGTGGCCAGAAGGACCAGAGAAGTGATTCTTCCCCTGTAGTCAATACTGGTGAGGCCACACCTGGAATACTATGTCCAGTTCTGGGCCTCTCAGTTCAGGAAGGATATTCAGGTGCTGGAGCAGGTCCAGAGAAGAGCAAAGAGGCTGGTGAAGGGACTGGAGCACAAGTCCTATGAGTAGAGGCTGAGGGAGCTGGGGCTGTCCAGCCTGGAGAAGAGGAGGCTCAGGGGAGACCTCATCACTCCCTACAACTACTTGAAAGGAGGTTGTAGCCAGGTGGGAGTTGGTCTCTTCTCCCAGGCAGCTGTGGGAGACAAGAGGACATGGTCTTAAGTTGTGCCAGGGGAGGCTTAGGTTAGATATTAGGAAGAAATTCTTTACAGAGAGGGTAATCAGACATTGGAATGGGCTGCCCAGGGAAGTGGTGGATTCTCTGTCCCTAGACATTTTTAAGATGAGACTGGATGTGGTACTTAGTGCCATGGTCTAGTAACCACGGCAGTAGTGGGTCAAGGGTTGGGCTTAATGATCTCAGAGATCCCTTCCAACCTGGCTGATTCTATGATTCTATGATTCTATGAAGTCCTTCCGTGATTTTAACAATATTTAAGCCATAAACCATTTCAAGGTTTCACAGCTTTTATTGCTAAGTATGAAGCCATATAGTATGGAATATCCCTTTGGTCAGCTGGGGTCAGCTATCCCAGCTGTGTCTTCTCAGAACTCCTTTTTCATCCACCCCTAGCTTACTCGCTGAGAAGCAGAAAAGGCCTTGACATTGTACAAGAACCGTACAGCAATAACTAAGATATTCCTATGCTATCCACACTGTTTTGATCACAAATCCAAAACACAGCACCATGCAAACTACTATGAAGTAAATTTACTCTAGCGAAGTCAAAATCTGTAAATGTTTTCAGGTTTCCAAAAGTGCCTTTATCAGCAAAATAGTTGGACATTATATTTGTCTGTTGGGCATTGAGCATTTGTCATGTGATTCAAGTAAAACATAATAATAATAACTAGAATTAGCACTGAGACCTTACACTAAAATTAAGCTCAGGTGACTCAGATGATTTGAGTTGCTGCCAATTATGGCAGTTTTGAAGAGCTTTCTTTACTGCGGAAAACTTGTCCTGGGTGGCATATGGGACCTAGGAGAAGATGAGAACAAGCTTAAAATTATGTTCCTGCTCTGGTGAGGGCTGACTTTCAATCAGCATTTCCTTAGGCATGCTCTGGAGTTCTAAAGAGGTAATGGAGTCATAATAAGATGAGCATGAGAATTAATATTTTCTTTTGTGCCTCTCTCACAAAGTAATTCACAAACAATGCTACCACTAAAAGTACACTTCAATGCCATTACCTAGGGAAAATATCCTAGATATTGGAACTTAAAATGTTTTCATGTAGTACTTTTTCTTGATACATAAAGTCTTAAAGTGCTACAGAGGATCCAAATGGAAGAGTACCTCGTCTCTTCCTTGTGACTGAATTGAAAAGACAAGGGAAAATCCTGATTTTCTCTATCCCCTTGTTATAGTTTGTAATTCTATCATTTTATATGTTTGAGTGTTTAGTTCCATGGAAACTCCCAGTTCTTTAGTTCCATAAGAAATCTAATGTTAGGTCCTGTTGGAACATCTGAATTTTAAGAATTTTGGAGCCCAGTGTTTCTGTTTGTAAAGGCATAACAAAGATACCTTTACTGAAGGAACCAAAAACCACCACCAAACTAAAGGTAATCTGCAAATCTCAGCTCCTTGCATCTCTGGAGCCATGATGGAAAGGATCACTCCAAACTTTTGTAATACTGTTTATTTTCAAGAGCAGGAAACACCATTTGCTTTTGCATGTGCAGTTGAAGAAGGGAGACTGAAAAGCTCTCTGCAACTACGAGGCTGAGGCAGCTGGTGATTTGAAGGAAGGCTGTGATGTTTACTCTTAATGACTCTTTTGCACTGACTCTGGGGAGGAACATCAAGAGAGATGCACAGAGTCCCACCAGGGTATAAAAGGGGATAGACAGAGAGCAGGAAGGAAATGTGTTGCTATGCAAACAGTACCACCTCTTTTGAAGCAGAGATTTAATCCTGAATACATTCAGGACACAAGACCTGAAAGGCAGGCTTAGTGGGAGGTAATCTGCTCAATGCCCTTTCCTTTTGCTTAGCTAGAAATAACTACAGGACCCGATTCAGTTTTTCTGTACTTTATTTTTTTTCCTATCTTCTTTTTAATAATATTGTGCATTTTATAGTGCAGATTTTATAGAATCCTAATGATTCCTGAAATGCTGTACAGATTTAAAAACCTGATATGCAAGCTATATACTTGGGATTGTTTGTCCAACACTGCAGTGCAATCAGCACAGTAGTTCTTTAAGAATTAAAATATTGCTTCACATTGGTTACGGCCATCAGCTATCCTCATATTAATGTAAGTAGTGACATCATCACAGCTGCTTCTGAAAATGTTCCTTTGCAAGGTACTGGGTTATAGTTCCTGTGATATTGTGAATTTGAGGCAAAAACTGTGTGAAAAACATATGTCCACACGTAATTAAAGAGAAGGAATAAGGAATTGGCAGCTGCACCAAGGAAGTGTTTTGTGTCTACAGAATTACAAAGACTGATAATCTAGGGCCCAATCTCGACCACGTTCAAATTTACAGGGCTTTCACAGAATCCCAAGGGAATTCTTGCAGAAAAAGCAGCAGTTTACTGAATGAGTGACTTCATTCTACTTTTTTGTGGTGTTGCAGGTGATAGGAGTATCTCCTACCAGTCCTCCTGAGAGGCAGGCTCATAAACACTGAGGAAACTGAATGGTTTGCCTGCCTGATGAATGGAAATACATAGACATATCAGCCACGGCAATCAAGTGATTGTCAGGGGGGAAAAAAAAAGGACAAAAAAGACCCTCTTCCATGGACAACCACTATTGGGGAAGCACATTAAAAAACACCTTCTCATTCTCTCATACTTCTGTGAAGCTCTAAGCCTCTGCAACCCTGCTCTCAATGTTTCCTTTTAAGGTCACTTCATGGGTGTTTTTGTACAGCAAGGTACAAAAATCTCTCTGATCTTTGCATGAAGGAGGGGAGGCTTCAGAAGCGACAGAGGGCAAGAAGCTCAGTACAGGAACTTTCTGTGTTCCTTTGAAAGGACAATGTTGAAGATGGAAAAGATCTACCCTATGTCAGGATCACAGGGTCAGCATAATTTTCCTGCTGCAACTCAAAATGCCTGCTTTTGAAAAATTTGGCCCACAGAAGGCATTTATCTGAATTAATCTACTTTTGGTCCCATCGTGTCCTGTTTGAATAACCAATTACAAATATGGAAGACGTGGAAATGGTAACACCATTCGTAGGCTGGAAGAGTCTTGGCAGATCAGCAGCCTGTCTAACACACCTATAATTCAAAATTTTGAAGTTCCTGTGGAATGGATGTGAAAGGAGATTACAGCCCTATGAATTTTATGCTTTGCTGTTGTCATATGGGTGGATGATGACACCAAATATTTGGCCTGGAACTGAGTATGCTGCATATTTATGCATTCAAAAACCTTAGCCAGACTAGAATGCTCAAATCATTTATGAATTTTTAGTAGTCTTCCTACCGTAAATGTTTAAAGCTGTAGCTTAGTAATAAGATATTTGATAGTAGTGCTCAAAAAGACACCACTTGGGAGTTATTAAAAAACATCTACAGAGCTTAAATGTTTTTATGGAAAAAAAAGTGATGTGGCCATCTTTCTGCCCTCTCTGAATAAACACCATGGAAGCAGCTAGACAGAGATGTAAACCAAATAGTCTAAAAGTCAGTTTGCAACTTGCATAAAACCAAATGAGATAAAATAAGTTCCAATTGTGTTTCATTACCAAAGAAAGCATATTTTGCAATAGGAGATTTTGTGTGTGTGTGTATGTTTGTGTGTGCATGAGTGCATATGTATATATAGATGTATATGTACCTATATGCATGTGTGTTTGTGCATGTGTATATTTACATATGCATGTGTGTATGAACACAGACAAATATATGTATAAACACACAACAAACTATTAAAAAATACAAACCCAGGCTTGTCAGTTATGTCAGCTGTTTTGCCCATGAGCATAATCTGCATCATTCTACTAGACATTGCTTTAATAAAAAAAAAAAGTGTTGTCGCTACTAAAAGAACTAATTTATTTTTTTGTATAGTGTTTATAATAATTGATTGTGTGCCACAAATTTGTGTAAACTTGTAATATGAAGGAAACCATCAAGAACAAAATATTTATTTTCCTTGTCTAATGTGCCATAGTGTTTCCAGGACTGCAAAGCTGCAAATAAGAGAAATGTCTGATGGGGCACATTGAACAGTTCCCTGGGGACCCTGAAAGGACAGCATATGATAACTTTCAGGGCTCCATTGATAGCAGCAAGATTTCTTTTAATGCTTTCATGTTATTCATATGAACTATGTAAAAATTATAAGAAACTGTATGGGGAGTTTTTTATCATATTGCTTTAATTTTAATTGGTTTTTGTTTTTCTTCACCGCTACTGTACTTGCTTTCCTCCAAAAAGATGTATAAATGCTTAATCTAGCATAATTATACATATACATTCTTACCCATTAGTAATTTGTGCTTTAATTATGTTTGCCATTTGGACCACTGTATATTTGTATGAGTCAGAGTTATTTAAAAGTGTTTCATTTTCACAGGTTTCTACTATTTTTCTACAGATAAATTAGGAAAGCTTGGGAAATTGCATACTGAAAATTGAAATAAGGACTATGCAATCCATTTTGAGACTTGCCTTTTGGTGTTTACTTCAAAGGATGGTTCTGTGTGTGTGCTTGATTTACATTTAGCAATATCTAAGTGCAAATAGTAATCATACACCAAAGTAAACTGGACTATATGCAATTGCTTCCTCTGTTTCTTCAATTGCAGTTGCAATCCCATAGATTTAAATCTTGACAGGTAGCATAATTAGAAAATTCTCTTTGTCTTATTAAATGTGACTCTTCTCAATAGAATTCACTTCATTGCAGGCAAAGAACAGAAAATATACTTCAAATCTAAAATGGGAAATCAAGGGGGACTGTTTTATTTTTATCTGTCTTTGTGCAAGCGACATTATTATCAAAGGATATTGTAATGCTGAAAATGTACTTTTGGGATTTAAATCACGTATTAGCCTGGAAAGCAAAAAGTGCTGTAGGGCCCATGCAATATATTTTCTCATTAATCTGATTGAAAGATTATCCTTCCTATAGCTATGAAAAGTCTAATACCCATATATCCATCTTTCCTGCTAGTAAAATTCAGCTTTGTGCGTAGTCATTGTCTCTTGTGTCTGAGGTCCTACACTCTTCTTCATTTCTCTGTATAAGCCTATCTGTATTAAAATAAATTCAGAACAGTCCGCCATTTCATGCACACATTTTGATTATTTCATAAGCTGCTGAGGAAAATGGAAGTATCAGCAAGTCATGCAGTTTTCTGGTAATGTAATGCTGTCATTACCTCAGTGGTCATGTGAAAAAGTTTAGCTATAATATCTGTGACAAACGTTCGGTGACTCAAAACAGTGCATTTAAATGAAATGCAGATATGAATGAGCCGTTATTGCAATCACAACTCCAGCTAAGAAATTATTAAATATAAATATATACATTTTCACAGTAACGTGACATTTGTAATACATAACTAGCTGTGTATTTCTTACCCTCCTCCTCCCGTTTTCCTCCCCATCATCCCCCAGATTGAGAATAGAGGAAGTCATTTTGATCAGAGGCTGCACACAGTAATTGAAGACACTCCTGATGATTTCATGCAATCAGAGTGGCGCATTATTTGTGATGAAAATTAAGTAAAGAAGGAAAGCAGATTTATAGGTTGTCTTCCTTATGGTCAACTGCCTTTACAAAAGATTAGCAATTCTGTTCTAACCACCCCAACTGCATATATACTTTTCCACATCATAGATTTACAGAAATTTTCATATAACCTTAGTCATAACTTGTGGTACCTCATGATTTTAAGCTTTTAATGAAACTACACAAGATGCCTTAAACTGAATGATTTCTATTCTGAGCTCTTTGAGAGCTGATAGCATGAACAGTATAGATGGCTCTAGCCATAACTGTCACACAGATAATATTCTTTTATGCCTCAAGACACTAAGATGGTGCTGTAGATAACCAAAAGGAATAAGCTGCCACCATCACTAATCTGCAGCTTTGAAACACTATAGCTTTTGCATGGTTAAGAGAAGGTAAAATCATCTGGAAGTGTAATATAGAAGACATTTTTAAGTTAACACAGAAGAGAGAACTAAAGGTTTTCATATTTTGTAATCTATATCCACTCAATCAAATCAAGTATATCCTACTTTTTGTGTGTTTATGGATAAAAATTGAAAATGCAAAAGAAGCTGAAGCCTTTGAATCCTCTTAGGATACTTTACACTAATATAGTGAAATTGAAATATGGGGAATAGTTAGCCTTATTGTTCCCTTCGGAGTTTAACTTTCAAGATGTTTCATATAGACTTTTGGTTGGTTTTATAATACATGTAACAGACTTTGTCCACCATAATATCTGCTTTGTGCCAGAGGAGTATCATTTCTGTTGATTATTTTTCAATATGTAAAAGCAAATGCAAATGAAAATTTAATAAGAGACTGAACTTTATTTACATTTGTCATAGCTAAGGTCACCAAATTTAAAATATATAGTTTAAACTATATAAAGGTAAAACTTTTACAAAGTCTGTACTGCTTTACAGTAGAGTTACCTACAAATAACCTTGCTTATTCCTATTCTTTAAAAGTATTTCTGGATAAATGTTTTTAGTATTCATGTTGCATATAATTTTTTCTTTATATTTGTCCTCTATAACATCTCACACGAGCTACCATTAAAAATTGATTTATAATAAATAGAAACAAGGAACCAGTATCATTTTGGCACCTAGATTTTTTTCCACATGCAATTTAGAAATCCCTAATCAAAAATCCTATTGTTGTGAGAATACAGTCTGACATGAAAGTGTCAGGGAAGCAGCGAAGGAAAAATGATGAACTAAACATCAACAGAGTTGGACATACCATAAAACACATTTTCTGGGTGTGTTTTTTAGATACCGCAGTATGCTCTTCAGAGGAAAGAAAAATTTTACTTTAAAGTCTCAAAGAATAGGCACATTTTTTTTGTTGAATGAATGAACTATCAATAATAATCTGCTAATTTGGGTTCCAAAATACAATTATTGTTAGGACAAAACCCAAAGCATGCAGGAAGCTATTAAATGCACAGCAATATTTGAAATCAAACAACGGTGACTTCTTGTTATGGCATGCTGACATTATTGGTTCTTGTATATAGTTACATAAGCATCTCTGAAGCCAAATTAAAAAAAATGGTCTGTAAAGCAGTTAAAGGACATAAAAATCTGGCTTTACCATAAACTTTCTAAGCTCCATGCTAAACATTACTTATGACTCTTCTATGTAAACAACTGCCTGCAGTTGAAACTAATACAAAATACAATTACATTACTTCCCATTGCTAGAACTTATGCTGTGTTATAGAAAATTTCAGATTCTACTTCTAATTAAAAATGGGATTTTAAATCTCTTATCTTGCCTTGGATTCAATTAATGCAGATACCCTCTCCCACTCAATTCCACTTGACTTCAGTTAGCTCTAGAGCCTGTCATGCTTTTATGGCAAAAACAGGTCTTCAGTCCGTAGGTGATCTAGAAACCATGTATATTTTCATTGAACAAAATCCTAAGTACTGAGGAGAAATACTGAGTCAGAAACAGGAATTCACCCTCATTCTGCAACTCTACCCATTACCATGTTACGAATTGTCTTAATATTAATTCCTGAATTATTTTAAAAGAACTGCCCAACAGTAAGGCATCTTACTCACATGCATAGAACTGCCATTTACATATAAGAAACATCACTTTTGGCACCTATAGGGAGTGAAGGAAAAGGATTTTTACTTACTATTATGCTACTGCTGTTCATACAACCCATTTGAGTCTCACTGCCAGAAAAGCTCACAAATGGTCTAAAAGACAGAATTGTCTGTAGATGTATCCCTGTCTAGCTATATCCACTTACAATTGTAGAAGAGGTATTATTTAAAATAGTTTGCCTGGAAAGATAATATAGGGTCATGTCACAAATTAATTCTCTTTTGGTTTCATTTGTATTCATCACAAAACACCTGCTTTTGATTACTGTGCCTACTCTGTCCTTAAATTTAGGTGGTCTATGTTAGTGAGAAAACCTGATATGAGTATCTAGAAGATGTTTACTATATGCCCTCACAAAAATGCACCAAAACACAGAAAGTGATCCTCGCTTTGTCATTAATGGGGTTCTATGCAGAACTTTTCACTGTACCTTCTCTCCCCTTTCCAGGCAAGTATATTTATTCCTTCTTTGAGTATGAATATTATACAATAGATGAATAGCCTGTGTTTGCAAGCTTACCATGCTTATGTTGCTGAATAAAAAGTATACATTTCTTTAAATTCTAGGGGTTTTATCCTGAAAGATGGGCCTCTTCCATTTTTCCAAAGGGTTTGAACCAAGCCAGTCACTTTTTCTTTTTTTTTTTTTCCTGGCTATTGCTCAGTTGGCCTTGTGTCTGTGCTGCAACCAGACACATTCTGCATCTGGATATGTAATACTTTGTGTTTAGAGAGCAAGATAAAATTGCATATTGAAACAAAAGCGCTACAGCAAACTCTATTTGTGCACTTTCCCTGAAAGCACCTACTGATGCTGTTGTCCTGAGTAAATCTAGTACAGCTGCTTTACACATTTGGTTTATTGCAAATAAAGGCAATAAAAGTGATTAACAGAGAATTTGGATACATGTGAACCAAAACAAAATCCAGAACTGTTGGTACAAGCCAATCTGAGTGCAGTGGTGGCCTATCAAAGCAGTCAGCAGTTAGACAGGCTGAGAGAACTGGGTTGGTTCAGCCTTACAAAGAGAAGACAATTTACAGCTATGATTTCTGAATGTGAGGGTTTAGGGAAAAAATTTTGACTCTTCTCTAAACTAAATGTTACCTATCTGTCCCCATCCATCTTAAAGGTTTTTGAAGTTTGGGTCTATTAAGTTGGCTATTCAACTTCAACTTTAGACAAGGGCCCCCAGAGCTAACATTTTCTGCATAGTTCAGAGAAGAAAAAGGAGCTGATACACCTGAGCAGCATTGATCCTACAGAACAGTGGCCAGGGGTTCCTTGGAATGTTTAAAAGTGTATTAAAAAAAGAACCCCTACTACTCATGCACAAAATTTAAACTTGAAATGTGTGGTTAAGTACCAGAGATAACTGCTTAAGACATTATATTCATAATTTCACTTTCATGAAGATTCTCAAAGTGTCAGATGATACTTCCAAACCCATTATTACTAGGCTAAAAGGAATGACAGGTAGCATTGAAAATATCTTTGAAACATTATGAGTGCTATTTGAAATTTCCAAATTACTTTCATGACATAATTTTAGCAGCATACTGGAATTAGTACAGTACTAGTAATATACTTATGAAGCAAGTGCTGCATAGATGAGTCTATATAAGCACTTACATTTTAGCAAGCATTATAGTCTGTTATTCTATGCAGTATTAAAGCAATGATAAATAAGTCATGTTGGAAATACAACATTATGAAAAATGTGACTGCACAGCTCATCAGTTGTGTGCCATTTTCCTTTTTTAAAACTTACAATGTTTACATAGTATAGAATATAGACAGTACAGCTGAATTTTTTAAAAGGGCAGATTAATTTATGGCCAATAACAACATCTCTAGATATATTGCAAAAATAAGCTTTATCAGATCTTATGCTTCTGGACATAAACTGATCATTGAAAAGGTCAGGATATAATTTTTATGCACACATGCAACTATTTCTTTAGATAAAGTTTTCATTGTTGCTGGTCTTTCTTTGTGTTTTGTGGAAACCAGTGAAATTCATGAGTAAAAGTAGCAGACCACTGCTATGGTCTTCTTTGATAGTCTTTAATGAGTCTAGAGCTTTCTTAATTATTCTAGAACATAGTTTCTTTAATCAATAGGAACACATGACCAAACCCCGTTTCTAGTCACTGTAACTGTTTAGCAATTTTTTTCTTTATGTGAAGGCTGATAATGTTTCTAAATGAAAAATAATGCTATTTTCCCCTCATGCTTTGGGGAAATGAAATATTAGTAAATAAATCAGGTGTTCCAATACCACAGAAGTATCACATTGAAATAGGTTACCAGTTAGAAATCGAAGACTTCTGTTGTTACTATTGTTTGATTTCCGTTCCAGGCAGATCTTGATCAGACACAGCCAAACAATCTTATGATACTGTAATGTATATAACATATGAACTAATCTTGCCCTGTATAGATGAAAAAATCTCCCTTATTTACTGCAAGAAACTAGAACAAAAATGGTTAATCTAGCAAAAGAGAAAGTGGTCTCAGTGTTAAGGCCTCTCTGTAGAATTTGATTCACTACAAAATAATTAAGTTCTTCTGAGTACTTCCTTAAAGCAAAACCATTTACAACTGGCTGTCAATTGAGTTTATCCAATCTGAGAAACTTCTCCTATCTTCAGAACTGACAGAGCTTTTATTTGCAACTAATTTCAGTAGGAACTGTATTTTGAGCGCACAGTATTTTAAACAAAGACTATCATTGCTAAAAACTCAATTGGTCAGGTACAGCACCCAAACTTAGTGGTTTCTTTTGATGCTCCTTCATGCAACTGTTGTTGCAAAATGAGGACAGCAGAGTTTCCAGTGCATTTCATACATGCTGTGAACATAAGCCTCCATACATACTGCATTTTAGTTCTGTGGTGATGAACACCATAGAGAAGACCATTATACAATTAATATTTTTATATTCAGTTTTGAGTTGGGCTTGGGTGAGAAGCCAATGGTAGGGGTAAAAAGAGACATTAAACAGGCTACAGGGGTTTTTTTTGTTTTGGTTGGTTCTTTTTCAGACAGACAATCTGTCTGTACTATGCAGTAAATCAGGCTGGGGGTTGGTGTAAAAAATAAAATCTGATCATAATATTTTTATGGTCATTTGATCTTACTCTGGTTCTTAGTTCCATGTGAGATATCTGAGAACAGTCATGGTAGGGTCTACTTAATTCTCTGTGGGCAGACTTTGAAAGTCAGAGTAATTCTACTGCAACAAACTAGTCAAACTAATCAGCACTGCAGTAGAAGTCTAAGTAGGATTTCATCTACAGAAAACATCTCTGGAGAATTTAGCAAAATTTCAATTAGGAGAGTGGACAGTGTAAGTTTTTCCAGTGCTTGCTATTCTGATTAAGGTGTGAAATGAAATCATATCAAGGTTCAGATATGAAATCAGATCAAGAAAATAACATCAAGAAGAATTATGCCCGTCTTTTTGCTTTTTTGTGCTTACTGATTAATTGGTGGCACAACAGGAAAATTTATGTCCAATATAAGTTCAATACATTTAGAGGGCTCAGTCTTCAGACATGCTGAATATCCTCTGTTCCTTTTACATCCCATAGCAACTGAAGGATCTCAACACTCTTCAGTATTAGAAAATTAATAAACGATGTAACTAATTTTATACTTTGAGAGAAACTGGAATTTGAGAAGGACATTTTAATATTTGTTGATATTATGGAATGGCTAGAGTCTGTTGTAGAAAACAATAATACTTTGCAAAAAAAATTAGTAGAATGAACAACAACTTGACTTATAATTCCAAGGACTAGTCAAGTCACACTTTATGGTTATAATGGAAAATTAGTTACAGTGCAGCTTGATGTGCATAGACAAAATTAGACACAAATAATGCAATATGACTTGTGATGGTGTCAGAAGAAAGCTTGTTTTCTCTTCAAATAAATAATAATGGTTTTAGTCTCTCCTAATGAGACATTTTTGATAATAAAATAGTTAATATTTTGAGTCATTTGAGGTAAGAATTCAAAATATTTTTAAGCGACTTCTTATTTCCTCCAGATTACACTCCAATTTTGTGCATAAAAAATATTTTACAGTGTTGATATTGATATTGGAGTCTCCTAATACAAAAAGATCCTTCCTTCCTTCCTTCCTTGCGTCCTTCCTTCCTTTCTTCCTTCCTTCCTTCCATCCTTCCTTCCCTCCCTCCCTCCCCTTATTAATTGGTATCTTGTTGTTGACTTCATCAACTTGAATTATTTCTTAGGTAACATGCAAGAATTAATTATAGATTTATTTATAAAATACCATAGTATGAAAATAATCACAAGTGTATTTGAAATAAATGTTTTTACAAATATCTCTACACACATGGGAACTTGGGGAGGGATGGGGGATATTTGACTGGGGGTTTTTACTGGAAAACTCCCCTACCTGTCACTTAAGGCATTCTTAAATACAATACTTTTACTAACTGAGACCTGGACTGAAATTCTTGGTCACCAGTGACAGCAACTAGGTGAGACTGGAAGTAGTAAATTAAGAGAAAGTTATATACATCCCACCTATTTCCAAAGTATACCACTTTGCTTGTAATGAATGTTTGTAGGGAAATCATTTTTCATGCACTTACTTCTCAAATGGACAGAAATGGACATATAAGAACATTAGGTCTGTTCCTTCAAGTTCTTCTCTCCAGTGAGAAAAATACACTTTTATGAGGATTTAATTTAACTGTAAAAAAACTTTGTGGATAAAATCACTAATATGAATCTCAAAAGGGATATTTCTGAGAGATGAAAACTTTCAGAGGAAGCTGAGTTGATTTGATTATAAGTGTACAAAGCTCAGAATTCCCAGTGGTGTGATAAGCCTTAAAATGAACATTTTTCCTAAACAGAACACTCTGTATGGGAACATCTTTCAACACACACTTATCTGAAGGTTTTTTTCAAACAAAGTCCCTATCAACAACAAATTCTTATAGGATAAAGAAGATACCTTGGAATTAAAGTCATGCGTAAGAGACAAGCTCAACAAGCCTATGGTGTTTCTGGGGACATGATCACTTTTATTACAGAAATAAAATTAAGTGTATACTACTAGAAAATATGTGTATGCCTCTAGCTAAATATCACTTTTATCTACATGATCAGTCCAGTATGGAGGGAAACCTTATTGACATATTTTATTAGTAGATATAGAAATTTAAATGTATGAGTACAAGAGTATAAATCATGCTGGTCCACTGCTCAAAACCAATAAACAATTATAGCAGAAAATTTGGAAAAATAGTATGCAAACAAAAACAGGAAAGAAGGCTTACTTGAAGGGCTTATTTTCCTATATTTGACAAATTGTTCAAAAACTGTTTTCCTTTCCTTTTCCTTTTTTTTTTTCTTGAAAGACAATTATACATTTTCACTTATTCCTGAGGCTTCTCAACTTTATATTTACTACTTTCCAATGCTTTGGGAATATTGTTATCTTGGATTTCTGTTTTACATAAAGGTCACAATTGTGTCCTTGTGTCCTCCCCCCTCCCTGTTCCCCTCCTGTAGCACTTTTTATTTTCTCTTCTTTTTTAAAATATCTAGAATAGCAAGTAACTGGATTTTTTAGAATGTCTCATCTTTAGGAAGATATTGTGAGATACCAATCTTTCTAGCACATAAATGCTGGAAGCAAAAGAGTTTCAAATCGTCCTCTAGTGATATTAAATATATACAGCTTTGCCAGTGTGAAACAAGTCACCAAGAAAGAATTTTCTTGTTATTAGACTAGAGTAAATGTCACATCAATTAATAATTCAGTAATATTTCTTCAGCTACCATTTTCACAATAAATGTCTATGTTTGCCTGATATTTGAACAAAAGCACATAATGGAATGAGGTTTTATAACTGGATAACTGTATTCGGATAACTGGAAGTGATGCTTGTCTTAAAATCTCTGTCTGTTTGTACACTATACTATATTTTGGTTGTTGATATTATGATATAAAAGGTAACTACATTTCATAGTACAGTAGATTTTTCAACTTGTTTAATCTCACTGTCTTGATTTCATGGGGAGATTGTGATGAGCGACTCCCATTTACTTTTGAGTTCAGCATGAAGATAATTGCATAACAAAGCAATCAATGAGGACCCTTAACTAATGCCACTTTTTTTTCAGTTGTTATTGTTTTAAACACGAATCTTGACAACCAATTTTGGCTAGTACACATAAAGTGGTATTCAGAGCACAAAGGAAATTTGTGTATATGCATGAAAATTGATGCCTGTATTATCTCAGTTATCAAACATCTTATAAAAAGATATTATTTATATTTTCTAGTCCAAGAGGAAGTTAAGATACAGTCAAATCTGTAATTAATTTAATAGAAAAAATAAACAATTAATCATTAGTTTGTATTTCACATTTTAATGATTGTTTTGTTGGTTACCCTATTTTCTCAGAGGTTTTTTGGAGGCTTGTCTGAAAGAAAATATGCTATACACTTAAGCCAAACCACAGTAAAATTATTCTGCCTAAGTTTAAGAGACCCAATCATTTCTTTTCATACTTTATAATAACATATGACATGTCAGTTTAAACAAAATACACAATATTTGCTGACTGTAGTAGACGGTTGATATTAAAATAATGTGTTGCTGTTAAGAGGAGATAATTGAGCATACTGAAATGTAGGGACTATCTGCTACAGCAAATGCAATACAAAACCCTAATATTTTCCTAACAAAGGGTGCTAATACAGATAATATTTGGTATCTAGCATTTTCTTGGTGTGACTGTTTAGCAGAAATCTCTATTTTTTGTACATTTATTTCACAATACACTTTAAAATATGGGTATCAGCCCTAAAGAATTTAGTAGCAATAAATATTGTAAAATAATAGTAAGATATTTTTCTGGGCAATATTGTGTGTGTGTGTTTCTGTCTGTGTATGCCTGTGTCTGTATTTTAAAAAGAAATCTTACTCTCTTGAGTTTGGTTTGATTCTTTCTGAATTTACCCTGGGTGAGCCACCATGTGCTCTTCTACTTCCCATATTAATAAAAAAAATGCATAAAATCTCCAAGTCCTAGAACACCAGTATTCTTAAATGCCTTCTGCTTTAGACTAAATATTTTACAGAATTCTCAAATTTGTAGACAACCTATTTTGAATGCCTTTTTTTCTTCTAGAATTCTACTCTGTCTTTCGCTCATGCTAGATGGACATGCACCCTACTATGTTTAGTATAACACAAAAGTCTCTATACTTCAGTCTTCTTGCATTCTTGCTTTTTCCCCAAGTACTTGGTGGAGTGTGATCATTCATATTTGCTACTTCATGCCATTTTTCTTGTCTCCTTCCCTCAAATTGCGCTTATGTTGTCCAGGTTAACACTTGCCCCTGAAACACTAGATCCCAGAAAGAGCTTTTTTCAGGTCTTACTAGAGCTCTACTAAAATTTCTTGTACCCAGATTCTTTCCAGGTTCCCTCCTTAATTACTAGTCCTGCCCCTGACATATCACTCTAAATCATTCTCTACAGCAACCAGGCTCTTCCCAGCATTGTTCCATACTCTGCTGCCCCTAATAGCAAACAACGGCTGCTCCAGAGGGAGGAAATGTGGTGGCAATAGCACAGTCACTTTGCTCATTGCACCACTCAGTGCCATTCCAGTGACACACAGAAGGAAACCCCAGTTTGAACGTGGTGTCTTCTCATTTCCCTTCTCCCCTTTCCCACCCACTTAAAATTGCATTTGTTTTTGCAAATTGCATTTGTTTTTGTTTATGAAGAATCGATCTTCTAAGGTCATTGTCACACAGAACCACCACCAAGAAGCAGGTTTTGGCTGTTCAGCCAAACAAAATTCCAGGCATTCGGATGTTACCTTTAGGTCAGTTTATAGGCTCATTCTTCTAAAAGTATATTTGGTTCTGTCATATATTTTATGTATAATGCAAACTTGAAAGTAATATACTACATCCTTTTCAACACATTTTTACTGTAGTGAATCTGTGACCTATTATTGTCTGATACGTAAACCTGCAAGAAGTTAACTGCTTTGCTATGCATTCCTACATATAGTTTTTGTTGTATTAATAATATGAGCTGCATGGTTCTTAAAGCAGGACTAGGAAAAAGAGTGCTATTTCTGTTTGGGGTATCTGTGAATATGAATAGACTCAGAAGTATAAATAACTTCCTGTTCCTGTTGTAAAATCTTCTAGAGAAAAAAACAAAACCAAAGACCAGAATCTTGAGGCAGTATGGGTTTGCCCTTTTGAAAATGAAATACAAAAATCTACCCCAAGTGATTCCATATTTTATGTGTTTGAATAAAATATGTATTTGTCTTATCTTTTCAAAGTAAAGGTAAACTTCATGCGAGTTCATGTTATTTTGCCTTTTGTCTAGAAGTCCTCTAAATTTTAATGGCTTGTGTTATACCTATGGTTTGCCACTGAAATTTACCTTGTTTTTTAAGGTCTCTCTAGCAATTGGCTGTTCAAAGGGTCTGCTCGTCTGCTGCCATGTTATCATATTAACTGTTTGTTAAAACTATAGAATCTTGCATCTGTGTCCAGTGAGCTGGGCATGGGTCATTGTCACCAAGCTTGACAATGAAAATGGCAGGAGAAAATCCTGTTGCAAATCTGCCTGCAAAATCTACTTAACTATACTACTTCTCTTTTTTCTTGTGACTGCTTGTCTGCCACGCTTGAATAGGACCCTGAAAAATTTTGAAGGGATTTTGAAGTCCTATAAATTTTGGAGTAAAGTCCTGGATATGCCTGCGTACCTTTTGCAGTCCAGGTCTAAAATCTGCAATCATGTAAGTCAAAGTAAATTTACACACAACCAAATTTAAAGTATAGCTGTTTATTCTTTTCTCTCTTCCACAAATAAGGGGCAAAACAGTATACAAGTAAAATCCAATTTCCAATCAAAAATTTTGCCTTTTTTGTGGGCCAGATGGCCCAAAACTGATATTAAAGTTTAGTGTAGGGTTTTCCAGAAGGAGAAAATGAATCTGAGAGCTTTAAAATAGATTAAAATACAATGATTTTTATTTTTACAACTTATGCTGTCTTTTCCAGAGAGGGGAAAAAAACCTAGAGAGAGTTGTAGTTCAGTTTTGGCTTGGGACAGTATGCTCAGAAGTACATGATTATCATCATAAGTCCTAATTGAGAAATTAATTTTTAATTTCTTTCAATAGTTCTTGCTTTTACCTAAGTACTATGGCCAAAATCTTGCTTCCGTAAATATTAATAGAGAATAATTTTTTCTCAAAATGAAATCGATGTCTACGTGACTGAGGAGAAATAGAGAGTTCTTAATACTGAAAGTGTTTATCTTGAAAATCTTGTCCTGCTTCTTCCTCCCCCTTCCTTTCCCTCATCAAAGATATGAAAGGCTGAAGCCCACTTATCTCAAGCACCGTCTTTCACAATTTTCCAGCATGATTGCTACACTCATTTGAGATACTTGGCTGATAGATCCCTGGCTTTCATCTTGTGACAATGGAAAGGAGGGCATTCTCAGTGACAGGCCAAAAATATGAAACAAACTTCCTACAAAGCTGATCCCAAACAAGTGGAGCCTCTTTAGCATGACTTTCAAGCTCAGTACAAGGCATATCTGTATTAACTGGCATTCCCCAATAGGTATGTAGTAATGACACTGAACACAGGAGGAGTCAGTCTCCAGAACATTATAGTAAAGAAACAGCTTCAAAGCAGAGAAAGAAAAGTGGTACCTTCCAGAAGTAATTTTGATGTATCTTTAATCATTTCTATGTGCTCAAATACTCCAATGATTAGTGCCATAGATATACCTATAAATAAATCACACAATGTTGGAAAACATCTCTGAAACATAAACTGAAGTAGTCATCATCTGTAATGCACATAAGAAATCTTTAATTAGCTGTGCAAGTGAGCTGACATGCAAGTACAGTATGTTAATTTGCAGAATTTTCTTTGAGGAACACAAGCTGTTCCTTAAGTGTACGAAAATGAAAGTAGCTTATACAAAATTGAGTTCTGAGATCAATGGTAAAACTTCTTTAGCATCTCTAAGTAGCACTTGATAAAGACACTGCAGTTAATAGTTGATCAGTAACTTAATTATAAATTCAAATGTCAAAGTATGATGTTATTACCATTATAATAATATTCCAGTAATTGCAGGACTGTTGCAAATGAAGAAAAAAAAAGGAAATCAACAGATCAAATATGTGACAAATAGCAACTAGAGAAAAAAAGTGTTACCATAAAAATAAAGTTGTCAGGAATTGGAAATATCTCATAATATGTAACACTGTAATAAGATATTAAGTTCTTATTGCCAAATGCCATGTTGTGATCTAAAATAATGAGGAGGGGAAAGCACTATGCTCACTAGGTAAGATTTCAAGAGATCTTCAAGTCTCGTAAGTGGAATAGAACAGTCTTCATTCCATGTTGGAGATGAAAATCTATCCTACTTCGAAACAATCAAAGAGATTATTATTAACAAAGTGTTTGCAAAGTTAAGAACAGAATATCTTTTCGAGAACTTTACCAAGAAGTAGAAGGTTAGAAATAGCATGATAGTTAGCAATGGAATTTGAACCACACAAAAGCTTCTTAAGAGAGGGAGTTGAGAAAGTAATCACTTTAAAACCCTCAGGAAATATGCCACTGAAGAAGTGATCATTAATAATATCCCTTATGTGGCAGGAGAATCAGAAGAAGAAATATCATCAAACATAAGGTGGAGGGAAAGTGCTAGTGTTTTTATATAAGGTGATATTAATTGAATCATGCAGGTAGAGCAGGGAATAACTAGACTTGTAATAGGAGAATGATAATTAACAGTTACAAAAAGAAAGGAAAAAAATGGGTTAAGCAGCACATTAGATGTGTGTTGAAATCTTTTCTGTAATTGGAAAAGTTTTGGTTTTTATTCACTAAACAATAGATTCGAATCAATTTTAAAAGAGTGACTATGTGAAGGAAGAAAATGTTTGCAAGGTACTTTCCAGGTGATAGATTTACAGACAGAGTATCAGAATTAAAAAAGATTTCTCAGTTTTAGAATAGAAAATAAATTATATGGTACAGTGTGTTTTACGTCACTATGATCAAAATCTTACACTGATATTTAGGAGGGTAGCAGGGGAAATAGCTATATATGTTGCTCAAGGGGAATGAAAATCATAAAAAATATAAAACCAAAATCATCTAAATTTAAGATTATTATACAAAGGAATGTTAACACATATTTGCAATTACACTTACAGTTTCTTCTGATTTTGTGCCCCAATACCGAGGTAAACTTGGAGCTGATGGAAAGATTTCCTAAAAATAGGATGTAAAGCAGATAAGGTAGGCTCTGAATTATAACAATTTAAAAAGAAATTTATAATCCTCTATATTTTTTTCCCATCTTTGATTTTTTTTTTTTTTTGACTGGCACTTGTCCACTGGTCGATATCTGTGAATTCAATTTATTCTTAAAGAAGAAATATTGATGATATATTTAGGAAATCATTAAAAATGTATAATTTTACTTCAGACTTTGAGAGTAAACACAGTGAACATTTACCAGAAAATTATAAGCAAAAGTCCCAAATCTTCATTAGAGAAGCCTAGACGTGATAAGCAAAAGTTAAACTGTGTTTAGCTAAAAAGCAGAGATATGATAACTAATAAAAATGCAAGGAAAGTGTCAGATTATGGCATTTAAGGAAAGAAGGGACAGTTAGAAATGGAGACACAAAAAAAAAATATAGCTTTTAAGGATAAGAAAATTGTAGATATAAATTTTTAAATACCTAGTAAAAACTAATGTTAGCGAAAGAATAACAGAAAGAAGCAAGATATTTAAAAGTATATGATTTTGGAAGGGTGTTTTAGGTTAACAAGAAAAGAAAGGGCCAAAAGATTTTCCTCAAAAATACAATTTGACTTTGAGAATATACATCTAATAAGATGAGGAAAATAAAAATAGCTTAGAAATAGAAGGCTACGCAGGAAGTGTTGCGATTATGACAAGGGATACTGCTTCACATGGGGGAATCTACATGAAAATAAGTGAGGCATGATGAAGTACAACTTACATAGCAATAACATTGCCAAGAACAATTCTGTATTGGAACTTGACTTACTAAACATATGTGTGTTTTGCACAAATTTTAAAGAAATTACTTGTTACAAGCAGTGTCTATAAGAAAACATAACTGTGTCTGAGATAAAAAGGATCAATGATATAAGAAGAAACAAAAGGGAAAAAAAGGAAAAGGTTAGAAAAACAGGAGACTAGGAAGCTTTAGAGGAAAGAAAAAAAAATCCAACAACAGTATAATAGATGCATTGTAACTAGAGACAAATAGGGATGATTAATGGAAGGTGAAATTAAAAGAAGTGATGTAAGAGCAAAGAGTACTACAAGGTCATCTATATCAATGAGCTATATGAACCCTGACATTTTTACAATGGGTTTTCAACAGAGTGAACTGATCCTAAAGTATAGCAGCTTGAGTGGGACAGAGGAGAAAGAAAGAAAAGGTTATGTTGCAGCATGAGGGAAAAAAAGCTTGTCTTAAAAAATTAAGTCTTTTCAACAGCTAAAGCCTCAGAGAGTTCCTTAGTGACCTGATTTGTCAAATGGATTTTTGTCCCTTGCTTGGTATTTTCAGTTCACTGCATTCTCTTATGCCAGGTTTCAGTAAATAATATCTAAAAAAATTAAAATGCTGTAATGTTTATTTTAATATCTTGCCTGAATTGGGTTTTCCCATCTACTTAGTGTAAACATTTTAGGATTACTTTAGTAACATGTGCTTTCTGACTATTGATGGCAATTCAAGGGTCACAAACTGCAGAAGAAATATCCAGTTCAAAGTATCACTCCCTACAGCTATGGATTTCGACTTGAGATCATATCTCAAAATCACTTTTTGTAGTAACCTACTGCTCTACTAAACACTAGTAACACAAATCAATCTGGCATTCCCAGAAGCCCAGGGAGAATTCTCACACAGCTTCCACTGTAAGTGCATTAAGGTTGCAATGGTTGATCTAGAATCAGGGTTTCTCAGAAGAGCACATTGCAAAAAAAAAAAAGACTCCTTAAAATAAAAAATAATTAAAAAAAAAAATAAAATAAAAGGAGATTAACCTACAAAACTATAAAGTTGCCTGACCAGGAATGTGTATACCTGTCCTTCTCCACGAGGCAGGGCATCAATGAGAATGCATTGCTTGGGATGCCAATCACATTATAGTGTCTGAGAAAAACCTGAAAATTATCATTATTATTAATACAGTAATTACAACTGTGTGTTCTACACAAAAAACCACTAGTTTTTTTGCGTTTTAACTTACAAATTTTGTCCCTTTTCACATAGTATGCAAAAATTCCCTCATCTTTCATCTTTCAATATCACTGCTGCTTCTGCATGTGAAAGCAGATTGCTGTTTTGTTTTGTTTTCCCAGACACTTTGACTGAGTGAAAGTGAATGTGAAATACGTGTATTGTGATCTACATAATGGTCTTGTTTTGTTTTGTGTTTTGTTTCACAAATGGATGTGGGAAATGGTACATTCTTATTACTTCAGCACATTTTTTTAGAATCTGAATCTTGGGAAAGGGTGATGCAGTTCAAACAAAAGAAGAACAGGCACAAACTTTAGCTCATCTCTGAAGAATGCTGCAATATTTCAGGTACAGCACTACAGGGAAAAAAAAAAGCCAGTTGAAATGGGCTTTGGCTAATACCCTATGGAGAAATCAGGTGACTCTGCTTGTATTTGTGCAAACGTTCTGACACCCCTCTGCCACAGTCCTAGCATGGGAAAGGGGGGAGAGTATATGAACAGCTCATCAGCACCAGATACAAAGACGAGAAGGGGAAGGGAGCTGCTGAAAGCTGTTTCCTGTCCTTCTCAAACTGCAGTTTAAAGCTGTTGCTTATTTAAAACTTATGGAGAGAGGGAGGGACACTCAGGGTCTGAATCATCTAAAGATGCGTCTTTAAAATAAATTAGTGCTACCATATTCAAGCTGTCTTTGGACATTCACATGTAGAATTAAAGCAATTAAAATATATTAAACCTTAAGAGAGTAAAATATTTATGTGGTTTGCTTAATCCACTTTAAAAAAAATATTGAGTTTCTTGATGATTCTGAGTTTATAGGTCACTATGATCTTATGATCCTTATGATCCTTATGGCAGTTGTCAAGGACTCCTTTGCCCTCTCTGTTCTCCAGGCTTGTATGCTATACAAAACTTAGGCCCCACTGAGAGTTTTTGTTGTACTATATTTAATTAGGTCATTACTCATTTTGTTGTTGATATCTGGAATTTAATGAAATGGCTTCTAAGAGTGCCAATGGTAACAATAAATTATATCTACCCTGCATTAATAATTAAAATCTGCCTTTTAAAATGTGGTTCAGAGGTGTGGTCTCAGTTACTGACTAGCACCTATGTGCTTAACAACAGATTTTAACCATCTTAAACTCTCTGAGAAAGTACATGTTGGGACATATGTGTATATGAATTTAACTCCACGATTTGGGGAATATTGTTATTACCAGTGGAAAGGGCAATGGTCTGTTATTAGGCCTCATGGCAGGTAGGATTACTTGCATTTTGCTTTCATAAAATTGATTGGTTTCTGCTGGAAGTAAGCTACTCCAACACTTGGCAAACAGCATGAATCTAAGGGCTTTCTGTACTCAGTGATATAAGTCCATTGAGTAGAAATGTGGAGACACATACCCTATATTTCTAGATAATGCTCTGTGTTGGCGCCTAACCAATTGGTATTCTTTGTTTTATGATTAAGTACATATTGAGGGTAAAAGAGGACTTTGTACTTTTTGTATTAAATTTTGCTATTAGGCAGCTGTTACTTTACTTACTGCACAGTCTTCTTGCTTCTCACAGAAGGGCCCATTTCTTTTCATCGCCTAGAATTATCATAGTTTGATCTCTTCTTGCTGTAATTTATTTATTTAGGGAAGAAGCTTATCTTGCAGTTTGAATACTGAAGGCAGAGCCCAGGAAAGTTTGGCTTCCAGCATAGTTCCACTGAGCACTCAGTTGTTATGCTGATCACAACTCTCAGCCCAAATTCTTGTACTGACCTAGCTGAAGTCCTTCAATTTTGAGAGCCCAGGTGAAGATGTTCAGATTAATTAAGTTACTCAGGAGATGTCCTTAAAATATTGAATTCTGTTCTTAATTATGTCCCCCATTGATAAAATGGAGGAAAAAATTCTTGCAAGATTTCAGTAAAAAATAAAAGAAAATCACCTGACCAAATATGGGTTGTGGTAGTATAACTTGAAGCCTTTAAGCAAATACAAATTATTTTAATGCATATTTTTTCCAAATTTAAACCACAAATTTTAATTGCCTTTTTTAAACTAATTCTCTGTGGGTAGCTTTTGAATACGACGGATAAGGGAGATAGGGGAAGTTTAAGTGAAGAGATACTATTTCTTTTCCCAAAAAACCCAAGCAGGTTTTCATAACAGCTCAGACTTCCCTCAAGTCTTAAAAAGAGCAGCATTCAGCCTGTCTCCTGAGGTTTTTCTAAACAAAGTTACTGTTGATGCTCCCTCCACAGACCTGGCCAAAGAAACCTATAAAATATTTATAATTCCCAGATTGTTAATATAGAAACATC
Organism: Manacus vitellinus; assembly: GCF_001715985.3. Lineage (NCBI taxonomy): Eukaryota > Metazoa > Chordata > Aves > Passeriformes > Pipridae > Manacus > Manacus vitellinus. The sequence continues at coordinate 30,036,522 of NW_021939396.1, read as the reverse complement.
ATGAAAATATGGAAAGTTGTGTCTGTAACTGACTGTGAAAAGGCAAAGGAAAGAACAGTGTTACTAAGGCAGAAATTCCCTTCACTACCAGAGGAAGGAGGTGGGAAAGACTTCCTGTGATGACTTTGGAGCAAGCCGTGGGTTATAAATGAGAAGATGGGAAATGGAAAATGAAGATTGGATATGTATTCCCCACCACCATGTCCATAAGAAACATTTCCCTGCCTCTGCTTGTCTCCCTCCCCAGAAATATTATTCTGTCTGTTTAACAAACAAAGAAAGAAAACAAAATCCAGCAGGGAGATCTGTGTCTTCAACAGGCTTTAGGAAGATTCTGGCAAGGCTTACCCCTCTCTCATCAGAGAAAATAAACCTGTTTTTATCAACAGAATGAAAACATTAAATAGCAGTTTCTACCTATACCTGTATTTTTAGTTCCTCTTCCAGACTGGAGGATCAGAGGAATAAGCTTTTTTCTGATACCTGTTACAACACTGTCAGCTGCAAAAAGTCATCTGCTCCATCAGAGGACCTAAATACCACTAAACAGAACCCACAGGGACAAGCAGAGAATTCAGACATGCATACAAAGGAATTACAAGAACATTAATCTTTTCAAGAATCAACTGACAGTACATTTCAGAAAGCACATATAACTCAATTAATGCTTGTGCTCACAAAACCTTGTAATTTATGAACTATAGCTCTTGGGGTTTGCTAAACAATTAAAATCAAATCTAGCTTCTCCCCTAAATTTTGTAAAGTGTATTTTATAAGTTTAATTCCTGCAACTTCAGCAGGAACAGTTCATCTACATGACCCTGAGAGTAAGAGAGGAAATCTTATTGCTCAGTGATCTGCTGTCATCAATGGACAAAAATTAAATGCTTTTGCTAATCCTTTCACTCTCGCTAGCCATTGACCATGAAGCTTTGTTGACCTTGCTGGAAACCCTGGCAAGAATTATTGAGAGGCACTTGAGCGAGCTATTCTTTTCTCTCAGGAAAGAACCAGAGGGTAGTAGCTGATGACTGCTCTTTTGCCTCTATGTCTTATGCAAGACACTCTGTTTCTTCTATTTGATATACGCGCTACATTGTGTGGTGGTTTGAAACCACCACACATTGTCAGAGCAATTCAGCAATATGTTGTAAACACTGCTTTTGGATCTGATCTGACCTTATAGTCATGGCAATGGTGAAAGTGGAACTATAGTTCAAATCAGCTAAAACAGAGCTGCTGCTGCCAAATTATTTGAAAAACCTTAGGAGGAGGTGAATAAGCTATTTCTCTGTTAATGTCAATATTTTTAACTTGCTTTTCACAGTAAGACCAACTGTTTAAATGTCTTTAAATGCCTGGGTACTTTTAAATGGCCAGCAGCAGTTATTCTTTTCTTAAGTGGTTTTCAAATATCGCTTTGAGTGGGGGACTTCACTGTGGTAATCTCTGGTGTGCCTCTTCAATGCTGGAATTTCAGTGTTGCACCTTTTAGCTGTGGCTGCATACAGAGCTCTTTCAGTTTCTCACCTGGTGGCCTGTAGCAATTTGGACCCATCCAGCTTCATAAAATTACTTCTATTTTAAACAGATGCTGGTTAGACAAGCTGAGATGACCCAGCCTAATGGCTTACTGCCACTGAAGGAGGCAGCTGTGCTCTCTCCTTTCCTCGGGTGCCTTCTAAAGCCTCCCTGATGTGTACTGTAGCATACCTCTGGCTATTTACTGGGCTGATTAAGTTCTTTAAATGGGTACAAAATTCATCCAGGAGTGAAAAGTATCTTGTCCTCTAAGAATGAGCTACTTTGTTGATGCAGTTTTATCGTCTTCTGCTACTTTCTAAAAGGGAATTAGGAATTACAAATTAGGGCCTGGCATGCTGTTGTCAGGATTCTTAATAAAGCCATTTCTCGGTGTTGTGGAGTCTGATGGCCTCCAAAGGATGCTGCAGAAAACACTGACATAACCTTTTGCCATGGGGGGAATGAGACATAGGCCATGGCCATAGGGTAAATTTTACTCCTTTAGTTGCCATTGTCTTAAGCTATTAGTTGTTAATTTTCTATAAAATTGTGATGTGGTTCACATTATCTGTGTACACAGAATACGATGGATAGGTTTCAGAAAATACCTGCAAGGTTTATTCGATAAATGCAGCTGTTCCACAGTTCCTTGAAACTTTCATAATTCCTATTTACAAGAGCACCAAAGTCCCATTAAAAAAAAGAGAAAAAAAATAAGTAGGGACCTTTTTTTTAGTGATGAAATAGGTTAATTTCATAGCTGACTTGAAATCTTGTGACAAGTTATGGTATTCTATTATGCCATTATTAGTAGAAGACCTAATCCCTTGCAGCTGTGGTAACTCATGATAACGCACAATATATACCCATCAAGATATCTCCTGACAGCAATGAAATTAACTCGTGTCACCCTTGTGTCTAACAGAATGTGCTTGCAGCTTCTTCTTAGCATGCTATTTCAGATACCAATGAATTTTTATATGGGGAAAATGCATCTATTAGAAGCAATTACTTATATCAAAATTTTCATTGCCTTTACTGTACATTTGATGATGAATGTTTCAAGCAAGTTAAGCAGACATTATAGGTAAGTGTTTGAAAGTAAAAGAATTCATAGTTATTGCTTACTTCTCAACTGTGTGTTTTCCTGAACTTTGAGAGGATCTGGAGAACTGCCCTGAACAGTTACTGTTACTCCCAATACATCCTGGCGAGGTTGCAGTCTATTTCTGTGTCTTCTGGCTCAGAATCAGTGTGTGATCTGAAGCCTAAAGCCATTGCAAAGCCTGCTGTTGTAAGGAGCTATTTTGAAATTATAGGATGACGAAAAAACTATCTGTTACTTACAACTTCATTTTATCTCACAAACTAATACTTCTAGTACAGAATTATCTATGTGCCTATGAAGCTTGGAAAGCATATTTTTTGTGGCTGGTTCTAAATTACTGGAATGAAAATACATTTTACAGTATTTCAAAGCAGAGGAAGAAAGCAAACAGATGAAAGTGAATGCATTTCAGCAACATTTTTAAGACTGTACTTTTAATGACTTTTTAAAATAAGTGTTTTGAAATAACAATTAAAGAAGCAAAGATATAAAAGCCAGTATTTACTGCCACACATATTCTCACTTTCTGACAGGTTTCTGTAATCAAACACTTCCCACATCACAGACGTTATGCAAACACTCTGTAGTCTCAGCAAGGTATGGGTTATTCCCAACTTAACTTCATGTACTGCTTTCCTGATGTCATGGTTTGAATCTTGTTTTCCCCCAGAGGCTAGAAAAGTGGTAGACCCCAAGGGGTGGAAACCCCTGGAAGTTTTGAAGTTCTGTCCAATGGGCGCTCCTGCAAAAATGTCAACATCCCACAATCTCACCGGAAAAGAGTTGTTGTAGTTTTGGTTGTTGTGGAGAGGTGGCCATGTTGTAGAGCCACGAGGAAGGGGCTCTGAGCCCCTTGGGGCCTCTGGGCCCTCCCAGCCCCTGGCTGGGGGGCTGCGGGGACCTGGAACAGCATAAAGCTGGGCTAGGTGCCTGTGGTTATGCCGGGAGATGTTTTCTCCATGGGCACAGAGCAGCAGCCGGCACTGACCAGAGAAACGGTGGCAGAGAGCCAGGATAGATAACACCTGAACTGAAGGAGCAGCAGAAGCAACATGCAGCACCAGAGAAAGGACTCCTGGAAGGAGAGCCGGGAAAAAGAGAGCCAGCAGCCTGAGAGACAGAGTTTGGGGTAAGACTGTACCAGCCCCCCAAACTCCTTTGAGATCCCTCTGAGAAAAGAGGGAGATGGACTCCTATTAAGGAGAAGAGTTTTAGACATGCAGCACCGGAGAGAGAGGAGCTGAGAAGCTCAGAGCGTCCCGGAGCTGGACCGGGACGGCCAGAGGAATGCGGGGGGAGTTGACCTTGGCTCTCCCCCCCTTGCACTGCTGCCACGGTGGCAGCCTGAGAGACAGGGCACAGAGGCCCTGCAAGGAGCTGAGTCTCCTGGAGATACCAGACCGTCACGAAGACCCCCCTGTGTCTTTGTGATATGACGTGGTGATACGACCTTGTCTGGGGTTACGAAGCCCACGGAAGACCCCTCGGTTGGAGGCGATGGGGCCGAGAGAGGCTTGAATACCTCCCTCGTGGATGCTGGCAGAAAGCCAGCTATCAGCTGCTGCATGTGGAGAAGACAGACAGACTGCTGCCTCAGAAGATGCTGCTGTTCAGAGACTGGAAGGGATCTGTCCTTCTTTCCCTCCTGGACTTTTATTTGGAGGGGAGAAGAGATCTGATCATTGTAAATACATATGTCATGGTAGAGATAGTTGTGATCGTGTGTATAATGTGATATGGTATTTATTTGTACAGTCATTGTAATATATTCCCTTTCCCCCACTTTGAGTCTGGTGTGTGTTTTGTCTGGAAAAACCCATCTCACATTAGGTTGAGATGTGGGAGGGGGGATGGAGCTAGGGAATTGGATTTTGGGGCTGTCTCAAACCATGACACCTGATGACTAGACTAATTCTGACTTTCATTTTTTTATTTAAAAACAACAACAACATCTGAATTTCAAATTAGACTCATGAAATACCCACAATTTAGCTCTTTTAATAAAATGGAAAAGTTGAAAGCAACCTGGTCACAAGGGGAAGTGTTACTTAAAGCTTGAGTTTGGCCATCAGCATTACAGAAATAAAAGACAGCTTTAAAAATAGAGACTACTGGTTTTATCACTGGTCTGAATGGCTTCCCTTGTGGCTAAGCAGCTTTTAGCTTTAAATTTTTATTAAATAAAAAGAACAAATAGAGTGCTCTTTTTTTCACCTGATTTGGGCAGATTCTATTTTAGGAAACAAAAGCCAATAACTGTATAAAAATAAAAAGAATATTTACCATGCAGAAGGTGTGATTCCCAACATTTAAGTTAGAAAAGTATTAATTCCTCCTATAAATGAGACATATATTCATTCTGAGATTCACAAGCATTTGACAGTATGAATTAACACAAGCTGGATTAAAAATAGCAGGTTTTACAGCCTATTTCTTGGAAACAATGCATTTCTATGTATTTCATACAATGTAATGATATAAATTGTATATTTATAATAAATAGTTAATCAAAATTTAAGAAATATTGCAGCTGTGTCCCAAAGAGCAGTGAAATTATGTCTTAACAGAAATAAAAATTGATTATTGACACTAAAACTCCACCATTTAGTCTTTCAAGGAGGCATGCAACACTCTAATGACAGTCTACTGAGAGACTAATATCCTTTGCTGGACTTTGAAAATGTAAGGATAAGCGTTTTAAAGACAAAGGTTATCAGGGGAAAGGTGTTTCAGTGAGAGTTTATGGTGCTGCAAGACTTTTGATTGCACAGCTTTGGGATTGCTGTGTGGATCTTGCCTTTCGAACCTTCAGGCACCTCTACCTCACAAAGATATTGAACCTCTTAACCGATACATTGATTTAAAGTTGTTTTAGAAAAGCCAGCTGTGATCCGGCTGAAAAAGGTTAGATGCCTGAACACATAAAAGCGAAAATGAGAGAGTATCTTGGCTAGTGAACTGGCTACCTCTCACTTGTTTTTGGTTTTTTCCAATCTGTTTGCAAGTCCCTCTGCCTGGCCCTCCTTCCAGAAACTACCCGCTACTGTTTCTGCAGATGTTGTACTTATGCTCTGGAGAAAAGATTGCAGAAATCTGTAAATGGGATGTACACTGACAATATTTTCATAATTTCAGATAATTTTTAGAAATTGTATGTACTGTTCAATGGCTAGCTCTTATCCTCCAGCTTTCACCTCCATTAAAAATCACCTTCCAGTATCATATATTTTCCTCTTCTCAGCTTCTGTCTTTGTACTCCCTGAGTCAGAAGTACCTTCCAAGGTAGGTGTGTCTACACAGTGTTTGTCAAGAAACAATGTAAATTTGCCGTGAAGCCAGTAGAAAAGGTAGTACTTGGAATTGCAAGTATCATCAGAGGAATTAATAACAAATCAGAGAAGGTACTCTCTTAAGAAAAAAACAAACAAAAAATAAACCAACTTTTATATAGTACAATAGGGGCCTAAGCCATAAAAGATCTGTAAAACTTGCTGAGGATCAGTTTCTACTCAGAAAAGAATACAGAGTGGATCAGGTGCAAAGGAAGATTACTAGGATGATCAGAGAAAGGAGAAGAGATTCTGAAAGAGCTTGGATATTGTTCAGTCTAGGAAAATGAAGGCTGACTTTAGGATATCATGACATAAAAACATCAGGATTTTAAAACACCAAGCAGAAACAGAAGTGCTGTTATAACTGGTTGTGAACATTGTTAACTGGCCCTGAAAAAGTTTTGTCCAGAAATAGTAGGATAATTTCTAACATTCACAGATTCTGAAATGCATTTCTGACTAGAAGAGTAGTACCTAAACACCAGCAGATTAATGAGATGATAGATCATGTCTGTTTGTGATAGCAGGGGCTTGATGTGATGAGCCAAATTGTGCCTTCCTGTCTAAAACTGATGTAAGCTATTATAGTTTAAAATTCTTAGTAAAATATATATACGGATTGGGGCAGCATACTCAAGGCACAAAGCAGATGACTCAGATCTGTTAAAATAGCTCACTTGGCCCACCCATCAAAAAGGTTAAATTAAGTTTTTTCGATAATGTTAAAACCTAAATAACATTACTGAAGTCTTCAGTTCTCTGAAAAGTTGTAACTGAGCTGGCTACACTGTAGTCTTTGGCAAATTATTTTGCTGAAAAGTTTCCCTTATTTCTGTATGTATCAAATTTCTTTGGCTTGTTCTTTTTAGGGGGACAAAAAGATAGAAGGCACAGAATGTAGCATTGTTTTCATCATTCTACCAGTGCAATAGTGCAATATGTTTCTTTTGGAAACTCCAATATGGGCTTCAAGTTTTTTATATGGATTTTTGAAGTAATTTTCTTTTCCCATGTGACATCTTCACACTTCCAGGGTACACCTTTTTAATAGAATTAAATATTGTGAAGCTGGAAAAGTTTTGTAGCAGTAGAAGGAGTAGAAACGTCAAAGATGAAGAAGCAGCATCTAAACTGCTGAAGAAGTTACAACTCTGGTATTTGAAAAGATAATCTATCCTTGCAAAATATGTTTTAAGGTATATTGCTTAATAAGCATGTTCTGTGTTAACGCTTACTTCAGTGTTTTATTCTGAAAAAGTAGGGTATGTGAGTAGCTTGGGAAAACATTTTCCAGAGAATGAACAAGGCTGAGAGCTAAGTGAATTAATTGTAAATTGATGATGCAAATTAGTGGAATATATTTTTTCCCTGATTACTAAATATGTTTAGTGAGAATCAAATTCATTAGTAAAGAATAAACACACATACTATAATTAAACTGTATTTACCTTTAACGTATGCCTGTTAGCTGAAAACATCCACAACTGGTAGTTATAAACTTTCTGATGAAAGTGTCTCCTGCCAAAACCCTGGTGTTCTGTCAAAGATTAAAGCAAGCAACTTGTGGTTTCTTTATTATAGCTGGCTCTGACAGCATGTATAAACTGACAGGAAATTTCCATTGAATATATGATGTTTCAGGATTCTGCTAGATGTGCAGATGTACATACAGGAAGCTTCAGTGGAATTTTAGCCTGAACAGGAAATCGTGGAATATGAAGTTCTAAGGAGACAGGGCTTTGGGGATGTTCTGATTCCCTACAAAGTCTGTATAAGGAGGTAAGAGTACCTGACTACCTACACCAGGCTTGGCACAAAAGAGTATTTTCTTCTTTCGTCCCTCTCACAGAAAACAAAATGTAAACATGTACCTGTCAGAGCAATTTCTAAACAGGCACTAAATGAGCTAACTTTGGAACTGGAAGCAATAAAGCTGCTTCAGACTGAGGTTACGCCTGAGCTAATTGCCCAGGTGCAGCGCCATGCTTCAGAGGCTACACTGCTCCAAGTAATTGCAAACTTACCTGCTCGGGGATGTCTAACATATTGCTTCATTGTAATATTTAGACATAACTCAAATGAATCATCAAAAAGCCAGAAAATATCAAAACTGAAGTTCTTTGAGTTATTTTATATGATCATCTGTGGTATGTGCCTTGCAGTAGCATTCTTAATTGCCCAGCAACTGTGTATTATTTCTGTGGGATCACTGCCTCATTCACTGAACACACTTGGTGTCAAGTCTAAGCTGCACAGTGAATTGCTATGATATAAAGCATTGTGTATTATACTCTGTAATGTCTGAATGATGTCTTGTGAAACAGGATGATGTCTACTGCTTCTTGCACTGAAATAGGTATGTAGTGTTCAGTAAATGGATTAAGGATCAGCTGCAAGGTAAAGATGACTTTCATGGACATCTGGCTTTCATCCCTTTCTTTTGCAAGGGACTTTATGAATGACTTGCTGGAAGATCCTAAGAAAGTCTCCATTTCAATTACTTGTTAGTAAAATGGAGGGTCATAATACTTCCTGGTTAAATAGAAGTTTTCTTAATAGGTGATGTATAAAGCTTTATGAAGCAAACTAAAATCTAACGGAGCACCAAATGAAAATCTAAGAACCATAGTAAAATCTTTATTCATTGCAGGGCTTGGCCAGTATGAAGTACAGGAGCCACAGTTTTGAACAACCAACATAAAAAAGTAGTCCTGAATACTTTTTGCTTTCAACAATGAAGGCAAAACCAGTATATGATCACATAAGAATGCAATTACCACACAAATTACTCAGTGCCACATCGTGACTTTTGAATGCTTTGCTTACAGACCTCTCAGGTTCTAATGTAGCTTTCCATAGTTTGACTCTTCCATCTGTTAATGTATTTGAAGGTAAAACAGTCTCTTTTCAATAACCTATCCTTAAATAAGCTGTCTAGAAAAAGAAATGGAACACTGGAAGTGTGGATGAGGGCATGGCTTAATGGTGAACATGGTGGTGGTGCCAGGTTGATGGTTGGCCTCAATGATCTCAAAGGTATTTTCCAACATCAATAATTCTATGATTTTATGAAATGAAAACTTAATAGTTCAGTGACTAGACTCCCTTATTGGGGGTATATAAGGCAAGTTTTCAGGTCTGTCACTGTATTTCTAAATGTCTTGGGAAAGGCTTACTTCTTCTTTGTGTCCGTGTGACTCTTCTCACCTTGTACCTCTTGGGTGCATTTAGACTATCAGTGTGTATGTAGAGCTGGGTTGTCTATTAGTATAAATTTGAATACCATATAGGACACTGAAGGTCCAGTTTCATTTGGCTTATGTAGGCATTAGCAAGTACAAGCAAACATGTTAATAAATTAAATTTGTTTATCAAATGTGTAAGAGAGTATCAGCTGGAAGCATGTAACATTTAAATGAATAAATATATTAATCTAAACAAACTAGTTTTGCATATACTGAAGTCAACTATACATCAGAAAATAGATTCATATTTTTGATGCCAGAAAAGCTTCTCTCATCTGACCAGTAGAAATCATTTCAACTTCCTCCACAAGGTTTTCAGACCCTGAAACTTCCCTCCTAGCTGAAATTGCTACTTTTCTGATATTTTCCAGGTGTATTTTACAGTCAGACATTAACCTGAGAGTCATTTTGAAAAATGTGTTACTTAGTCATTCCAGCATTACCAATGGTAGAATAGGAAATGTTTTCTTATTCTACAGCAGTAGAGTTGTTTTGTGCCTAGTCCCTGGTAGTAAAATTACTTTCAGATGCCTCAGTATATAGTGCAGTAGACATTAGACATTGTTTAAGCGTTGATTAGCATTATTAAGTTTGTGTGTACTATGTTCTGATTACTGTATAAACATAATGCCCATTAAAACAAAATAATCCTTTAGACCTAGCCCACTCAAGTAGATTCAAAAGAATATATCTGTTCATGTATAATATGCTATTACAACTTTATAAGATGTATAAAAATTGCAGGTTAAATTATTGAGTCAAAAGTCAAATTGTCTGAGTTTTTTAACCTTTTCTACCATCTATCCTGAGATGTTGAAATGTGAATCCCTTTTCTACGGCATGTGAAAGAAAACAAAATATAATTTATGTATGGTTCCATGCCTTCTTTCCAGTGTATATAGCTAAACAACTCTCTACTTTTTGTGAAGACCTTCATGCTGGCTAAATTATCTTCCTAATTTGTGGAAACTACATGATATTGCGTGAAAATAGTGTAACCAGCAGGACTTGGGACTAATCCTTTGTCCAGGTTTGGGCCCCTCACTATGAGAAGGACACTGAGGTGCTGGAGCATGTTCAGAGACAAGCGATGAATCTGATGAAGGGTCTGGAGCACGAGTCTTACGAGGAGTGGCTGAGGGAGCAGGGGTTGTTTAGCCTGAAGAAAAGGAAACTCAGAGGGACCTTATTATTCTCTTCAACTACCTGAGAGGAGGGTGTAGAAAGGTAAGTGTCAATCTCTTCTCCTAAGTAACAAACAATAGGACAAAAAAAATTGGCCTCAAATTGTGCCAGTGTGGATTAGTCTGGATATTGGGAAAAAATTCTTCACAGAAAGGGGTTGTCAAGCATTGGAACATGCTGCCTAAGGAAGTGATTAAGTGATCATCCCTGAAAGTATCTTCTGAGACATGTAGATGTGGCACTTAGGGACATGGTTTAGTGATGGATTTGCAGTGTTAAGTGAATGGTTAGACTCCATGATCCTACAGGTCTTTTCCAACCTAAGTTGTTCTATAATTTGGTAATCTTAATAGGGAAAAACTGCTCTTGGAATCCAGGTTAATTTTGTCTTACCTACATTACATTGCAGCATATGATGTCTATATACTTCAAGTCTCATAATAAAGCTGAGGGGCATGGTCTTCAGCTTACAGGTAAATAATTTGAGTTTGAAACATTTTTCATGGCTTTTTCTTAACATAATACTTTTCCCCTCCTAAATCTATCCTGTAACAATCAAGGTTTGATTTTAATTGTCTTATGACCAGTGATACTTCAACAAATTTTGAATTTTTGAGAAAGCTATTCTTATAATTTCACTCAGTTCAGCTTTTTGTAGTTAGCACTTGCAACAAGCAATGAATTTTCAGATGCAGCAGCTATAGGCCACTTCTGAACTCTTGTGCCTCTCGGAGGTTAGATCTAGTAGATTTAGTAGCAGCTGCAGCAATGACTGACGCTGCTGCATTACACTGCTGGGTTCACTTCAGCCATCCTTATAAAATTTCATTTCTCTTTGCTTTGTTATGGAAGAGAACACTTTTCTATTTGTAAAAAAGTGGAGGGGTATTATTTCGAAGATGGAAAAAATGTCCCCGAGCGTAACAAAGAGACTATTAGAACACCTGGCGCACACTGTAGTTGTAAGGATAAAAGGTACTGGTGGAAGAAAGTGTATTATTTGGAAAGGAAATATACAGTAGGTGGGTTGTTCATATTTCATAGCATCATAGAATCATAGAATGCTTTGGGCTGGAAGGGAAGTTTAAAGGTCATCTAGTCCAACTCCCCTGCAATGCACAGGGGATATTTTCAACTAGATCAGGCTGCTCAGAACCCTGTCCAAACTGATGTTGAAGGTTTTCAGGGATGGAGCATCCACCACCTCTCTGGACAACCTGTTTCAGTGTTCCACCACCCGTATTGTAAAATTCTTCTACCTTATATCTAGTCTAAATTTGCCTTCTTTTAGTTTAAAACATTATCCCTTGTCCAATCGCAACAGGCCCTGCTAAAAAGTCTGTACTCATCTTTCTTATAAGCCTTTGAGCATGGAAGGGCCACAATGTTTTGTCTCTAAAGTCTTCTCTTCTCCAGGCTGAACAATCCCAATTCTCTCAGCCTTTCTTTATAGAGAAGTGTTCCATCCCTCTGATCTTTTTTGTGGCCCTATTTCTCAGAGAGGAGATAAACACCTCCTTGGCTTGTGTATTTTGTTTAGATGTTTTAAGCTGTCAGTCCTGTTTCCTGTATGTCCAATTCTAAATAGGGTCTCAAAATAAGAAGATGACCGTACAATCCAGTAACACATTCTCATGATATTTTGGCCCAGGGTTTGTGTTCAAGCTGAGAAGATAGTAACATTTGCTATGCCACATAAAAGTGGCTTTAAAATGCAAATAAATGGAGTTCTTTCCCATTAGATCTTTCACATCTTCTTAGCACATGGTAAATATTATATAAAATGGTGGAGGGTCAGACTACTCTTCTGAGTGTATAAGAGGATGGATGGATCTAATTCCCTTTGGATATCTGACCCTAATAAATTCCCCTACCCAGGGTTAGCCACTTACTCCTCTAGTCCGTCCTCTCAGCTCTGACCCCAGTCTTCAATTTCAGAGGATATTTGGTGGCAGGGTAGCAAAAAGCTGCCCGTTTCATTGCTGTATGGGGCTTTAGAGTTAGGCAATCAGCTTACAGCAACTGCAATCCCCATTTTATGAATTCCCACCAAGTCCTGAACTTCCTCAGTAAACTTATATACCACTGTCTCCTCCTTTTCTCCAATAGCCACACTTCCAAGCCATGTTGTAGTGCTCATGCCTAGACCTGGGCATGAATTCTTATCCCTAAACTGACCCTTCTGCACCCCAAGGCACTCTGTGCCCACGTTGATCTAGTTAGCACCCCTCAGATAATGAGGTCTTCAAATTTTTTTTCCAGGAAATTTCCTTACTGCATTATTTTGATTATAAAATACTGCTGTATCTGTACATATGTATCAGTGTATGTGTGTCACCACTTGCATACCAATATGTATCAGCATTTCTTCAATCAAGCAAAAACTTGCACATTTTTTCTTCTTTGGCTCCTGCCTCATTACTTGTGATTCATCATTTCCAGTCTTTTGTTCTGATAAATCTTCAACATAGTTTCATTTTTCTGCTATTATACAGTGTCAACTAGCTCACAAAACCAGAAGAATAGTTATTAAAATGTTCACGCTTCACAAATAATATTTTGACTGTTGGATAGATATAAAAGTCCAGTAGGAAAAATATTCTGACATGATTTGTAACATGCTATCTTTCAAATGGCAAAAAATATCAAAATAGAATTGAAATAGCCTGCTCATGATGCAATCCGCTTCCCATTTTCAAACGAAGGAATGAAGAACACAGCATGCATTTTTCTGTGCATCTCAGGGCTCAGATCTACACAATATTTCTATTGAGGCAGGCAGTTAAGCAACTTTTCACAGAAGAAAAATAGACAACAAATATTGTGATTGTTTTGATAATGTTTGACTTAGAATTCATTTCTGAAAGTAATTTGATATATATTTAACTTTAATACCTAATTATGAGATGAATTTCCCTATGCATATTTGCAGGATTTGGTCCATTATGTTTAATGAAATGAGAGGGTGAAGGTGGAACTGTGAAAAGACCAGCCTTCTTGTTAAAATGAAACTATTAGCTTAGTACAGGATGCAGAAAATATAATGAAGAGATGAGAAATCCCTCGTTAAATGTTTGTGACCTATGCCTTGTTTGAAAGGCAGAATGTTTAGCTCTCCCTCTCCTGTAATGTGTTGACTAAATTTTTCTTTAGGCAGGGAAGCTACTTTGTGTAATGTAAGATTAACAAAATGTCATCTGAATGAAACATTGATAGACTTGTGCATGAAATACAGTAAACTTTGCCTTTTCTATATATTCATTCACTTTAATATAAAAAGTGAGACATGATAGACCTGCATGTCTAGAATATATATTTATGCATGGACACATACGTCTGAAAATAAAATATATACAGGAATACATTATATAGGTGACTTACTTCTCCCTGCAAGGTTAAGCTATCTGATTAAATCAAACTACATTCTTTCTGTTTCATCCATCACTACCAGCTGATAGCAGAAACAGTATGCACTTCTGAAATATTTTTTTTTGGTTTATGATGTGTGAGACAGAAAGAAAGAAGCTTTAATTTAATCTGTTGGATTGACTTTGCAGAGATGATAGTAACAGAAGTAGTATCTTCAGCTAAGTAACCTGAACAAACACAACATGGAAATCAAAAAGGAGTTTATAAATATAATACTTAAGCCCCACTTTTACCAGCCCCTTTTATAAGGATACTTGAACAAGCCACCTCTTATTCCAGGCATATTTACTCTAAGCAGACTGGTGTTTTTTCTCTTGTTGAGGTTTTTGTGAGAGTTTTTTTGGTTGTTGGTTTTTCGATTTTGTTGGTTTGTTGTTTTTTGTTTGGTTGGTTATGTTTGGTTTTGGTTTCATTTCTGGTTTTTGGGGTGCTTTTTTTTTGTTGTTTTTTATTAGTTTTGTTTGGTTTGGGTTTTTTGGGGGGGGGGTGGTTCCCTTCTATTTCTCTTTTCTTTTGGTTATTAACTTTCTGGAAGATCCCTTTGATGTACATGCTCATATTATTTAGTGAATTTTTCATTTGGTTACAAGTAAAAATAGAAGAACCAGAACAGTTATTATCTGTTTTGGTCTGTACTGAATCTGGCCTTTTAAGGTAGTTATTACTTTGCATTTATTTCTTACAGTGACACATATTTATTTAATGAAACTGTCTTAGCAATAATGCAGGTTCTGAGGAACAATTTTCTGGTTTAAAAGCTTTTTAAATTGGAAGTGAAATCAGAAGAGTTTGATTTTTTTTAATGACTTTTCCATGTAGAATGGTTTGGCTTCAATGTTAAAATCTAGAGTTAAAGGAAATTTAAGGTACATTATAGCAATAGAAACAACATGTGTTTCTTTGAGACCTCTATCTCACCTCTTCCCCACCCGAATAAACTCAGGCTAAATTTGAGTCATGAATTAAGAAATGCCAAACACTTTCCCACTTAGGCACTCAGATACTTGCAAACTGACATATCTTCTGAAACAAAAGGTAAAAATACCTTTGATATTCTAACTATAACTATGTAAATAAATCACAGAATGGGTAATGTTGGAAGGGACAGTGGGTACAGCCTCTCTGCTCAAGTAGGATCGTCCTAGAGAAGATTGCACAAGGTTGCATGCAGACAGTTCTTGAGTACCTCCACTGAGGAAGACTCCACAACCTCTTTGGCAATGTTTCAGGGCATGGTCATCCACACAGTAAAGTTTGTCCTCATATTCATCTGGAACTTCCTGTGCATCAGTTTCTGCACAATGCCTCTTGAACTATTACTTGGCACCACCAAGAAGAGCCTGATTCCATCCTCTTGAGACCCTCCCTGCAAATACTTACAGACGTTGATCAGGTCCCCTCTCAGTCATCTCTTCTTGAGGCTGAACAGGCCCAGCTCCCTCAGCTTTTCCTCGTAAGAGAGATGCTCCAGTCCCCTCATTATCTTCATAGCCCTGTACTGGAACTCCTCCACTAGTTCCATTTTTTTCTTGAAGTGGGGAGCCCAGAACTGGACACAGTACTCCAAGTGAGTCCTCATCAGTGCTGGGTAGAGGGGCAGGATCACCTCCCTCAACCTGCTGGCAATACTCTTCCTAGTGCATCCCAGGATACCATTGGCTTTCTTGGCCACAGGTGTACACCACTGGCTCATGGGCAGGTTGTTGTCCACTAGGACTGCAGACCCTTCTCCACAGAGCTTCTTCCCAGTAGGTCAGCCCCCAGCCTGTACTGGCACATGGGGTTGTTCTCCCCCAGGTGCAGGACCCTGCATTTACCTTTCTTGAATTTCAGACAGTTCTTCTCTGCCCATCTCTCCAACTTGCCGAGGTCCTTCTGAAGGGCTGCACACCGCTTTGGTCTATCAGCCACTCCTCCCAGCTTTGTGTCATCAAGGAGCTTCCTGAGGAGGTGTGAGAGACTGGACTCATATTTCATTGGTTTATTTAATTATTGGGTAAAATCAACCAACTTGTGTGTGTTAGGAGAAGGACCATGTCAATGTCCACATGGTTAGGCCTGCATGGGAGACACACGGACGCCTAATGCCAGTGTGGAGCCCACATGGCAGGGCTGTCAATCAAAAAGCCTACCTAGTAGCCCACTCACACCACGGCCCCTGGAGTCTCTGTTTGGCTGCACCACCCCTCACTCCAGCAAAGAGGGTCATTGAACCAGATGTCCTGCCTGGGAGATGTGGCCTTGGTAGTCAAAGCACATAAATACGGGAGCACAGAGGCTGTGTTTTGCCTTTTCTCTCAAAAAATGCCATTACCATGTAAAGCTCCGGACTTCCATAGGACCCTTTGGTGGTAATTATGTAGTTATCTTATTCTAATCTCTTTCTTTACTCCTTCTTTCTTCTCTTAATCTCTTTTCTTCCTTTACTTTCCTTAATCTCTTGTGGGTAACTTAAAACCTATGGGTTGTATTTTACTGAGCCGGTGTGTGTTGGGTACTTTGGGGAGTCTTTTTGTTGGTTGTATGTTGTTCCTGTAAACCTTTTGACAAAATGCCTATTTTTCTCTAAATTAAAAGAAATCTCTTGGGAAAATGGATTGGCACTTTCTCTTTACATGACTTCAAGGTACTAAGAACAAAAGGCTCTGCAAAAGTTCATTGGGAACTCTTGGAGTCTTAAATATAAAATTGATACTCCCAGTAAAGCTCGAGGCTGGGACGTTGCAGGAGGCATCTCCAAGAAGATCCCTAAAGAGGCTAAAGTCAACCCTCATGAACAGATTGTTAGTGTAAATTTCTATGTCCTAGCAATCTCAACAGGTTTGTTATGAAGAGACTCATTCCCTAACACTTGTCATTCATTCATCCTGGTAAGGAGTCTAGTAACTAAGGTAGTTAGAAAGCTTGAAATGCATTTTATAGATACTGCAAATGTAAGTTTGGACATGCCATAGTTTTCAACTCTATGTAAAGGAAGAGTTAAGTTGGATTTCAGCCACCTCTGCTTTATTTCCAATTTCAAATTTGAGTGCAGGATGGCATGTGAAATGGTTACTGTGCAATTACAGCAGCTTCCTTCACTACAACAAATGGGGTATTTTTTGTTGTTGTTTATGAATGATAATCTAGTTTGCTACTTTGGAAGAATTATGTACCTCAGATTTCTGCAAAACAATACTGAGACTTTGGGAAATGTTTGTTTGAGTTTATATGAGTTCCTCTGCAAAAAAGCATATGACAGGAATAATTCTCCTTCACCAGGTCCCAAGCTCTGATTGTGATTTTATGCTACCACAGTAGTTTGAAACTTCTGTAGTTCATGTGAGATCATTTCCCATATATTCATTAATTGTTGAAATTACCCTAGGGGTATAAAAGTAGAGATTGACAGTATTCAGAATTCACTGATATAGAATGTCAGCTTTATAAACTTGTTACTTAATATACTCTTGAAATTGTCAACTATTAGATTTTTTGCTTGCTTGCCAAGCTATTCTAACTTAGCACTGACAAAGAGTTTTAGTAAGGAACGCTGTCAGGTTTTTACACTTTAAGAGAAGTTGATTTTGCCTATGAAATCACCTTGAGTAGCAATGAAATAGATTCTTAAATGGACATAGTACAGAGAGAGGCAATGGTGTTATGCTAAAGCTCTCACGTTAACCTTATTAGTGCAAGTTAAATATGGGACAATTTAGCAATGACTGCTATATGTAAGAACAGATGGCTGGTGGATGACTTCCTTCTGTGTACTGAAAAATTCCAATTAAGGCAAAATTAAATGAATTAAGAATATCATAAAACTGCTATTCCACATTTTACTATGGATTATGCCCTCCTTAGCAGGGAAAATTGCATTAATTGCTTCAAGAAAGGAACTGTGCCTGCAAAGGACTTGGTGGTGAACTATTCCACTTCCTGCCATTGCACAGTTATGCGTAACGTGACCATATGGAATTCACAAATCCTAAGTAGGAAAAGAGTGCAGCAAGTTTTTTGCTCTAAACCCAAAGTACTCTGTCATTTAAGTAAACAGAGAATCTCCAAGATCTGTATCACAGTATAAAAAGTTTTTATCCATGCTGGGTACCCACTAGAAAGAGACATGTATAAGAATACCTGACATTACATTCATTAGGGGACATTGTTATGCTTGGTGTGTTGCATAGCCTGCAAAAATGTTCTTCTACAAAAATGTTCCATAAACAGCATTAAATATGATTGTACCAATAAGCTTTCTCTACATACAGTAGGTTGTGATTTGGGCTGAGCAGAGGGTCAAAAGTGAGGGATAAACTACCTTATATTGTTTTCAAATAATTTATCTCAATTGATAACATTTTTCTGTATCCTTGAATAGGATATTTTGACCTTCATTTGTATGAGGTGTTAATTTTTTCCAGTGACTGAAATACTGAATCAATTCTTACTGTTTTCCAGGTTTCTGTGATCCATTCTTGTCCAAGTCTCTTTGGTCTAGTTTGGCTAGGGTACAATAAGGGTACAATCTATCTGCATTATGCAAACAATACAATTATTGTGTCCCCAAAGAGAGAATTTACACTTTTGGGTTTTTTTGCACTGTTTCGTGTCCAAACTCATCTCACATCTGGTCCATTCAGCTCTGAGTCTCCAGCCAGGTAAAGGATTGCAGTAAATTCTAGATTCTAAGCTTAGAATTGTTTTAACTTTTATAGTCTTTTTGTTGGATCCGACATGCACAGGCTGGGTATCTGGCACAGCCTAAATGATGCACGTTGCCCTCTTGCCCAGCAGTATTGCATTGGGCTTGCAAGCACGGGGTGTAATTACATTTGCAAGAGTCCTTGAGGCTCCTCGCTTCAGCCCTGATGTCTCAAATAATGAGGGCTTCTGTGGTACGTGGCAGCCCAGTCTCAGATTGTCCTTGCCTTGTAATAGTGTGTTACATCTCACATGGGCTGCACTCATCCTGTAGCTGCTGGAACACCATGACTATAGACACCTAGAGCTTTGTTGTCTGTGTTTGAGCTAAACTCTCCAGCAACCCCGTGTGTTCAGTGGAGACAAAGATGGACTCTCAGGGAGTGATTTGGTGAATCACACTGCAGAAGTGCATGTCCTCTCTAGAAACTACACCAGCAAACCAGATAAATGAGCTGTGCATATGTACAGGTTAGCTATAAGTGGTCCAGTGAATCCCACTCAGGCATGCTAAAGATTGGATATATAAATGCTCCATGGAATACCTTCCTCTTTTAGTGTTCCATAGCAGCATGAATTGTCTGGGAGCATATATCAACCATGAGGACAGAAAGGAGATAGCACATGAGCCTGTAATTGGACCCTGACTTTTGCTAGTTATGATATATCTGCAAAGTAAGTTTGGAACAATGGTAGTGGCATCCCTACAGATATGTAAAAATAACATCAGAGAAACCAAAATGGATAAAGGCAAATTTCTTAAACTGGACTTTATGAGAAAACATGTTATCAATTACAGAAGAAGTTAAATAATTATATGGCACCTGACATTTTGTACTGTGAGGATTTCTGTTAAGCCACAAAAGGAACATAGATATTTTACTGTAATACATTCTGGACCATGCAGCTAATTAAATTGTGGCAATTGCCCATACTAGATACTTATAACAGCATTAAGTCGCTATACTCATCACTGTAGCAGGAGTTCTGGAGACCCCAAAGGAGATGAGTGATATGCCTCCTTAGCATTGAAATGTACTGCTAAGTTGTTGCAGCAGCAGGAGATTGTAAGATCAAGAGGCTTAATAGCTTTGGTACAAGAGGCAGTGCTATATTAAATGCAGTAAAATGCAAGAACTTACTGTATGTTCATAGCACTGCAAGCCCCCTACCTATACATAAAAGAGCTGACAAACTACATGTATGTAGGGTTCATAAGTTAAGAAAGTTTAAGAAGAGTTTTACTGTATGTCACTGCAGACAGTGGTTTTATTTGAAAATTATCTTTTGCATACCAAAATATACCTTCACAACACTGCAAACTAATCATAGATGGGGCTATTTTATAGCATAAAATGGAAAGCAAAAACTGCAAACACATTTTTGAAGCACATTTTTCAGCATTGCTGTGAAGCATTTTTCTTTTACTTACTTGTTAAGTGTTTCAAAACATTTGTACAGTGTATTACCCTATTGTTTGTAATGCATCTTCATACATTTACTTTATTCTTCTCATTCTGATTTGTAAGGTAAGTATGAGGATCAAAACATAGAATTAACAAAACAAAGAATTTTTATTTTCATAAATATTAGAATATTTTGCTCTTTTTGATTTTTTTTCCTTGTTATTATATCAGGAGCTCCATTTTAATTTTTCCTAAAGAAAAATATTGGTATGGAAAGGTTTTCAAAATATATTTTGCAAATCTGAAACTCAGTATTAAAGTTAAAGATAAGAAAAGCTCCATCTCAGGTATTACACAAGACCATAATAACCTACTCACCCTTTTACTTACCCATGTGCATAACCATAGGCACTCTGTCACAATCTGGCACGTGAACCCAGATTCTTTGCTGTAATAGCATCCTTCTTCACAGCACAGACCTGTTTTGCTGAAACAGGTCTCCATGGAGAGAGGATTGGGAAATAAAGGACTTGAGTTCTTGCCTCTGGTTTGTCCCCACCCTCAGCCTTTTGACTGCCTGTGGCTGCTCCACTGTACAACCTGCCCAAAGACTTTTGCTGCTGAAGCTTTCTGAGCAGCATCAGCAGCTCTCCCTGCCACCCAGTCTGTTTCCTACCTCTTTTTTGCTGTTTCCAGCTTGTGTTTTTCCATCTTGGAATACAGCTCTTTCTGGTGTAGAGTGAGCTCAGTTAACAGAACCTGTGTAACTAATTTGCCTGAATCTGTGTCAGGTTCGGGCTGACTGCCTGAGGGTAACTTTGCCTCAACAGCTCCTTTCAGGCCTGATTCTATGAGCAACATTTTGAGTTCTTTTAAAGACTTTTCTGCATATTCCAATTTTCTTTCTGAGAGTAATTGTTCACATTTCATTTTACAGAGTCCAGAATATGTTTTTGACTATTTTTTTACCTTGCATAAGACATTTTTTCAAATGAACTTCTTTTATACACTCTTTCTTGGGAAATTCTGCCTTTTCTTCAGTGAATGTTTTCTCACACATTGTTGTGTTTTACTTTCCTTTTCCTTGCAGACTGACACCCTATGGTTGGCAGAAAGCTTTGGGTTCTCTTGCCTTATGTGGTTTTCCCAAAGTAAAAAAACCAAGCAAACAAAATGAAGTAATAAATCAATCAAAAACAAATGAGCAAACAAAACCAGAAATGGCAAAACAAAGGTTCTGTGCATCATGTGGAGGTGACTGGGCTTACAAGTAGACCTACCTCAGTTGTTTTCAAACATTTGAATGAGAAGGAATAAATGTTTACCACCTTTGCTGTCTGTTGCATTAAAAAAAAAAGTTTCTAGTATTTACTCATGTGAGCAAATTATGTGAAATTTCAAAATTACTAGTGTTATCTAGTACCAGAAAAGTAGACTTCCATACTTTCCACTCCTTTTATTCCAAGACCTATTGGTCTCTCAGAACAAATAGAGAAGCACAGCAGAGACCCAGCTTCCAGCTTCTGTCCTGGAAACTGTACATCTGCACTGCAGGACAGAGCAAGCACTCTGAAAAGTGTTAATTATCTTCTCACCATGATATTCCTGGAAATCCCCTGACAATAACCACTTTGCACATTTGGAAGTGCAGATTTTGGCATTAGGCTGTTCAAGGCTTATTCTTAGAATAGTCTGACTTGAACACGTATGGACCTTCTTCCTGCCTTATTGGCTTTTAAGTTTGTATCATCCTTCTCTTACAGTCATTACCTTAAGAAGATCTTGACAACCATGGCTTCTTCTCAAGCTCTCTTTCTCTGGATCATTGTTCAGGTATGTTTGAAGGACATTCCAGGTCTTGAAAGAAATACTAATTCATATATGGATACTCAGATTCATCATGACTTGTGGCAGTTCTAGTTATAGAGACAGATAGTGAGGAATACATAGAAAGGCCTCTGCTAGTCCTTAGAAACTACAAGCACAATGGATCTTTCAGAAAGAAATTATATCCCTTTCCAATTTCACATATCTTGTTCATGTAAGATATACTTGACCAATTCTTCTTATCTTCTAATTTATCTTGAGAGTTTTGCAATTATTTTGAGGCATTAATAGCTGAAAGAATGTTTCAGAACATAAGGATTGTGTTCTGAATCCCATTTAATAGTGTAGACATGGCTACTAGTATTTTATTCACGGTTGTGGTGTTACAGAGGTAATCAAGGTTGCAGTGCTTTAGTTTCCCTAAGGAGGTCCAATCCACAAATGACAATGTCCTATCTGAGGGTAAACAAGTCTATTCAGTGATGAAGTGCTGCAGTCATTAAAGTGCAACATTGCAATCAGTGTAAATCTTTCATTGGACCAACAAAAGAAGGCAAAAGTATGATCAGTGCCCTGTGAGGCCTAATTTCCTTCAGCTTTTCTTCCTTTTCATACTAATTAAAGGCAAAAAACTCATGTGCTGAAAAAAATTTCTGGTTCAGGGTCATTGGCTACCTGTTCATCAGCACAGAGACAGATCACCATGGAGGGTCCATTGAAAAGGCACAA
The DNA here is from genome assembly GCF_001715985.3 of Manacus vitellinus. Lineage (NCBI taxonomy): Eukaryota > Metazoa > Chordata > Aves > Passeriformes > Pipridae > Manacus > Manacus vitellinus. The sequence goes on along the minus strand of NW_021939396.1, from coordinate 30,014,054 downwards.
AGTGATATTTCCTTTCAGTCCATATCAGTATCTTTTTCCTGTTCTGTATCTTTTAATGAATACATTGTCATGCTTCCACATGGAATAACGTTATGACAAGTGGTGAATAGATGCAATTATCATAAAGTTACACTAACCAAAATTTTATTTTGAACCTCCAAATCTTTCTGGGTTTTGTTTGGCTATGCTTTCTACAAAACAATGCTGTAAAAGCATTAGGATATGTATTTCTGTTGATCTCAGGGGACTGAGATTAACATTCTGCAATGGCTTTTTCATGATATTTTAAAACAAAAAAGAAAAAAAAAAAGGGGGAACCAAAACCCTACAAAGACTCAAGATGTAAGAATCTTTGAGGGATTAATCAATAGTCTGGATAATGAATGATCACAGAATCACAGAATCACAGAATGGGTAAGATCCAGCCTTCCTGCTCAAGATTGGTCATTGTGGAGCAGATTGCACAGGATTATATCCAGATGGTTCTTAAATATGTGCAGTGAGGGAGAGTCCACAACCTCTCTGGGCAATCTGTTTCAGGGCATGGTCATCCACACAGTAAAGAAGTTCTTCCTCATATTCATCTGGAACTTCCTGTGCATCAGTTTCTGCACAATGCCTCTTGACCTATTACTTGGCACCACTGAAAACAGTCTGGCTCCATCTTCTTGATACCCTCTCTTCAGATACTTGTAGATATAGATAAGGTCCCCTCTCAATCATCTCTACCCGAGGCTGAACAGGCCCAGCTCTCTCCGCTTTTCCTCATAAGAGATGCTCCAGTCCCCTCATCATCTTTGTTGCTCTCTGCTGGAACTGTCCAGGAGTTCCATGTCTCTCTTGTTCTGAGGAGTCCAGAACAGGACACGGCACTCCAGATGTTGCCTCACTAATGCTGGGTAGAGGGGCAGGATCACCTCCCTCAACCTGCTGACAATACTCTTCCTAATACACCTTAGGATACCATTGGTCTTCTTGGCCACAAGGGCATACCGTTGGCTCATGGGCAGGTTGTTGTCCACTAGGACTGCAGACCCTTCTCCACAGAGCTGCTTTCCAGCAGGTCAGCCCCCAGTCTGTACTGGCACATGGGGTTGTTCTCCCCCAGGTGCAGGACGCTGTATTTACCTTTCTTGAATTTCAGACAGTTCTTCTCTGCCCATCTCTCCAACCTGCCAAGGTCCTTCTGAAGGGCTGCACACCACTTTGGTCTATCAGCCACTTCCCCCCAGCTTTGTGTCATCAAAGAGCCTCCCGAGGAGGTACTCTACCCCTTCATCCAAGTAATTCATGAATAAGTTAAACAGTATGGAACCTTTAGGGGACTCCATTTGTGACAGGTCTCCAACTAGACCCCATGCCACTGGTTTTGACCCTTTGGGATCTACCATTCAGCCAACTCTCAATCCACTTCACTGTTCACTCATCCAGTCCACAAGACCCAAGTTTGCCTATGACTATATTGAAAACCTTGCTGAAATCGAGGTAGACAGTATCCACCACTGTCCTCTCATCCATCCAGGTACCTGTTTCATCATAGAAGACAATCAGTTTGGCCAAGCATCATTTACTTCTAGTAAATCCATGATGACTACTCCTGATCACCTTCTTCTCCTCCATGTGGCTAAGGATGGCCTGGAAAATGAGGCACTCCATAATGTTTCCAGGGATTGAGGTGAAACTGACTCTCCTGTAGCTCTCCTTCTTGCCCTTTTTGAAGACTAGGATGACATCTGCATCTTTACAGTTCTTAGGCACATTTCCTGTTTGCCACAACCTTTCAGTAAAGAAAGATTTGCTTTATAAGACTGTGCATTCAGAAGAGGGTTGGCTGATGCTGTAGTTAGGGTTTTGAACAGGTTGAGTGTAACTGACAAAAATTGCATGTAGGGCTATCAAAGTATTCTCATATATATGTTCACACTACACTAATAAAGAAACTGCCTAAATGAATGTACATGCAAGTCCTTCTAATAGGCCTAAGCAAAACACCAGCTACTTCCCCCACCAAGTATCTCTTCTATAGGTACTGTGTGAATATAGTTGTAGACAATGAATTTTGAAGACTAGTTATGGCTAAATAACTCTTGTTTTCACGCTGAGATGTATCCTTCAATTAAATATTTTTTTACATGGAAAAGTTTGTACTGACAAAGAAATTACTTCCTTGCCATTATGTCTGTTTATACACCTTTTGCATACTATTAATGCAGAAAGAGAGTAAAGTCTTTATTTTTATTAGTATATCTCAATCTTTAATCATCCAAATACCTCACAAACTAATGATCTAAATATAGTTATAAAATTCTTGGGATAAAAGCTTTGCCCTGATCTGATGACTCCTTTTAATTCCCTGCCAATAAACACATACTTATCAAGACTATATAGTTCTTCATCAGTCATCCTTTTTATATAATGTTTATAGTCCACATTTTATTTCAAAGGATTTTACAAGCTACAAAGCATGTACAATAGTCATTTTCTTTATATGGTGCTCGGGGGCATTACACAACAAAGTACAAAGAGCTTATCCTTCACCCCCACTGAAATGTAGTCACCTCTGAAGTGAAAAGTAGCAGCTTTTTAATACTAAAAGAAAAACACTATATCTAATTAAAGTGACAAGCACATGTAGTTAGAAAGAATGTGGTTGTTCAGACTGAAGCCTTACTTATGACTTATTATTCATTTTTCTGCTCTTCCTCTCTCTCTTCACTTTACCTACCAGCAGAGGAAAATGCCTTAATGTACAGCCTGCTCTTTACTTAGACCTTTTAGTTATCCTCTGCTGTTTTGCAAGACTTAGAGAACTGTTTGAGCTTGATCCCTCTATGTTAGCTGTGAAAGAATCCAACAGCTGCCACTTCATGTGAAGGATTTCTGTGGGGAAAAGGGGTTCTTTTAAACTAATTCCTCAGGCTGCTCACAAGCTGGACTTTCCCCTTTAGATGTCCTCCGTGGCTCCCTAACACTTTTGGGACTCTTTGAGCTATATGAGCTGTCTTCCTTTCCTGATGGTGGCATTTTTCTCTTCAAAGAACAATTTTTGCTGCCTCTCTATTCTGCACAGGGAGAAAATGCCTTTGAAATCAACATGGTTCTGCAGGCAGGTAATAAGCATTTAGAAATGTCTATCCACTTCTCATTTGTTTAAAATTTGCTACTTCCTATTGCAGTTAAACAGGTATGAAGTGATTTTCTTCTAATGTTGCTTCCTTCTAATAGTCTGTACAATGAAACTGCATCAGTTTCAAAGGTTTCACTCCCTGCCTAGAATAGAGCTGTTATAGCAATAGCCCTTTGAAAAGGAAATGGCAAATGGCATCAGAAGGACAGGCAAACAGCTTAAGTCAGGTTCATGTAGCCCTAGAAGTGCTTGGAAGCAGAAGATGACATGTGAAAGAGGACTGAGGGAAGAGGGTGCAAGCTTAGAAATATCTGTTGAAAGAATTAATTGAACATCCCATCTCAAACAAAGTAATAACAGTTGAAAGCAGAGAATAGCAGCTGTAAAGACAGTAGCTGTCAAAGGTTCCTAGACTTGTGCAAATACTGCAAGACCTATTATTTAAAATAAAATTACAATAAAAATCCATGTTCAGACAGGAATCCTCCCTTTTCAAAGAGACTATTAGGTAGACATTTGATTTGTTTTATAAGCATTTCTTATGTTTAATATGACCGCTCCACTATTAGTTCCTGGATGACCATGTTTATTAGTATCACTATCTTTAAGCAAGGGGCTTTCATGAATTTTAAGGTCTTATGCTGTATTATTTTCTGCTGCACAGTGGTTCTGACAATGCCACCTATACTTGTCAATAAAATAGAACAAGGCATAATCATCACAGAGGTGGCCAAACTCTCTTCCTTTCCATAAGCCTATTGGACTTATCAGTGCTGTCTATTGGGAACATCACAACCATTAAGCTATGGTTGGGCAATACCTGTGGCATAGCTACTTGGAGCAGAATAAAATCATTCCAGGGAGCATCCCAGTGTTAAGCAGTAAGGACACTAATTTACCACAGCTTGCACCCACGGCCTAACCCCATTCAGTTCACTAGCACAGGCACATTTGGATGTCCTCTGAACAATGCTCGTCCCCCTACCAATGTCCACTATGTAGCAAGGACAGTGGTCAGTAACCTGTGCTGCTGTGAAGTCCTGACTCTGGGCATGCAGGAATACCCAGGCGTGGGAAAAAAATGGGAAAGACACAGGTAAAAGAAAATGTTTCTCTGTTTTTTTACAGTATTCAGTTGCCTAAAGATCATCCTTTCGGATGGATATATAGCCATTGATTTAAAACTAGACAAGTGTGTGTTCTGTTAAATGGACACACTGAGCATTTTGTTAAATTCTTTGTAGCTTAGTTCTTGAACTTATGGAAGGTTCATTAGATCAGGATATTGGATCATTTTGTTTTATACTTTCCAAAACTACCATGAGAGGATTCATGTCCATCTAGAAAATTTTTCAAAACAGATGAGCATTGAGAGTAGTGTCTTCTGCAGTTAATTGAAAAATTGTGATGAATAGTTCAGTAATCATAAAAGATTCTATCACTTCAATATAGCACAGAAAAATTGTGGAGAAAGAGTTGTACAATTGACAAATAATTTTATCTTCTATAGAATCCTTATTTTTGTACTTCTTAAAAGATGAAATGGGAGAAAAAACAGTTCTTATTCTAGAAACCAATGTCAGTTTGTATAAAGTCTGGGCAATGTTGATTGATATAATTTTTAGGCTTGATGATAGGGAAAAAAATAACATTTGGGAGGTTTTTTGTGTTTGGTTTATTTTTATTTGTTCACCTGCTTCAAGAAATGGCTGAGTTTAAAACCACATCAAACAGGCAAGCACTTAAGGATGCATGTGGGAATTAGGCACAGATTTCTCTCTATTGTTAATAGAAACTGTGCATCTAACACTTGTTCACTGTAGTGGAAATAGACCTGAGCCTTAATCTAAAGTGCATTGTGAGGAATTACTTTATTTTTTTCCATTGGAGACTATGGTGAATGATGTAGCTGTAGTGCACAAAGTAAATCTAAAGGAAAGTGAAGTAAACTGAAAGACCACCATTGGATCAGGGTCCATTGGCCCAGGGTCCATAGACAGAAACAGATGTTCCTTAACCTTTCATTGTATTAATAATTTGACACCACTGATCACTCATAAAGGACTGAAATGTATTAGTTTTTCCTTTGAGATTACATTTATCCTTTTCCTCTCCTACCTTAAATCCTGTTTTATGTAACCTTTCACTAAAGAATTTACATAGAATCAGCAGAACTACTGTGTATAAATGGAAATTACTCCTTACTTAGGTCTTTTGTAAACTTCTACACTGATTGTGTAGGTCTCCAGTCTCTTCAGTGTCTTAGACTGTCCCTGTGGTTTTCTGGTCACCAAAAAGTAAGTAGTGATTCCCGATTCCAACTTCCTGCAGATTCTCAGCCTCTTTCTTAAGCCTTCATTTTGTCTATGGTTTAAAATATACTTCAAAAGTCAACAGCCTTTTAAATATTTGTTATGCTCTCCAATTCAAGTAGAAAATCCATATCCACAATAAAATGGGTAATAATAAAAATTATTTTATGAGCATATTAATCAAGGAGGTAAAGGAGGTGAACTACCTCTCCTTTAATTGCCTGAGTTAGCCTCGGTAGACAGCTATCCCTACAGCCACTCGTTTGCTCTCCCCCAGTTGCATGAGGGAGAGAACTGGAAGGGTACAAGCAGAAAAGTTGTGGGTTGAGATAAAGAAAGTTTAATAGGTGAAGCAAACCTGTGCATGCAAGTGAAGCAAAATCATGAATTCATTCATTACTTCCCATAGGCAGGCAGATACTCAGTCATTTCCTGAAAGCAAGGATTCATCATGTGTAATGATTATTTGGGAAGGCACAGGCCATAACTCTCAATATCCCCTTTTTCCTCCAGGTATTATTGCTGAATATGATGGGATCCCATACGGTATGGAATATCCATTTGGTCAGTTGAGGTCAGCTGTCCCAACTGTGACCCCCAACTCCTTGTGCACCCCCAGCCTACATGCGGTCAGGGCAGCATGAGAAACAGAAAAGTACTACTCAAGATTAGGTAAAACAACTCTGTGTTATCAACACTGCTTTGGTCACCAAACTAAAACAGCACCACAATGGCTGCCACAAAGAAAACTAACTCCATCCCGGTCAAAACCTGTACAAAGTCTCATTTTCCCATTCTTATCCTGATTTCACATAATCAGCTCATGGATTACAAGAAGGGTAATATTTTATTTTATTTTATTTTATTTTATTATTTTTAGAAGAAGAATTAGCTCAGAGTAAGTTTGAAAATCTTGAACAATGCCATAGTTTCAGGTAATATACCACAGTTTCTGCCACGAATGCAAGCATACAATGCAGGAAGTCACTAGAGCGAGATAAAGTAAATATAGTACATTAAAAAGTAAAACCTGTGGGTCAAGGCAGGATGCTGAGGAGAGAGCAGGCAATCGGGAATAAAATGAATCAATCACTTACCAGTGAATGATAAAAGTCTGAAGGGATAAAAGGAAAAGAAAAAAGAATATGTTAGCATAACAAAAAGTGTGAAATTAGAAAAAAATGAAATTTAGGAGAAAAAAATGCCTTTCAGGCTTCAAGGTTGAAGAAAATTGCTTGAGTAACATGAAAAAATATCTTATGGAGATTCAGAGAGTAGGAAAGTTCATCTCAGGAAGTTTTGGTGATATAGATCAGAAAGCAAGGCATTTCCCTGGAATTACCTGATGCAGATTTTCTAGGAAGAAGTCTATTAAGGGAAAAATGAGTAGATTAAAACTGTCTAAATCCTTACTGAGTTCCCATACAAAATGTGATTAATTATGCAGACCAATAAATCAACTTATCCTGAACTTCTGCTGTCATGAACTAAGTTTTTTTTTATGTGAATGGATAAAACATTTTTTCCTTTACAATTTAAATTACATTGGTTTCAGAAACCTAATGAAAGCAAATTACACTATTCTGGTGAATGCACAAAATGATGACACAAAATATTGCAAAAGAATGACCAAGCATCATGGAAATAAAGTTTCCTTGTAGACATGAAATTTGACATATTGAGCATTTGGAAACCAAAATGAGGTTAAAAAGATCTTATTCTTTTCTCATACTTATTCAGTATTCCTTTGACGTAAGTGGAATTTATTCCAGCATAATCTGTTGTCAGAGGAAACTTAAATCTAAAGAATATGCACTGTATTATCTTGTAACGTTGATTGCACTATCATGGAGAATAATTTTATAAGCACGTTTTTATGTGCTTTAAAGTTTATGAAGATTTTGTTAGCATATTGTTTGGAAAAAAAAATATAACTCTTGCATTCCTATGCCTCCTCTGGTTATATAAACTGTGCAAAATCTGAAATAATTAAAACTGGTAAAATAATAATTAATTTCTGTGAACAAAATGTATAAGTCGTAGCTCAGTTTTTATTTATCAAACATCATGTGTTACTCTCAACTACATTGGAAAAATGTTTTCAAATTGTTGTTTCATTGAATTAATAATTTTAATTGCAATTAAAGCTGATAAAATATTAGTGGAAGTAGTTCAACATGTTGGACAAGGTGAAACCATTAGGGTCATCTTGATAAGGATAGCATGCTATTCTTTCATGTATATAAAGTTTCGTTAGTAGCTCTTATGTTTTGCAATTGATTGTTTACAATTCAGAACTGCTCAGTACTAACATAGAATGACCAAATTTTTTGGTTAATTTATATTTATTCATCTCTTTTTACTGACTCCCACCATTCTGTCTAACTCAACATTAAACCTGAAAGTGTTAAATTAATTAATTTTGGTGTATGATAACTACTTATGCATCCGTAGAGTTTTAAAACATTAGCAAAATACCAGCTATATACTTAGACTTGTCAACAGCAGCTGAGTATCTACTTTAAGGGTCATGTACAAAATGTAGACTGATGACTGGTGGGAACAATGACTCCTTAAATTCAGAATGAAATATGCAATAGATAGCAGTCAATACAGAAGCAAAATAACAAAACTGCCTGCAAATGAAACAGCTGCTAGCTGTAGTTCAATAACTGAACTAATGGAGGGTAATTTGGCACATCCTCAGTTATTGTCTATCTATAATATGTTAATTATTATGCTTAGACAATTCAGACCAAGTTTATAATTTATTTGAAACATGTCTGTAAATAACTGCACTGAGTAGGTAGACTAGCATCAATCAAAACAGAAATAAGTTCTGCATGAATGACAAAAAAGGATGCAAAAGAAGCTTGTGATCCTTAAAATCTTTTTGCTGAATAAAATATTGTTCCATCTCTTTCAGTTACTAGAATTAATTTGCTGTCCTTTGTTCTGCTCACTTAAGATACTTTAGATTATCGGTCTTGCACGTGAAGCTTTTGCTTTACCAAATAAACTGTCTTTATCTCAACCCAAAAGTTCTCCCACTTTTACTCTTCTGATTCTCTCCACCATCTCACCAGAGGGACTGAACAAGTGGTTGGTTGGGGCTTAGGTGTCTGTTGGGATTAAACAATGACAGTCTTTTTTGTCAGGAGCTCAAAGCGTTTGAGATAATGACAGAGTCAGTGCAAATTCTTAGTGTTTATTAAAGTTCATAAGTGTAATATGCTGTTTCTGTAAATTTTTTGGACTGAATCGGGGAAGATTCTGTGCAAAAACTACATGGAGGGGTAGAAAAGATGGTTTAGCATTATTAAAGCTTTCTTTACACTGTTAAATTCCATGCCCTATGCTGAAAATTTGCATTCTGCCCTTGAGTTCCGTGGTTGTGGGAAAGAATTCACTATGTATCTTTGTACACTTTTTAAAATCATAAAGTGAATTCTTCAAATACTGTATTTTCTGGAAAACAGTCTGATTCTAATTATCTTTCCATGAGAACAAAATTTAGTCTCCGTAATATTCTGTATGAGAGAGGCATGTATTGGCTCCTATTTGCATATCATTATAGGATGCAATGTCATAAATGATAGAGTAAAACAAGTATATCCAAGTCTCATATAGATATTCAATCTTAAGGAGAAGAAAAATGTACACTAAAGGATGAACTAAATTGTTACTACCAGAGACATGTTAAATGTGCATTCATAACTTAGTGAAGCACTTGTCACTATTCTATCCTGGGTACCAGCAGTATATATATATTGTTACATTGACCTGTGGAAATAATCTATCAAAGTTTTTGTTTTATCTACTTTGATCTAATTTTCTCAAGAGGCTTTTTTGTTTTCTGATTTTACTAGAATGAGCATCATGTGTGGTGGTTTGGGCTGGGCCTTCCTTGGTAACCGGTTTGTAACCAAGGAAGGGTCCAGATTTACCCAGTATTCCCTACGATTTTTACGTAAACCAGATTCTAAGAAGAAAGGAGGAGAGGCCTTCGCTCTCTTTCCTTCCAGCTGCTTGGAGGTGCAGGTTCCCTGCTGTTGAGTCTGCCGTGTTGGGGAGCGAGGCCTGGTAAGGCCTTGTCGACCTTGGGAGGTGGAGGTTGCTGGTGGTCGGTCCAGAGCGACTCTCCGTTGTCCCAAGGAAAGTATAAGATATTTCCTTGCTAACTCTTTTAGTTACTAGATCTTGGGCCACTAATCGGGAGATATATATATATATATTTATATATATTTATTTTATTTTGGTTTTGCTCCTTTTCCCTTCCCCCTTCTCTTTCCCTTGGGAAATTGTATATATTTTAATTGTATATAAGTGTAACATAGGTGTAGATATATTTATATATATATCACTCTAGCTGTCTCTCGTTTCGGGTTTTCTTAGTTGTTTTTTCTCCCTCTTCTCCCTGAGGTTTGGGGCGGGGGGGAACTCTTGTGGTAGGATTTGGAGACTTGGCAGGGAGCCAGCTTCTAACCATATCACCATGAAAAAAAACTGCCTCCTTGTCCTGGTTTTGGCCAAGGACAGGGTTAATTTTTCGCAATAACCATGAGGAAGTGGAGCCCCAAGACCTGTCTAAGTTGTTATTCTATACCACCTCACATCATTGCTAGGGGGTGGAAATAAGGGATTCTCACTTCCAGGAAAAAAGGGTATGGCTTTCTGTCAGGGCAAAAGGGTGTGGATGGAGGGTCCAGACACTGTTTTGTTCATTGTCTTTGGGTTGCGCCCTGTCAGGTTGGTCAGTGAGCAATTTGCAAGTAGAACATCCTCTCTTTTGTACATGGCTGTTATTTATATTGTTGCTGTTGCTCTTTGTTTTCTTATCTCATTGCTGTTTCCAGTAAATTGTTCTAATATCGGCCTGTAATCTCTGCCTTGTGTCTCTCTCACCAGAGGGGGGAAGTGAGGGGAGCAGGAGTGCTGTTCTTAAACCACAACATTCCTTCACGTATCTTCTATGCTTGAGCTTGCCATTTGTCTTGATTTCTTTAACCTTGATGTGAACCTTTGCTATGGCCATAGCTCCAGGATCTGAAAATCCTCCACAGTGCAGCTGTCCTCTCTAAGAGTTTGTGCTCTGTCTCTGGACTGACACTCCCAACCTGACAACTGTCCTGTCAGAAAGCCCTCCTTCAGCCGAGGCTTCCCCAGAGTAGTGTCCCAGAGTCTGGTGCTCCTAGAAGTGTTTCACAGCAATGCACAGCAACTAATTTTGTTGCTGTCCAGTAAGCATCAGGAGCCTACCTTTATTTTCAAGATATTGTCCCTGTTGTGTCCCTTACACCAGCCCTTATATGGACCACCAACATCTCTTCTATGTTGTTGTCTCTGGGGCCAGAATGCCCACTACAGCCACAAGCATCTGGGATAATTTTCAGTATTTATACCTCTCTACACACTATATGTTTTAAGTGTCAGCTGAGAACATATCCTTTCTTCCTTACCTTGGTTCCTCTTTGTCATTGATGTTTGTTTCTTGCTTGACTCGCTGCACTTTTAATTAAACCTATAAAATACTCATACAATTTCTTTAAATACTCTATACAAAACTGTTATATTTACGCATTAGTAATTTACATTTTACAGATTTTATAAGCCTATTCTTTTACCATTCATGAGAATACCTACTGTTTAGTTAATAATTACCATATTATAAAATACATATGCTATCTATAAGCTACAGAAGTTTTAAAAACCACACAACCACACACTAATTTAGCATATAAAACTTTGATTTTTTTTAAGAGTGATTTCATAGAACATGTGTAATAACAAAACCACATGCTTTTTCAATTTGCCAGTTATTGTTGTTTATTTGTTGTTTTCAAACTCTGAGAGCTGTATTTGATATTGAGAGAAAATGTATGTTTTAGTGACAAGAGGAAACAGGTGGCTTTTTTTTTTTTTTCCTTTTTGTTCTCTTCGTATGGAAAACTAGCAGGAAATGCATCTTAGTAAACAATGTAGGTGTCACTGCATATAAAGTCAATTCTTTGCTGGGTGTAGAGAATGACCAGTTTTAAGCACAATGAGATGTTTCTATCTGACCATCTGGCCTTTATTTGTTTTATCCAAAACCCTATGCTCTCTCTTTTACACAAGGAGGAGAAAGGTGGTAATGATGAATTTTGTTGCTGTTGATTGTGATAGTAAATCATAATTTTGCTATTACTTTGTAGCAACAAAGAGGAAGCATCAAAAAATAAAATGTTGCAGTTAAAGAAGGGATTTTTTAAGTGAGGTATGAAAAAAGGATTTCTCCATTCAGCAAATCAGCACTTTCAAGAGTTCTGATCTGAAATGTCATAAGCTTGTCTCATCTCTATTCTGCACAAAACCTATCCCTGAAAGCCTATGTACATCTGACCTATAGGAAAAGCATGACCAAGTCTTCAGTTATACATAAACCTTGCATACATGGTCTGCTCAGGAGTAGGTTTTATTCTGCATTGAGCAGAATTCATTGTCTCTATATTTTAATCTATTCAGTCACTACTCTCTTTACCTTGATTAAGCTTGACAAGTTGGAAATATTATGACCAAGAAAGATTTTAGTAAACACAAATCTGCTTGACTTGACTTAAAAACTCCAGGATACTTTATTGTACTTAGATTTTCAGTGATTCTGTAAAGCTATTAATAGTTGCAATTTGAGCTCAAGTTCTCATAAAAAAGTGATGTCAATATCAACAGGTCCTTACAATTATTTTTGTGAAATTCAAAAATTTCAAGAACTCATGCCTTTCCTCATTCTTTACACCACAGACTAAGCAAATGAAGGTCTATTTTTTTATTCATATCAATGAATAGAATTGAATACTGCCTACTGAGACCAGATTCAATCCATCTATAATACCTTTTCAGACTTTAATCACACACAAATCCATTGACAAATGGAGTTAATATATAATAACTTAAATTTTTTGTTGTGAGATTCAAATATTTCTGCCTTCCCTTTACAAGCTGAAATTAAATGAGCTTTGTGCTGGAGGAACATTTGTGGCAGCAAGTGTCAGGGGAGCAAAGCTACAGGTTCTCCTGTGGCCCAGGGATTGAAATTAGCCAAGTAGGTACTTTCCATCTTTTTGCACATGAAGATCAGCAGCCTAACATACAAATTCCTGTAGCCAGAAAACACTCAAAAGTCTTGTTTTCTTCATTTCCTGCAGTACATCAGGGTTTCACTATTTCCATGAGTTATATTGCACACTTTGTGCTTAATTTTCTTTAATTCACTGTGAGACACAAAATATTAACACTGTCAGCTGGAAGACTCAGACTGAAAGTAAGGTTGGTTGCTACAGTAAGAAAGCCAATTTGTGTTCTTCATTATATCGTTGTGAATCAAGACTAACTGTATTGACTTCAGTGGGGAAAGATGTTGACAGACCTATTTCTAGTTCTACAAAATGATCCATGCAGCTCTAATGATACAACAGCACAGTTAATTGTTTAACTCTGACTGAGAGGATGATGGTTGAGAATAGCAATGGTGACTTTCAAGGTTAGAGTTACAGATGAATTTTATGCACATTTCAAATGGGTGAACCTAGATAATTTAAATGGGTAAAATTGTCTCTTCTGATTTTTTTTTTTTTTTTGTATCAAGTGTTGCCTGTCTTAAACAGGATTTAATCAATGAGAGGTTAGTTTAGGATCATTGCTTGGCACAAGTCACCAACTCTTCTTCCTCTATATATTCTTGTCTGGACAGAAAGAGAATAATCTCTTAATTAAGCCAGGCTTTTATTTATCTGTCACCATTGTTGTATTTAGGTACATCATACACATTATAGAAGATTTCTCTGAAATGAAGAAGTATTTTATAGATCAGAAGGACTGAAATACCAAAGAAACTAGAGTCAGAACTATCCTTTTCAAAGGCCCAACATCAACCATCAGACATCTGATTCTTTCAAAGTACTTGGTTTTTTCGGCTAGATTTTCATCTGCACATTTAAGTCTGCTGAAATCAGGGGGTTCAGTTTATGCATGAAATGAAATACACACTCTTAAATCAAGTGCCCAAAGAAAAAACAATACATTATTAGCTTTTAAAACACTGATTTATCTGCCAGCTGTCACCCAAGAACCTGATGACACAACAAGCTGTAAAGTTTTTTGTTTCCCAACAACCCAGTTTCTCGGGGTTATGTTGACCTAAACTAGGTAAAATGATAAATTCGGTAGTTTCATTCCCCAACTTTTCTGGATGCATCTTCCATTTCCCACAGCATATTTTAAAAAAGATCCTGGACAACCCAAATTTCTATATAAATAAAAATATATTAACATAACCTTTGAATTGGGCAGCAGTTCTTTGAGAAAAATAACGCATGATTATAAAAACAAAAACAGTGTCATAATGCTGTATCATATTGATATGGGCAGCACTAATTACATAATGTTCTAACATACTGAATCATGTAACCTAAACTCATATCTATATACACATATCTTACAGTTTATCATGAACTGGGGGCTCATACAGTCACCCATCAGACTTTCACACTTGAATTAGAAGACTAGAAATTACCTTCTCTGCCTCAGAATAGGAGGAGACGTTGTTTTCCACTGTGTTATGCTAATATTTTTTGACATTTTTTTCACATCTTAGCTTCTCATCTGATGTGATTTTCATCCTTACTTGTCCTTAATTCCTTAGCTCTAGTTGTAAAGTAATTTAGTTCTCCCTCAATAAGGCATGACTACTTCAAATTACTTTGCTTTCTCTTCACATTAATATTATCAACATTGACATTTGAGTCTTAGATTTCTACCAATAATAATCACCCTGAATTTGAAGGTAAACTGCAACTATAAAAGCAATGTAAAAGAGTACTGGGATTTACCATTGAAAATGCTCATTCAGTAAAGTATCTTTTAAAAGTTGTTTCCTTTCTTTTCCACCAGCACGTGAGAACCCAGTTTAGAAGTACCTCTTTAGCAAGACACAAGCTACCCGTACCTCCCGGGGAGGGACACAGAGTTCTGTGCCCCCATGCATCAGAAGTTTTGTAAGTCATATCTGAAACAAAACACAATAAAGTCAGTGAAAAGGTTCAGTCTTACTTCAGATATCTGCTAGCCAAGCCTTCACAGAACATGTTGTTATATAGCCATTTTTCCTTCTTAAATCCACTTATTCCCTGATCACCTTTAAGGTGATGTACCATTAGTTTTGACTGGATGTTTACTGGCCCTCACTTGCCAGTAGTGACCAAGCACAGAACTAAATCAATCTTTGTCAGACCTGTAATTGAGCACTTCCCTAATTTATGAGACAGCTTTTCCATTAACAACAAAATCCTGAGAATTAAATAAAAACAGACCTTCACAAGTGCTGCTGCATTGGTGAATAAAATAAAAACATTGATAAATGTACACCCCTTTTCCCAGGCTGACTTTGAAAAATTCTGTGTCACATACCCAGGTCATATTCTGACAACAATTAGGAACACTAAAATAAATAGTTGGCAATTCTTTGTTATGACAGGCTATGCAAAGTTGGATTTTTTTTGCCAAATAATACAGTAGTCTGTGACTATGAATTATGTTATTACAGTGTGTCTGCTAGTTCATATGTATTTGTAGTGTTATGCCCCCTTCACAGCATGACAACTTCTTTGTTTCAAGTCTCATTCAGCTGAGACTTGATGAAATTTTACACAGAGGCATGAAAATATTTCCTTAAGTTTTGTTGGAATTGTTTCCATTGTTGAACTAAACCACTTACTCAAAACTCAGCCTGAACATTTTTCCTTTGGTCTTTCTAATGAAGCTTTGAATGTCTCATCAATTAAGACACTTAAACTAGATCAGATAAATCACTAAAAAATGCAAGAACCATGACAGGGAGACGGATTGATTATCTAAAAGGTATTTTCTGCATCCAAGAGCTGCATCCTTGAAACTTACATGTGAATAACTCATTGGTGATAGTTGTTCTGTTTTCTTCAAACTTTAGCCCTGACATAGATTTCGTGAAATTAAAAAATCATATTTAGTTGTTTCATTGAATTTCATTGAATTTTCTACAATTCTTTTCTTCCACTTTCTGAATGTGTTTGGATTTAGAAAAGTCATTTTATTACAGAACCTGTTGACACTACACTTTCAACATCTCCTTCAAGTGAAAATGATGTTTTGAAGGTGATTACTTTAAAGAACTACAAATATTGAATTTGTTATATTTGATCATGCTGGATAATTCTTATTTTTTTTCATGTATGCAAATAGATACACATATACTATCTAGCATATTGAGAGATTACAAGTTTCTGTGGACTATGTAAAGGTTTTGGATAAATCAGAATTAAGGCTAACAGTCTCTCGTTCAGATTGAACCCAGTTTTTTGAAGCTCCATAGGAATCGAGGGAAAAAAAAGAATCATACATGTTGTAGAAGCAAGAAAAATATGATTTTGGTGTTATTTACCATGGGGGTTTTGTCAAATTAGTAACAGATTTAAAATTTTAAATGCTTAAACCCTTACCATTACAGAGTTTAAGTATGGTAGGGTTGTGTTTTCAACAGTTCAATACTTAAAAAATATGTCAAGCATTTGTTATAGATAGATGTGCATCATCATGACGAGGCTTTGCGAACAAAGATTAAGGAAGGCTCTATCCACATTTGTTACAGGCACGCTGGTGGCTAATGAGGCCAATACGAGATAGACATAACCAATTGCAAAAGGCACAGCAGAAAGACTCCTTAGATGGTATATTCCGCAAGACACGGTTCTTTCTGCGTTGTCTTTTCTCCTCGAGAGTGATCCTGCGGGCGTTCTCAAAGGAGACAGCTGCGTTATAGATGTGCATAAACACAAAGACAATAGAACGTGAATGTATGCTGGTGGAGCAGGGAAAAGGGATAGAAAAATCTTGAAGTTCTCAATCTAAAATACAGATGGAAGTAAAAGAGTTTATATCAGCATTTGATGCTCCAGAGACAGCACTATAGCATTCTAGAGGATATCCATCCATTTGAAGTACTATTTACAAACACAGAAAAAAACTCTGAACTCAGATTGGCAGTTGTATATAAGTAGCATCAAGTGATCTAAAGTCAAACATAAAACATAAGTTCTAACCTGTAAAATTTTGAAGTAATGGAAGGAGAATCAAAACTGGAACTGGAAGTATAAAGCAGGACTGTTAGTTAGAGGGTTAAAAAAAAAAAAGAAAAAAGAAAAAATCCAGAACACGTATTCAGTGGAAATGAAAAACTGGAAATCTCACAATGCAAGGACAGAAATTAATCTTAAAAGCCTTACTGCTGGAAAAGGTGTTGGGAATTTGGTCTGTGTTCTATACGTAAAGTATTTCATTGGGACACATCCAAATGACCTCATTCTCTCAACATCTGTGACTTATCCTCCCTTTTGGGTGAAAGAGAGGCACAGCTGTGATCAGTAGCTCTTCTTCCTATGTCCTTACCACTTTGGTCCCCAGACCTCACATAGTCAGTTGCACTCCCGTGACTGCTGCTGTTGCTCTTACTTCTCAAGGAGAAACTGAGGCAAACAGACCAAGAAAGGAAAGAGAGAAAACAAATGCAAAGTGGTCCAAACCCCCTTCACGGCAAAACAATCTCTTATTTAACAGTGGCCAGTGAATTAAACTTTTACGTCTCCACTTCTTAGACACTGCAGAGTCCCCTTCTTTAAACTCAGTTGCACGTACCTGTATTCTATCAAAGCTTTACCCTCGGTGTTCCCAGTTTATTACCTAAGTATCTTTTCACTTGTAAATCTCTAGTTACTGTGGTAGTGGTTTGAGCTATAACCCCTAGCCCAGGATTACTTTAGCATCCTGCAGAGAGCAATAACATGGGTTGTATTGTTCCTTCAGACAAGAGTGAACTTTTTTCCTTCCTCATCTTTTGGGCCTCCCTGTAAGAAACTGGATTTGAGTCTTATTGGACAAATTATTGGGTTGAATCAACTAACTTGTGTGTGTTGGGGGAGGGGTCAGGTCAGAATCCACATGGCCAGGCCTGCCATGGAAGGCACGTGGCCTGCAGCCCCCAGGCAGTATCGGAAACCATGTGGCAGAGCTGTCAACCAAAAAGCCTGCCTGGTAGCGTGCCTACACCATGGCCCCTGGAGCCCCTGACCCAGCCTCTGATGGGCTGTGCTGACAGTCACTCTGGCCCAGAGCTATAAAGTGGTCAGTGAGCCAGATGTCTCACCTGGGAAGGGTAACCACGTGGCCAGACCAAATAAATACAGGAGCACATGGGCTCCATCTTACCTTTCCTTGGGGGACCTGCCATCGCCATGTGAAGCTCTGGACTTCCCTAGGACTCTTTGGTGGCAGCTATGTAATTCTCTTATTCTAATTTTTTTATTTACTCCTTCTTTCTTCCCTTAATATCTTTTCTTTCTTTAATCTTGCTTTCTTTATTCCTCCTTAATCCCTTTTGGGTAACTTAAAACCAGTGGGTTGTATTTTAGTAAGTGTTGTGAGGGTTGTTGTGTGCTAGGTACTTTAGTGAAATGCTTCTGTCTTGGTTGTATGTTACTCCTGTGAACCTTTTGCCAAAATGCCTATTTTCTCACTAAATTGAAAGAAATCTCTTGGGAAAACGTGTCGACGTTTTCTCTTTACACAACCTCAAGGCATTAAAGAACTAAAAGGCTTTGCAAAAACTTGGTGGTGAATTATTTTAGAGCCTTAAATATAAGTAAAATGCCTGGACAGTGCATGACTTGACCAGAGGCTTTACACTCCCAAACTACCATGAGGTCCTTTCCTGTACATGGCTCCAGATACTGTGGTTGTGATTTATACCATTTTGTGACAACTGGAACAAACTTTTGCCCCAACTTAGTATCCTAATGGCCCATTTAGAACAAGACAGTGAACTCTTCAGTAGTTTACACCCTTGATCAAATATTAAATCTGGAATTTGACTAGTTCTCTCAGCAGTAGTAAAGAGGTTCAGTAAGGTAAAGGTTAGGCAAAGATTATAAAACATACTATAAAGAGATAGTTGTCCACTGTCTGATTCTGGAGAATCTTTTTTAGTTCCGATAGGTACAATCCCACCTGACTGACCATTTGACAAGTTTCAGTTTAGATGTGAACTTTCTAAAATATCATGTTTATTTTATAGAGTGTTTAATTTACTTCACTCTCTGTGGTTAATTGGGTGTTCTTAGTAAACACAGAATCAAAAAATCACAGAATGCTTGGTATTGGAAGGAACCTCTCCAGAAGCCATCTGATTCAACACCTCTGCTCACTCAGGTTCCCATAAAGCAGGTTGCCTAGGGACATTTCTAGCTGAGTTTTAAATGGCTCTACAGATAGAGTCTCCACAATGTCTCTGGGAACCCTGTTCCAATATTTGACCACATCTCAGTGAAAAAAGTTGTTTGTGGTCAGCCAGAATTTAATTTTTAAATTATTCTCATTGCTTCTTATCTTGTCAGTGGGCTCTGCTGAGGAGTTTGATTCTCTTTTCTTCATTCCCTCCCATCAAGTTCTCATACATATTGATGGGGTCTCCCTGAGCCTTCTCTCTTTCAGGCTGAATAGTCCAAGCTTACCTAGCATCTCCTCACATAAAAAGTGCTACTGTCCCTTATCATCTTTGTGGCCCTGTGCTGGACTCACTCCAGTAAGTCCATATCTTTCTTGTATTAGGGGATGAGAATTTATGGAAGAGATCAGTGGTCTCATTCAAGCGAAGTATGGACTGGTTAACATTTTGTAAACAAAAAAAAGTGTAAGCTGAAGTAGCACAAATGAGTACATTTATTGGTTGTTTATTATGTCAGCAGTGAGATGAATTAGAAAGAAAGGCGGAAATATCCTCTTACCTCTGCTTTTAGTTCTTCACTTCTAGTTAAGATATGCAGTTTGCCCCATCTCCACACACCTAAGAGTACTCACTCTGTGGATAAACAGAGGGCTTAGGGTTCCAGGGTTGTTAATCTGACACCTTTCATAGCACTAAATTGATTTAAAATTCTAAAAAAATTATTCATACATTGTTTGCGGCATTTTCATTGGCATTGCATCAGAGCCACTTGTCCTTTGGATATGATACTGAGTCAAAAGAATCATTACACTTTTATCATAATGTTTTATCAATGCTTTATGCAATGGAGACTTTTTTCTCTTTGACGTGCTTAAAGAAGATGCATTTTGTAAAGTAAACGTTCATATTTTTAACAAAATATTTCAGCTTACAAACTGTCAATTTTAGATTCAAAGGAGAGAAAATCTTTTTGTATTCTATATCAATATCTTTGTATCTATATGAACAATAAAATTATTTTTTAACAGCTTTAACCAATCTATGTTTTTAATAACATAATTTTTATGCAGACTGACAATGTCTATACCAAGTTTTAGCCTGATACAGATTAAAAGAGCTAAGGTATAAACCTCTGAAAAATGGGGTTTATAATGGAAATGGCAACTGACCCTTAACTGTAGCGGTGCTACCGGATGCTGCTGTAATAAGCT
Organism: Manacus vitellinus; assembly: GCF_001715985.3. NCBI lineage: Eukaryota > Metazoa > Chordata > Aves > Passeriformes > Pipridae > Manacus > Manacus vitellinus. Next base: position 29,994,116 of record NW_021939396.1, on the reverse strand, counting down.
TCCCTAGATGCCATGGTGTAAATGTATTAGCTGTACTAAGAGACCCACTCCTGGTATAATTATGTTAGGAACCAATAAGACAGCTCAGAAATCAATATGCTAAGACAGATAGAGTAAAGGACCATGGCCAGCAAACTGGGAATAGATTAGTCTGGCAGGTCCCTAGCTGAGCCATGAAGAAGGGGATATCTCTGCTGTTGTAAGAAAGCCATTAATTGTAAATTTTCCTGAACAAGGAACTTGAACAGAGAAGCTTAGGCTGTTGTTCATACCACTCAGTGTAGGCTGCAACTATAACTGATCAACAGTTAAGCTTTTTATTCTTATTTTAAAAACCAACAGTGAAAAAGAATCTAAATGTGGAGTAAGAAGGTGCATCATTCTTTTTGTTTTATTTGTTAAAGAGACAGCCCTACACATTCAACACTAGGCTTCTCCCTTTCATCTGGTTTAACTGTTTTTAAAATAGCATGACACTAAAATTTTGCCAGGTTTCATTTTCCAAAAGTAGCTAGCCCGGTATTACTGCACTAATTATCTAGTCAATAAAATTCTACAAGTGTGATATGATTGATATAATGTGATAAAAATAGGTACTGCTCTTAACAGCACTTTTAAAGAGTTCAATCAAATTAACCCATACCATTAAATACTATCATGTTCTGTAATAATTAAAGCTATGTCAATGAGAACTTTGCTGCTGTTAATTTTAACTAGTTTCTGTTGATTCTTTTCTGGCTTTTTTTGATGTAAGGGAATACGTCGCTTAATAAACAGAAACATAGTGTAATTCAGTGGCAGTTCTAGGAATAAAAAAATGACAGAAATGGGAAGGAAACAAAGGACAACCTTTTGTGGTTACAGTACGGCACATCTGCTCATGTCCAATCAAACTTTCAAAAGCATAGTAGTAAACAAAAGCAGCCATCAAGCAGGGACAAAGTCAGAGACATAAGTGGTTTGAATGAGTGTGCAATTTCTGCCCATATGACCATCCTGACACAATTGCTCTAATTTTCTTTCCAGAAATGACTGATAAAAGATTTAGGTAATTGCTATGGAGACAGACTTCCTTCCATCACGGGGTATCTTGAATAATACAGCCTCAGGGTCATAAGATGGAGTGTCAGTTTCTGCAGAGTCCTAAATTAATACTTGTCCCCATTTCAGCTATACTTCCTGTACATCTAATGAAGTGAATGTAATTTATTTTGACAATGTATTGAAAATCACTTGATCAAATGACTATTCTGTAATGAACACAAAACACCACATAGCCTTGAAAACTACACCTAAAAAAAGACATAAATACACATCAATTTTTCAAAGCACATATTCCTCTTATCCTGTAAATGTTGCATGTGTTGAACATAAGATAAAATAAAATAGTTTATAAAAGCTCTATGATTCATGTGATTGTTAAAAAAAGAGTGTTCTGTGATGCATCAGTTCGACCTGTGTCCATTCAGGTCCTGACCTTGTCCCCTGTAATCAAAGTTAATTTATCTAGGTGATCTCTGTACTCTCAAGTATTGAGTAGCAGTCAGAAATTCAGAAAGCTCCTCCAGAAGCTAATGATTACTAAGAAGTTCTAAAAGTACTGTAGATTTGCTCCCACACAAACTAAAGTTCATGCATGAACAGTCCATTTTGAGGCAAATCTTACAATCCACCCACCAGTAAAATTTCATTGCTTCAGACATTCTGTAGTCCACTGTCTGGAGAGTTATGCCACATTCAACAGCTAATGAGTGCAGGTGGGTGTAAATGAAAGATACCTACACAGCTGTCATATTGCTCACAATTACATAAGTTATCAAAAAGACACAATTTGTGCCATTCCTAAAGAAAAATTATCCTCTGCAAGACTGAATGCTTTATAACGTTTAAATTTTAAGGTATGTGATATTTTTTAAGGGCTAACACAAACACTTCCAAATGCACAGCACAGCATAAAAATGTTGATCATTATTTACTTTCCTTGCTCTTTCAGAGGAAATATAACAGCTTCCAAGATCTTTTTTTTTTTAAAAATAGTGCATCTGAAATGATCATGAAGTGACTGAAGATGTTTTGAAAACTAAGTAAACCTGTCATGAGCTTGACAAGGCTGCCAATGTAAAGGCAAACAGCTGTACAATGGCAGCAGAGAGGCACTGTGTTGTGTTTAAATACAGTCAGGCAGAAGCCAGTGGATAATGCTCAGTAATGGGTTAATCAATACTTATTATGGTTTTATTGGTTCACTAAAGAGAGAACAGAACCTAGTGAGCACAGAGTCAAAAAATCACTGCATCTGATCTAGATAACATCTTCTCTCCCTTAGGGATTTCCCTATTCAAGAATCCAATTTACCACGCCTGATTGACAAGGATTGGATCCTAGGGAATCACATAACTCTTTTTAGGACCCAATAAAATCCTAATGGATTTGTCTGACCGGTCAGGAGATTCAAGTTTTACTAAACTGAGGGGCTTTGTTGCAATTAGCCTGTATTCTACTTGCAGTTGAAAAGCTATTAGGAGTCATTGCTTTCTAAAATGCTGGAGTCATGCTGGGTTGTGAATGCCAGATAGAGTTACCTTTCTTTGCAAAAGGAGACCGCTACAATGGATCACAAAATTCAGAAAGCTTAATGTTAAATCACATTAAATTGGTGACCCAAATTATGAAAAATAGTATGTTTCAAGTTAAGGGCGGTACTTATCTTTTGTATCTTATGTTATTAAAAATGTACTATACAGCAGATATCAGCCTTTGAAACACATTTTTGAGAATGCATTATTTAAACTAGCATATTTTAACACCTCTAAAATACCAGAATAATTTGATGAAAATACTGTATTCAAAATTCTGTATCTGTAAATCTGTTAATCATTTCAGAACACTATCTGCTAATTTTCAATTTTGTTGAGATTATCCTTTCTTTTGACTTATTCTTGTGGATGTTTTCATGAGAAATAAGATTGGTTCAAGACTGTCTACTAGTTTAACTCAGATCCCCAGCCTGCAATGGGGTAGTCGAAAGGGCATAAACTTTGAGAACTGAAATGTTGTGGCAGCCTATTCCTGGCCTGGAAAGGTAACCAGAATGCTTAGACTGGATCCCAGTTGGATATCGCAGTCTTGGATTAATGATATGGTCTATACCAGACCATGTTTTGTCTGCATGTCTTAACCCTAGTGATTCTTTTGTACCACAACTGAAATAACTTATATGTTTTCTGAGTCACAAGTTTACCTGGACAGCAACTGTCATGCCAGCTGACTCTGCTGCAAAGGCACATATTAATTTGTATCCCACATGAGAAAATTAGAAGCCATTTAATACATTGTTTTGTGATTAGTGTCCTGTCAGACTATTTGCAGAAACGCAGCAGCTGTTACATTCTGCCTCTTTTGCAGATTTATATAATAAAAAATTGGTGCAGCATCATTTAATAGATGACTCTCATTTATGTTGTAGTTCTGGACTGGTTTAGAAATTAACTTAAAGGCATAAAGTTATATAAAGCAAAATTAAAAGGAAGCAATACAAATTTTGATCAACAAATATTTTCCTTTGGAAGGAAAGAATGAAGAAATAGCAGACATTACTTCTTTGATTTTTTTCCCCTCTTATTCCTCTAAGATACTAGAGTTTGCCAAGAATATCAGCATATATCTGTCAAACATTCAGTCATCTGCTTCAGACTAATATCATACATACTCTACATCCTTATTATCTTCCAGCAACACTGAAATGTTTAGAGTAGGAGTTCTACAAACAGACAAAAACTTTAAGCTTCCAAACATTTTTCTTTAGAAATCCCAACCTATGCTTCATCTGTTTTCACAGATTTCCTTAGATAGATTGAAACTTATTTCCCTCAAGTTCAGCTAAAAATGAGTCATTGAACAGAGTTTAGACATCTAAGCTACTTATGTAGCCAATGGAGGAAGCTGAGCATCTTTGGAAGGTACTTAATCTCCTGCTACAGTTGGGACCAGGAATGTCTCTTGGATGTGCTCATATGGATGGAACTCACATGACCAGCTGAAAGAAGAAATACAATTTTAAAATGGTAAAAAGCTGAACTAAGCACAACTCTCCCACAGTCATGAAGAGGTCAGAGTGAGAGGGAATGAAACTAAAGAATTACTAAATCCTCAAAAGACTTTAATTTTTTTCCAGACACTGGAACTTTTTTTGAAGTTCAGATATTGAAATGGCTTGTCTCTGTGTCTAATAGTTACATATAACTGGACATCTAATAAAAATTCTTAGGAAATTTCTTTAGAAAATATTCCTTACCCACAGATCAACTATTTTTCAGGTCATAGTGACTGATTTTATGGAAATTCAATGCTCAAGGAAAGTATATATTGGACAGCACTAGAGCCTGAAGTCTTCTATTTATTTAAAGAAAAACAACAGTGTGGTTAATGGCAAGTCAGTTATCCCATATTATCCTCCTATTGTGCCTTGTTTTATGGTAGGCTTTCAATCTCTTTTAGTGTGGAACATATTTTAATAGACAGATTATTCAGTCTTTCTTAGGTCTCGCAACTCACAGTCACATAGACCACTTCCCTTCTTTTTGAGTGCCTCACAGTTTTCTGGTAACTACACTAATCACTTCCAATGAAAATTTATGTTAGGAAAGTGTGTAGGTCAAAATTTTCAAAAGTGAATATTCATTAGGAATTCTCACCTTGATACACAGAAGTGATGTCCCTTTTTATAGGAGAGGTAACCATCATCTGAAAATCATCACATTTCGTACAGGTGTTTGTGTAAGATATCTCCAGATCCCTTGAAAAATTCCTTTTCAGTTCCAGAATTGAAACAAAACTGAAATATTTAACAAATTTTTGCTTCAATTTCAACCTTTGAAATACTCAATTTTGTTTTCAAAACCTATGTTGCAATGCAACAGCGAACATGTGTATAATGTTATTTAAAGCAATTTGTCATAGAAAAATGTCCCTGGTTTCAGCATTTCCAAATCTTTCGGTGTGGAGGCATAATTGTCAGACATGTTGTGACCAAGTTGCTCCAATTAACTGCACCAGTTAGAATTCGATAAAAAGAACTAAGGATGTCCCAAAGAAAATCCAAATTTTTGAAGTTAGACAACTGAAATATAGTTCAAGATTATATGTAGATGCATGTGGACTACCTAAAGTCTCCTGCATATTGAGTCTACTGTGCAGTTCCAAAATTCAGTCTGATTTTCCTTGGTGGCCAGATACTGAGATGCATTAATTTGGACACTTAACTTTGAATTTCATTGCTTTCTTTAATAGTAGCATTTCCTAACATTATTGAAATTAAGCTTTCTATCTGTGACTATGAATTAATTGCCTACTTTTCTTGGTTTTTTGGTATGGATGCAGACTATGTATTCTCAGCTTTTCTACTTTAATTACATTTGAAAATTATTTTAAAGATATCTAAAGTTTCAGTCAAAAGTGAGCTATTTACTCATGTTTTCTACAATCACTTGGTTCCTTTTTAAAATGTAAGTTTATTCATACACAGTTTAAAAAATTATTTTCTTTTGCTATTCCTCACTGGTTAAAATGGAAAATTAAAGTACCATACTTACTGTTTGCAAGCCAAATTCTAGCCATACAAATATAATTTATATTACACAACTAATTTTATACATATCACAGAATATGCCGAGCTGGAAGGGAAACACAAAGATCATCACGTCCAACTCCTGGCCCTACACAGGACCATCCCCAAGAGTCACACCACGTGCCTGAGAGTATCCTCCAAATGCTTCTTGAGCTCTGTCAGGCTTGGTACTGTGAGCACTTCCCTGGGGAGCCTGTTCCAGTGCCCAACCTAATATCCAACCTAAACCTCCCCTGACACAACTTCAGGCCATTCCCTTGGGTCCTGTCACTGGTCACCACACAGAAGAGATCAGTGCCTACCCCTCCTCTTCCCCTCTCAAGGAAGTTGTAGCTGCTGTGAGGTCTCCCCTCAGTCTCCTCTCCTCCAGGCTGAACAGAACAAGTGACCTCAACCACTCCTCATACAGCTTCCCCTCAAGGCCCTTCACCATCTCCATTGCCCTCCTTTGGACACTCTCTAAGAGCTTAATATCTTTCTTATATTGCAGTGCCCCGAACTGCCACAATATTCAAGGTGCAGAGCAGAGTGAGACAATCCCTCCCTCAACTGGCTGGAGAGGCTTTGCCTGATGCCCCTTAGGATACAGTTGGCCCTCCTGGCTGCCAGGGCACTGTGGATCATATTTAACTTGCCATCGACCAGGACCCCCCAGGTCCCTTTCCATGCATCTCATTCCCCAGTCTGTACAAACACACAGGGTTGCCCCATCCCAGGTGCAGAATCCAGCACTTTCCCTTGTTAAACTTCTTGTGATTTGTGACTGTCCAGTCCCCTAATCTGTCCTACCTTTGGGGCCTTTGAGGGAGTCAACAGCTCCTCCCAGTGTGGTGTCATCTGCAAACTTGCTTAGTATCCCTTCCAGTCCTACATCCAAGTCATTCATGAAGATGTTGAAGAGTACAAGGCCTAAGATGGAGCCCTGTGGAACCCCACTAGTGACAGGTGGCCAGTCTGATGTCACCCCATTCATTATTACCCTCTGTGCTTGACCCATGAGCCAGTTGCTCACCCACCACCACATTATGGTCATCCAGCTGTGTGCTGGACATTTTGTCCAGAAGGATCCTGTGAGAGACAGTATTGAAAGCTTTACTGAAATCCAAGACTACATCAACTGGTTTTCCTTGTTCAGCTAGGTGGGTTACTTTGTCATAGAAGGAAATCAGATTTAATAAGCAGGACTTTCCCCTCATGAAAGTCTGTGCTCTGGCTGTGACCAATGACAGCATTGTCTTTCAGATATTTCTCAACACCTCCCAGAATAATCTTCTCCTCAACTTTACCAGGCACTAAAGTGAGACTGACAGGTCCTCCTTCTTACCCTTTTTGAAAATTGGGACAACGCTCACCAGCTTCCAGTTAGCTGAGACCTCTCCAGATTCTCAAGACTGCTCAAAAATCACCAAGAAAGGTTTTGTGATGACATATATATACTTTTTGCCTTTTTTTTTTTTTTTTGGCATGTACTTAACACAGTAAGTACAAAGAAAATAAATGCACAAAGAAAATAAAAGTGCAAAGCACAAAACAGCTGATCTGACATCACACCTGTGAAAGACATGCCTTATGGAGTTTCACGCTGTGTTATTCTATTGATGATTCAGTTCTTTTTGCTTGATTTCTTTAATGACTAACACAAAGATGCTCTGGCTTTTTAAGTTGTTTTATACATTTTATTGCCTTTTACTTGATTTCTTCCTATTTTGTTATAGTAATAAAAAGTTCATTTAATAGTAATTAAAAATATTTTCTGACTCTTAAACTTAGGCTGTCATGTCTACTTTGGGTGCTTTTAGTGCCAAACGAATGGCATTAAGAAAAAATACGTATCAATGTTGTAGAAAGGAAAGTTCAGCTTTAGTCCTTTTTTCTCATGCCAAAGCACAGGTGCTTCAGATACACCTAATTATAGCAGTAATTAAAGTTATTACCTTACCTGTTTATTCAAGAGCACAAGGACTTCTAATGGGAACAAATCAAGATATAAAGACTTGCTGTCAATTAGGGTGGAAGGCTTGAAGAGATAATGAAGGAGGTTTGGAATTGGGTTTCAGTTCTGTACAATAACAAAAACAGTAATTCAGCACCTCTTACTTTTTCTGGAACAGAACCAAGAGTTCAGGAGAAGAAAGACAAGAAGATTACCTGGGTAACATGATCTTAAGGATACCAGAGAATAATGGTGTTCTCCTGCAGCCACATCTATGGCAGAGCCTGCTGCCAACAGAAGATGGGACTGCTACAAATATAAGCCTGTCAACCTGAGAACAACAAATCTGTTCAGCTTCTTGTCACAGACTCTGTCAATATAGTACAGGCCACAGAAGGACAGGTGAAATGTGAGTCTGCTGTGGGCAGTGCACTCATGAGTCCTTGTCTTAGTAAAATGGCATGACATGACTAGTGCTACTTTCACAGAGATGTAATTTAGGACTGACAGTACACTGAAAATATCCTTCTGCTACATGTTTTCTCAGGCCATGTGCCTCCATTAAAGTAAGAAAAGAGGAACAATGGCAACTATAGGGCAAGATAAGTGATTTACTGAGCTTCTACACTTGTTCTGTCATTGGTTCTATCATTTTGAACTTAGCGGGTTCAAAAAAGGTATGTCATACTAACTGGGAATTTTCCTATTGGATTATTTACTGGCTTTAATATTATTGTGTACATACACATAACTCAGGGTAGACAACTGCAGAGTTTGTTTGTGTATTACTAGCCAACTGAAAATATCAAATGTGCATCTCTTAATGAATTCGATTAGTCACACATTTTAAATATTCTTTTCTTGCTGTCTGATTTCATTATGTGTACTTTACAGCAAATTACTAGGAATGTTGCTTGATAAGTTGGAAGGTACTATATTTCAGTTAGAGGCACTATATTTTGTTTCTTTGGAGCTGGCAGCTCCAAATATTAGTGAAAACACAGATCCTCTTCTAAAAAGTAACTTCTTATAAAAAGGAAAATGAATCAATGGAAAGGAAATACTTATATTTTCCTATTTTGATCTGGTAGGTTTTCCTCTCTTCTGCAAAGAGAGGAAAACAATAAATTGGAATAGCAGTCTTTCTTTTTTTTCATGTGTCCCACAAATAAAGAATCGAGTTTTATATGCTATCACAGTGGAAATTTACAGCAGCAGATGCATGCTACCTGGTTAGAATCTGTTCACACCAAAATGAAACACCAGCATGCCATTGATTATAGCTAGGACTAAATCACAGTATTTCTGTACACTTACAATAAGTCTGGTTTGGTTTTTCTGTTAAGAAAAATTGGAAAATATATCATAGAATTATACATAGGTGCTTCACATTCATGACGTAGTTGAGGGGGATTGGCCTTACTGGACTAGCTATCCCACCCACAATGTTAAGTTCCTATGACTTGCATTCCTGTGCTTATGTTCCAAGACTGTGATGTCCCTTAAGAAGCTATCAGGACCTTGCCAATATATCCATTCACACGTGTCCCATTGATTTCATTAACTTTGTAAGATGCAGAATTCAGACCCAAAGGGTTACGTTAATTTTGTATTGGGACTTTGAGGAAGCTTTCCAAGATTGGGGAGGTGTGAAATAGGTTTCTTCCTTCAATATGCTGAAGTTCTTTTGATGTTGTCTGGGTCACATCAAAGATTAGAACCTCAGGGAAAATTTTAGGAAAATGTTTTATTTACAGATTATTCTCTTTATCTTTTATTTTTTCTTTTCCTCCCACTCTGGTCTTTTGTAAAAGAAACACCAGCAAAACCATGGACTCTTTGGTAGTTTGCTACTGATTACTACCAGCCCAAAGTCCTAATCCTCTATTTATTACATCACAAGTGGTTATTACAGAAAGTACTGAGGTTATAAGCAAGGTTATGATTTTAGTGGTGGAACAAGCAGCAGAAAACGTGGGCATTAAGTAAATATGTAACCCTTATGGGATTTATACTTTGTTCGTGAACCAGTAATTTCTCCTTTTAAAATCAAGGGGTTTCATATAAATGCAGTCAAACTTGCAACATTTATTCCAGGACAAACAGTATCCCAAAGTCTTTCAATGGAATCACTGCTTTGCATTCCAAATCCCATACCAAGAGAGACTCAGCTCTTTTAAGTGGAAAACGATTGTCAGTGAAGTTTTCCTATCATTCAAAATTCAAAGACTTCTCTGCTGTGTGGTGATTTTAGGGGAAACCCAGGAACTTGGTAAACATACAGACAGCTAAATACAAACTTCCTACTTTAACCACTTAGTTTGTCTAGACTAACTAGAATACAGATGCTTGAACACAGGAGTAGAGATCACTTCATTTACTGTCAACAGGAGGCTGCTTCTTCAGAAAGCCTCTGTAGCCAGGCAATAGTAAGCACAAAGCACAAAATAGCTGATCTCATATCACATCTGTAAAAGACATAAGCATTTTACAATTTTACCCCCTTACAATGCCCTGTATTCCAGCTCCTGCTCCCTCAATGTCTGTGCACACACGTGTAGTATTTTGCATTAGACTCTGTTGAAAAACAAACCTAACAAGGAGTAGGAAGTTTCAAACTCTGTTAGGTAAGGATGGGCTAAAATTCAGGACTGCTACTTTTGTGGCAAATACCCTTGTTGAGGCAATTTTGAAACATTCCCTATACTGAAGAATTAGCTTCACAATTACTAAGTCCCTTCTGAGATATCATGCATGTGCCAGCAGCTTCAGCTGAGCTTCCTCAGCATACATTGCACCCAATGTCAGCACTGAGGGAGATGCAGGTGGAGCAAAGACACAGAGAGTTCTAGGTTTTTCTAGAGTCAGAATAAGTAGGCTTTCCATGACATTTACTATCTTATTACGACTAATTTCCTTCAGGCAGGGATCTATCACTGTCTATTTTAGAGTGAGGTCTTCTACATACCATAATGCTCCAACATTCTCAAAGTAGGAGTAGAAAAGAAAATACATATCATGTTTTGGGGAGAGTTCCTTCTGAATACCTTATCTTTCTGTTGTTAGTTACTGAGTCAAAAATCTCCCCTGAAGACAATAAGAGACACTTCCACGAACAATGATCAGACCTGGACCATCTATTAGAGCCTTGTATAGCTCATCTTTTCTTTTTTTTTTCTTAAGAAGGTTCTTCTTTTCCTATCTCTTAAATATGTCAAGCACAGTATATTTTTTCCTTTTGGTATCAACATGTATATGTATTGTATATGTATGACAAACTTCTGTATGCTCCTAGTAACTCAATAATCTGAAAGTATTTTAAAAATCCTTTGCATTGTACAGGATCTGTCTTGTGACAAAGGATAATTTTCTTGTTTTCTTGAAGTCCTCTTTCCAAGGTGATTTCGCTTATTTGGTAATAGTCTACTCAGACAAACTTCATTCATATATTAGTGGGAATGAAGGCTGTTTTTTTTAAAGAAAATCCTTCTTTGTGAAAATACTGAATTATCAGCACCATATACCTCCTTGATGACACCTACTCCCACTGAAGTGACACAAAAAGAGATAGGAGGATAGTAAGATATAAAGTCCAGGGGCACTCACAGCAGATGTCATGACAAATTATGTAACATCAAGCACCTGGGAAACTCATGATTATTACTTGGAGTGTCAAAATATCTGCAGATTGTAATGGGAAAGTGCTGCCTGCTTTCTCACTTTGTTTTTTAAATATTCCATGCAGTCTTTGAAAGCAGTCCCATGACAGCAGACAACAAACTGAACTTCAAAGAAATAACGGATTCTGACATAGTGCATGATTTTTTTCACTTTCCTTGAATTTTCACTCTCCAGTTTTACATTTTTCTGGACCAAAAGGCAATCTATCAAAAGGGTACAGCTTGAACTGGTCAAGAACTGGGTGTCTGTTTCCCTTTCATGTTGCAGAATCAAAACCAATATTATGTTGTTTTTCCCTTTAAAAGTACTCTTGATTTGTGCACACAGAAGTAGAGGGGGCAAATAGAGTGCCTTTCCCACTAGCTAGCTTGTCTTGCTAACCTGCTTATAGGTGAGCGACCATTTTCCTTACCATGATGATATAGAATCTTTTTTTCTTAGTGACACTAATTTTCTTTTTCTAATAAACAAATAAGAATATGTCAACCATAAGTAATAGTTCACTTAAAATGCATATTGAAGAAATGGGCATTCAGATCATTGCTGGTCATCCCTAGAAATGTCACAATTGTTCATACATGGACTATAGCTTTGTGAGGTGCTAAACAGTGTACCTCGATTGGCTTCACATTTCAAAGACAGCAGTCTACAAAACGTGGGAAGTTATATCAAGTTCTACTGCAGTAGATCAGGGATTAAAGATCAATATAAGCAGCTTTGATGCTTCAAAGTCATTTGCCTAAACACATACTGTAGACACAGGACAAGAAAGGAGTTTGTCATATACACCTCTCTCCTAGAGAGAAGCTTAAAGTGCCCTCTTACACAGTGCAATTTACCCTGACTGCAGATTGCATTACAAAAGGGTGAATGGCCTCTACAAGGCAGCTATTCCCACTCCTTTGCAGATGCATGGAGAGTGAGTAATGTCTGGCTATGACCCTTGCCCGACATACTGACCAGCACAGCCTGCCTGGTGCAGAGGGAAGAAATCATCTGTACCAGGTAAAAGGCTAATGCAGTTTATTTTCTTCCTGGAGCAAGGGGTAATCAGGGACTATATTGTGACTTTCTGAGTCATGGTTTAGTCCCTGATCTCCAGAGACAGGCAGAGAACAACTGCTAGGGATAATTCAGCAGTCTGCCCCATGAAAACAAAATGTTAAATACAGAACAGAACATTTCATTTTGAGGACTGGGAACTGCTGGAAAACGTGCAGAAGACATACTAAACGGTGGAGCCTTTTTTCTTTTGGGTGACTTTTCTCGCTTTATAACTACTCTGCCCTGCCCATCCTCATGCTTTGTCCCAGATTATTGTCAGACACGCCAATCATTTCTACAATTTCATTGATTGTAACTTGCAGTAATTATTTTTCTAATTAAATTTTCCACATTTTTCCACAAAAATTGAAAGTTAGATCCAGATTTAACCATTTTAAATATATTTGCTCGGTCTTATTCCTACCAAGATAAAGAGTTCTTATACTGGACAAAATACATCCATCATATCCTTCAGTTAGAGTGAAACCCTTTGTTAATATGGCTCTGTTGTAAGATTGGAGTCCAGATGTTCTTTAAAAATATAAATAAAATGTTTTTCCAGGTTTTTATCTCTATAAAAATGTATGTGTTTATGTTGTTATTTTATTACGTTGCTATTCAAATTGTATGACAAAACTGCTGCAAATGCTGATTTTCAGCCATCAGTATGTACGAACTAATTAATTAATTCTTTTTCCCTGTTGTGGACCAAGAATGGTCACTGAAAAGTTTTGCTGGAGTGATAGATTGGACAAGAGACACAAATCTCAATTTATAGATTTGATTATATCCTCTTGCAAAAGTTCCTGAATGCAAATTATTATTCACTAAAGTTGTCCTAGTGCATTTAATGAGAATGCTTGAAGGAGTGTAGATAACATACTTGTATGTAACATATTGCAAGATCCGACCAATATACATGAGGCAATATTATATCAAACAGTGGAGATTCTATGTGAGATAGTTCTCTCTCTGTTCCCTCAGGGTGATGATCATTCAAGGGTGTGTCTAATGCATCCCAGTACTTCTATTATTTGCACTCTGAGAAATACGGAGATTTAGTGAGTGCACAGTACCAGGCCTGCTTTTGCTGTTGTTGATTAAGGATCAGGCAGAGAGTTTCCTTCTCTGACATCACTTTATTGCTGTTTTCAAACAGACACTTCACACTTTGTATGAACACCGACCATAATTTCTGTCATGATGCGTTAAAATCCAGCAAACCCTCCTAAGGCTACTGACGAAACTTCAGCAGTTAATATTCAAAACATGAAAATCTAGGCTTGGATTCTAATTTGCTACTGATGCAATATTAAAGCAATATATGTATAAAATATTAATGCTGTATTTGTTCTGAATTTATTTTATTTAATTTTTTACACACGGATAAAACCCTTGCGGCCTTAAAACAACATGTCTCATTTTCAAGGATGTCCTGGGGGGGCAAACAGACAAGGAATATACACAGAGCTTAGTAATCTGAACAATAGCATGGTAGAAGGACTGTGCTGAAAGATATACTCTTTCATGAGCAATAAGGGTTTCGCTGATAAAAATAAAAATGTTGTCTTATCTGTTTGACCAGTTGATAGGATATAATTTCTAATACTACATCCTTGAACCCGTCCATAGAAGAAGAAGCCTGGAAAAAACTTGGAGATAAGGTCCTTCACTTATTCCATCAGTATCAAGAAAAACTCAGATTTTCTTTTCTGACAGACCCTTCATCTTCAACAATCAGATTAAATCATTCATGAAAAGCTTTCTACATGATAATTTTTCACATTAGGAAAGAATTTTTTTTGTAATTCTGGCTTCATCTCTAATCCTAAATCTGTTGTTTTAAAACTAAACCAAAGTCTTATACTCAGATTTAGACTAATTAACAGTGCCTTTGTGCTGTTCTGAAAATGCTAAGTTCTTGTATAATTTTTTAATTTTCTCCTCAGAAATAAAAATAGGGGATATGCTGTGACATATATGACTTTTGGGTGCTACTCATTCAGCATTAATCATACCCAGTCCTACTGAACACTGACATTTATTTAGTGATTTGGAGAGAAATATAAGGAAGTTTTTTGTCTGTGTCCAGTGTTCAGCTACACTCTAGCTGCAATCAGTGGCATTTCCAACTATCGCTACAGTGAGGTTCTGGAACAGCAATGCTGACGAAAATAATGAACCGCATTTTAAATGGAGTTTAATAAGGTTATGAAAAAGATTATATGATGTGGCTTCCTGGAATACTAGAGGCCTCAAATTGATGATCTCAGAGATCCCTCACAGACCCTTATACCTAAATTTGAAAGGCTTTTTGCCTTTAATATTTGAGTTGCTAAGCTGCATAAAAATCCTAATACTACTTCATTTTCTTAAATTCTTCTTTCCTAATTTCTAAACTTCTTCCATCCAGGGACTGCATTTTGATTTGTCAACACACCACCATACTGCAGAATATGAAATGATATAGTCACAAACGGTACTTTCAAAATACATGAAACAAGCTCTAATCTCCTCATACTTCAAACTAAACAGGATAAAAAACACCTGGCAAACTACTTGGGTACAAGGACTCAAGTTCTGCACAAAATTTTGAAAGTGACAAGATAACAAAAAATTAAATGAGTTTAACATAATGTTCATCATTTTGCAAATTGATTCAGGAATTATCTTATGAATTGTTACCTCTCTGATAGTTCTTGAGGCATACAAAATATAACATTACCATTCACATTGTAAGTTTTCTAATCAAATTTTCTTCCATTTGCAGTGCAAATAAGTAGGTGGTTTATTGGAAATTCTTTAGGATATGGAGAAGCCTTGAGCTTCTGTTACTATTAATTGTAAGAATTTTCCTTACTGGTTGCAGCTAAAGGTTGGTCCTATGTTCTTCTATATTTGCATCTGGGTTTTTCTCAGTGAGAGATAGCAGCCAATGGAAACACTTATGCAAGTGGTAGATTTTGTGTCCTGCCTCAAAACTGCCTTCATGGAGAAAAATGGGGACTTTCAGAAAGAGGATCATCTGACAGACTCAGAATACGTACCATCTACTTGGACATCTTAAGTCGGAGTCATAAGCAAGGGAGTAAAAAGAACATAGATAAGTCTGGAGCTAAGGGGAGACTAGTGAAGATTGCTATTTGAAGAAAGTAGGCAATAAACAAGGAATAAAATAAGTGGAAAGTTTAAACATCAGGATACAAAGGTTTAAAATAAAAATTATCCTATTTAAGCAGAGTTGGATCTTGCACGGGAAACAAAAGAGCAAAAAAAATTAACAATTATTTAGCCATTTGAATTAAAAGAGAACAAAAGAGTAATGTTACTGAATCTATATAGAAAAAAATCTAAATCTGTCCTACAAACTAAATTATTATCTTGCTTCAGTTTTTAATGGGTGTGTCAAAGCTGAAAGTGAAAAATATTACAGGATCACTAGTGAGTTACATAAGCACTAAAGAAAATTCAAACATCAAAAGTGGAAAAAAAGCTCTAACAATTTAATGAACTAAAATCAAATCAGGTTGCATGATATAATTATAGAAATCTGAAAGCACTAACATGAAATTACAGGATCTTGCATTAAAGCTTTAAAATAAATCTATCAAGTAACAGCTCTACTATTTTAACGCAAAATAGAAAATGTAGCTTGTTGATTTGAGAAAAGGTAAAGAAAATGGTCAAGCTAATGTTATAATTTGGTTCCCATTTTATACAGGACTGTAGAATTAAATGCACAAAGGGAAGAAACTTAAGCAGTAAAAGTTGTAACTACAGAGCTCACACCACTCACTATGTATTTGTGTTTCATTGTTATATTTAGAAGCCATAGTAAGTCATTCAATGGGATGATAGAATCACAGAATATGCTGAGTTTGGTGGGTTAACTTGAGTGGGTGCCAGATGCCCACACAGCCCCACTGTTACTTACCCTTCTCAACAGGACGGGGGGAAAAAGCTCATGGGTCAAGACAAAGACAGGAAGATAGTTACCAATTACTGTCATGGTTAAAACACACTTGACTTGGAAAAAAATAATCTGGTGCATTGTTAATTAAAAAGATTTCCTAGGTTTTCTAGGGTTTTTTTCTTTCTTTAATAGGAACAAAAATCCTTTGAGTTGTAGATTTGTTGATGGTAGCAGTAGTTGGGTAACTGATCAGATTCCTTGTTTGTTTGAGGTTTTTTTTATTCTTTATTTGAGGAGAATAAAGGGTTAGGCCTTTAGATATAAATAATCTGAAAAGTGCAACGATGCTCTAAATGGACTTCTGAGATTTTTGAGGGTTCAGAAACAGAAGAGCTGCTGAGTTTTGCACCAGATTGGGAAGACACTTCAGTGTTACACTGTGTGATGTTTTCATATTAGAATGGTTTTGGTAAAGTGCTGGAGTCTGAAATGTTATTTATTTAAATATCAGATAGGATGCCAATATTGTTTATTTATTTAAATACTAAATAGGATGTTGATATTGTTGTAAGATTCCCTACTTTAACTTCAGTAAAGTTACGTTAATGTCAGACTAGGAGGACATCTTTTAATCCTCTAAATTAGCTACTTTTTCATGGCTTTCTATTTATGTCCTCCACTAAGACTACAATCAATACAATCTCGTTTATATTAAAAGGCATTAGACTATCAGCATTTTGCTTGTTTAGTGGTCATCCTTAATATACCTGAGTTCAACACTGAAAAGAACCTGACTATCCCATATTATTTTGCAGCGTCCCACATTTATAATAATAAATACTAGAGAAATCAAGTCATCAAATTTGGTGTTGTAGTAACTGCTAAAATTTTCTAAATGCCGATATTGTTGACAATTTGCTATTTTGTTTTGTTGCTGTTTAAGAGATATGATTCTCATTCCAAACATACAATTTTGCAAATATTTTCTTCCTTTACTACTCAGTGCCTGATTTTTTCAAACCTTACATGAAAGGCTGTAAAATTGTGAGAACGTGGACTTTGTCTTTCCAGTTTTTTCTGAAACACATTGCATACCTTAGGCATTGTATAAAGATAATAAACACCAGCCTAAAAGAACCCAGAGGACAGTTTTAATCTCTAAAATATTTAAAAAGAAATGAAAGATTTGTTCACCACTCAAATTTAAAAAAAAATAGTTAAATACTTGAAGTGAAAGGTTCTAAGTATGTTTGAATACTGAAAACAAATATCACATTTCTTTACTAAATTGTCCTGACTGATGATAATAGTAAATAAATTTTGAGTCATCTGAGAAGAAATAATAGAAATGATGTTGTAGCAAACACTTGAAGACTGATGAGGCTGCATTTTAAATGCTGATAAGTACTGTACTGAATTAGTATGAGCCTTAGAAAAGCATACTCATAGAGAGAAAAAGTTATTAAATTGTTTATTTCACCACTAGATTTTTGTTTCAGTGACCTTTCTTTCTGCTCCAGTGTAGGTGTGCACAATTTTTGCTATCACAGTTTAGAACCATTGGCTATGAAAAAGTTCAATAAATCAATAGCAATTGTTATGGTAACAAGAAGTGGGACACTGTGGAATGGCAGTTGTAGCATTATGCATGAGTAGAGCCATGACTTGTTTGGGTCTATTAAGCCAGTATTTATCTATGATTACATAGGGAATTTAGTCATAGAGATGGAAACTGGCAATTATCTAATAATCAACTTACTTTTCCATAAAAATACAATAAAGGTAAAAAGAATCAATCTGTATCTTTTCACAGGTACAAATAGCTCTACAAACAATACTGATGTGTCTTTTTCATTTGTCACATAAAAAATGAAAGTGCATAACATAGATCAATGTATTGTATTAGGGAAGTGGTATGAGAATATGAAACAAGCCCAGTACTTCTAAAGTATATTCACTCTGGTTTTGGCTGGGATACAGTTAATTTTCTCCATAGTAGTTATATGGGGCTGTGTTTCAGTCTGGAAATAGTGTTGATAATTCTGGAGTCTTTTCCTTATTGCTGAGCAATGCTGTTTAAACAGTCAAGGCCTTTTCTGTCTCTCACAGCAAGCAGGCTGCACATATAAGGTTGGGGGAAGAAGGAGAAAGGAGAGGACATTCAGAGTGATGGTATTTGTCTTCCCAAGTGCCATTATACATGATGGAGTCCTGCTTTCCTGGAGATGCCTGCCCATGGGAAGTGGTTTGCTTTGCTTGCATGCACAGATTTTCTTTCCATATTAAACTGACTCCATCTCAACCTATTATTTTTTTCACTTTCACTCTTCCCATTCTCTCCTCAGTCCCAGTGATGGGGAAGTAAGCAAGAGTCTGTGAGGTGCTTAGTTGTCAGCTGGGGTTAAACCAAGATAATACTAAACTGAAATCCAGGAAAAATGAAGGCATATTTTTCCAGGGATAGTTAGTTGACACTCCTGCTCACAGTCCTATGAACCTCCTTTGAAGAGACCTTCTATGATTCGAAAAAGATAGATCATCCTTCAGGGTAGTTCTTGGTGTTCCTGAGGTTACTTTTTACACTGCTGAAAATATCTGAGACGTATCTGTTGTTTATGAAAGTTTGGCTGTAATTTATCTTTTGATACAGGAGAAGTCAACTCATAGTTCTTTAAGAACTAAGAAAATTTTGGGTTAAACTTAACTTAAATATTTATCGGACCCTTCCTTTTAGAACAGTTCATATTTTCTCTGCTTGTTTTCTACCTACCTTTTTCCATTTTAGAACTCCTGGACTAACTCCTATCCTTACCATCTTAACAAATAATTTTGAAAGTGGCACTGTACCAAAAGCTGTTCTGAAGTCATGACAGATTAGATCTACTGAATTTCCCTTGTCTGGAGAATCAACTATCGTATCAAGAAAGCTATTTGGTTAGTCTGGCATGATTTGTCTTTGATGAACCCAAGATGCATCTTATCCCCTTTTCCAATCTACTTCCTTTCCTAGTTATTAATAGAAAGTTACATAGGACATGATGTGCACTTCAATTAGTTTCATAGTTGACTGTCTTAAACCTTGAAATACACCAAAGAATAAATCCTCTAATAGTATAAGTATATAGTGCATTTCTTTGACTATAAAAAAGCACATCTTGAATATGACAAATTGCCTTTGACTCATTACTTGCTTATGATGCTAAGTTACTGAAGAAATATGAAGCCTTGACACTGCCATAAAAAAGACAAATATATGTGAAATTGAAATAAAATATTTTATTGTGTTAATGAGAGGCTGCTTACTTGTGCGTGTAAAGACCTCGAAATAAAGAATGAAATTGCTCATAGTTAACCTGGTTATGTCTTTTCTCTGTTTTGAAGTGCTTACTCATGCTTACAGAAACATCCTTTAATCAAAAAAAAAGCTACATAGAAGATTTTGTTTGTTTTTTTCAAATGGTTTTCTCATGATTTTGGAAACGAGAAGAGTGATTCAGATACCAAAGCGTAGTCGCCTCATGGCATTTTAGACTCACTAGTGAATTCTGGTTGGCCTCTAGCAGCTGTTCTGAAAAGTGCAGATGCCCATAGGTTTCATGTCATATCTTCTAGGTGGTGTGCACACCCTCAGTGCCGCAGTGAGCTTGTATCTTTAACCACTGGAATCATTCCAGAAACGTCACATTCCAAATAAATTATACAAAGAAACTAATAAGAAGAAAAAAGTTTGTAATTAATACAATGCAGTCATGCATACTGCAATCTTTAGAGCAGGCATTGTTATAGGTCAAGTAATGAAAACTGACATATGAATTTAATTGTTAACATAATCTTTAAAAAGATGCTGAGAAAATCTGATCTATTGGTAGTTTGTATAACACAGTAACTGCCATTACTGCTATTATACAATCACCCTGACAAAAAGCAGCAAGCAAATTTTTGAAAGGAAGATATGAAATAAAATAAGTATTCTTAAAATCCTGTCAGATTGGAAAAGCAATGACCTCCATTTGGGAAAAGCTGTATACCATGACTGAATGATCAGTTTTGATGTATTAATAACAATCTCAATTGCCATTATAGGGTACAGAGTGGAGGGCATTGCAATTAGGGATAAGGACTATGTTAGCTGTATACAGGATAATTTTGGAAGAGAATGTACATTTAATTTTATGTCTGTACTTTATGCCTCCATTATATGCAATGTTTAAATCCCCATTTTAAACAGCATTATTTTCCTGAATTGAAGTCTTACTATTTTAGATCAAGAACAAAATCTTCAGATGCTCTGACTACATCTAACTTTCCTAAAATCAGGGGAGCTACATTCACCTTAAAACTAACACCTTTAGTCTGGAAAAAGAATCAAACCAAACCAAACCAAAAAAACTGAACTTTTTTTTTTTTTTAAACCAATCTCATTAATATTTGAAAGATAATTAAAATAATAGCAAATATTCTGTTCCATAATAAATTTGAAACTGATCAGTTATATCCGTGATATTATAAAGTTTTTAGTCCCTTTTAA
This sequence comes from Manacus vitellinus, assembly GCF_001715985.3. Taxonomy (NCBI): domain Eukaryota; kingdom Metazoa; phylum Chordata; class Aves; order Passeriformes; family Pipridae; genus Manacus; species Manacus vitellinus. The sequence continues at coordinate 29,973,391 of NW_021939396.1, read as the reverse complement.
ACACTTCCATTCCCTTTGAAACATTTGCATTAAAAAAACAGAGTATGTGCTTCCTTGTATCATTAAACTAGACTTAATAAATTATTCTGTAGTGTTTCTGTACCTGATTTTCTTGATGCCTTTTACTGTAGAGTCATTCAAATTGGTGTCAAAGAAAATTGTGTGAAGTTCTAAAACTTAGAAAAGGGAGGAGACAGACAATTTGTGCTCGTCATTTAAGCAGTCCTGATTCTAAGAAACAGTATTAGACCATTACAGAAATGGATCAATATTGTAAACTGCATGGCTATGTATACATATATATACGTATACTTGTACATGTATATGCATAGCATATACAGCCACACTATGCTCAGAAACAGTAATTTCTGTTGTGATAAGAGCTAGGTCTTTGTGTTTCTCTCACTGTAGTAAAAGTGCAAGTTTGGACCTAGTAAGTAGAAGCACAAAAGAGATCATGCATGGTAGGGTAATTTTCGTATTTAAGATTCCTCTTTGTGTGTCGAAAGAAACTAAACTGTGCCTGAGATCTTAATTCTTGTACCTTGAAGAACACAATGTTAAAATATTAAAAATAGATAAGTAACCTTTATAATATTTACAGTTATCCACAAAAATATTCTGAGGAGTTAAGATGCTAAAAGAATGATTAAAATTATTAATAGGTTAACAGAAAATACTTACAATTTAAAAATCAACAAAAAATCTTTAGACATAGTTTTCATTGTTTCATTCTTTTTAGGTTGTTTAGGTTGTAAGTCTGTGGAATCTTATAGTAATATTTAAAGTTGTATAAATAGGCCTCCTCTTTCCACACAAGAGTATTCCTATGCATAAAAATAAGCATGCAGCTAATAGCACTGACTGATGAATAGGAATGACTTCTTGTGATGGATAATTAAATTAATGCACCCACACAAATATCTAACATCAGTTTATAAACTAGAAGTTATAAAAAATATATTATTTAGCATAAGTACTTATTTAATTAGATCTAGTTGGACTGTTACAGTGGAGTGGACAGATTGAAAAGCAAGCATTGCTGAAATGTAGAACTCATAATTCAGTAGGGATTTAGCCTTTTATTTGGGATACAACAATATAATATGGAATCATATGTTCATAGAAATCATATTTCAGATTGGAAGGGATCTCAAGAAGTATCTTGAGGTCTTTTGCTCAAAGCAGGGTCAGACCTGAGATCAGACCAGGTTACTTATGTCTTCATCTAGTCAGATCTAAACCTCCAAGCATGGAGATTGCTCAAGTCAGTTCCAGTGCTTGATTGCACTCATGAAGAAAATGTTTTCCTTATGCCCAATTTGAGTTTCTCTTGTTTCTGTTTATTCTGGTTATCTCTTGTCCTCCCAGGATGCAGCAGGGTAAATAGTCTGCCATTGGGTTCCTAGCTGTTGAAGTAGTTATACTTCTCCTGATGTCACTGTAAAACTAAAGTGTTGGGTTTTCCCTCTTTCTATAATTTCACTCAAGATAGGTTCAACCTGAGTAATTCACACACACTGTCTCAGTCAAGTGAGGCAGTGGAAAGAAATCCTATGCTAATTTTACCCTTTATCTTTCAAGGTAGGCCTACATGATGCAGTGAAGAGATTGTTGTGTATATAGATATATAAATGACCTAACTTGAAATGATCCAAGATATTGAAATCTATGTTAGTTGTAATATCAACTATAGAAGTTTAGTTGATATTCTGGATTTGTTGAGAACTTGCCTTTTGTGAAAGGGAGAAAAAGGAGAGGCTTAAAGTTCATCACTTTGGGGTAATTTTATATATATTGGAACTCTTTATTCAGATTTCTGAAAATACTGCCCCTAGTTATCTTACAGAGAGTAATATGTCTTTCTTTTATTTATTTTTTTTAAATATTCTTATGTTTATTACCTTGTTAATATGATACTTTTGGCTTTTATGTCAACTCTTGTCCAAAGAAAAATCATTTGTTCATAGTACAAAGACTGAAGAATGTCTGATGTCTCTGTCTTCTGTGTTGCTTTCATTATCATCTAAAGGACTCATCCAGATTCCACAACATGGGCGGTCTAGTTTGAGATTGAGTAATAGTGTCAGGAGGAACAGAGTGTTTTTCTCTGGAATGTAGCTAAATGTGGAAGTTAAATGTAAAACTCATTACAGTGCAGAACATGAGTTCAAATGAGTTAAGGAATCCCACTTTTTTTGCCTTTTATCCAAAAGAAAATTTTCCTACTAGAGAATTCTTTTTTACTATAATGACTAAACCCCAAACTTACCACCAAAAAGTGAAAACCTCCTTGTGGCTTTTCTGGGATGTTCTTTTGTTCTTAAATCTTGCAGAAACCCTCTAGAATGAAACAGTGGTGTCAAGGACCCAGTTTTCATACTGCACAAACTTCAGGAAATTTGATTCCAAAACAGCCGCTGTTGGTACCATGGACTGGTGGTGGAGTCTGCTAGGTGCTTTCTACAGTCTATCTTAGAGCTGGGGTTTATCCAAAACAATTTCAGCTTACACCATATGAGAACTGTCTGTGATATGAATAAATGAATAGTAAGTAGGGACAATTAGAATATTTGTTTCAAAACAATGAAATAAAATGCTAATGGAGAAGCATCTATAGAGAACTGAATTGCAACAAATAGGAGATTCAGGAGCTAATTTACAAAACAGTAAACTCTTGCATATTTTATTAACTTTTAAAAGGAAACCTCAGAATATTAAAAGTAAAAATTAAGAATTGTCTATTCTCTTACACCTTTGTACAAAAATATAATGTCAAAAGCGAGGAGATGGCTTGTTAATGTCTATGGACTTAAAATGAGGTGTAAGTTGTATTGTCTTGCTTGTACTTCTGAAACAGATTCTGTAGGGTAACATATAGAATCACAGAATCATAGAATTGATTGGGTTGGAAAAGACCTCTGAGATTATCGAGTCCAACCCTTGGTCCAAATCCAGTCCATTTACTAGATCATGGCACTCAGTGCCACGTCCAATCTGAGTTTAAAAATCTCCAGGGATGGTGAATCCACCACCTCTCTGGGCAGCCCATTCCAATGCCTGATTACTCTCTCTGTAAAGAATTTTCTCCTGATATCCAACTTAAATTTCCCCTGGCAGAGCTTAAGCCCGTGCCCCCTTGTCCTATTGCTGAGTGCCTGAGAGAAGAGACCAACCCCCACCTGGCTAGAACTTCCCTTCAGGTAGTTATAGACCGTGATGAGGTCACCTCTGAGCCTCCTCTTCTCCAGGCTAAACAACCCCAGCTCCCTCAGCCTCTCCTCATAGGACTTGTGCTCCAGTCCCTTCACCAGCCTTGTTGCTCTTCTCTGCACCCGCTCCAGCACCTCAATATCCTTCCTGAACTGAGGGGCCCAGAACTGAACACAATACTCAAGGTGTGGCCTTACCAATGCAGAGTACAGGGGAAGGATCACTTCCCTGCTCCTGCTGGCCATGCTATTTTTGATACAGGACAAGATCCCATTTGCCTTTTTGGCCACCTGGGCACACTGTTGGCTCATGTTGAGCTTCCTGTCGATTAGTACCCCCAGGTCCCTTTCTGCCTGGCTTCTTTCCAGGCACTCTGTCCCCAGCCTGTAGCGCTGCATGGGGTTGTTGTGGCCAAAGTGCAGGACCTGGCACCTGGCTTTATTGAACTTCATCTCATTGGAATCAGCCCATCTCTCAAGTCTATCCAGATCCCTCTGCAGAGCCCTCCTGCCTTCCAGCAGGTCGATACTTCCTCCCAGTTTGGTGTCATCAGCAAATTTGCTGATGATGGACTCAATAAATATCTTGTGCATTTTGAGAGTAACTCACTTTCTTTATCATGATTCCAAATTATGAAGGTTATAGCTGATTAAATAATTTACTACCTGTTAAATTGCCAGATTTGTTCTCCTTTTAATAAATGTTAAGCAGTTGTTTTAACACTGAGAATCAGAGTTTCCAGAAAAATGCATAAAATCACTAATTTTAACTCTGTTTATGCATTTATTGCATAGATATTTACAAGAATCTGAAAGACACTTAAAATTCATATTCAAAGAAACTTTTGGCATTCCCATGCACAATTATTTTGTTGCTAGCTACAGAGATTTCTACAGCTATATTGGCAGAATGTTTTTAATGTTACACGTTTTACAGAACAACTGGCAGTGTTTTTCCTGACTGCAACACAAAACACATCAGAAAAAGATCTAGAAAGACAGCTGAAGGTAAGACAAAGAAGAAAGCCTCAATTGCTCTGACCTCTAGCAAATAAATTCAGCAAGGAGAAAAGAAAACTATATTCTTAAATAATAACAAATATTTTAAAGATTTTTTTCATTCCAGTCTGAAATCTAGAAGGGAAAATTACTATGCATGTTTTCTCTATGAAAAAAATCAATACTCTCATTCGAATTTTGCAGTATCTCAAAATTTTTTTTTGTAAATTTAGTTGTACAAGAGCTGAGTTCAATTATTTTATTTGGTGTTCATTTGTTTCTAAGTAATTCTGGAGAATTTTTTAATACCATTTTTCCTTTCCATTTTTAACAAACTAAACCCTCAACTGAAAGGAATAAACTGTCTTCGATTATTGCCAACATACTTCTTTCTTTGAAATTTTTTTTCCATGGGATTAATTTTTATTTTGTCAGGCTAATAAATACAGTTAATTTTGTATCAATAGGCACAGTTTTCTGGGACAATTATAATAAGATCACAAAGACATTACTTTTTAAATTTTTCCCCTACTTGGGCTTAGATTCTTCATATTTAACTTTCTTCATACCTAGAATTCTCGAGTTCTTTGCTGGGATATTTTCATAAATGCATGACCACATAGAACTAGGAAGAGCATGACAAACTCTTTACTGGAGAAAAATATTTCTCTTAGCTGTTTTAGGTTTGAGTATGTAGTTTTTGTTCAGGAAGTAATTTCTAGTCAGATCAGCATTGTTGGCTTGCAAATAGTCATAGAATATTCTGAGTTGGAAGGGACTCACAAGGATCATCGTAGTCCAGTAAGGCAAAAATGCTATGATGACATTCAGAAACAATGCAGTTCGATCATAAACTCTTCGTAAAACACTAATCAAAGGTGTTCAACATATATTTTCTGGGTTTGTTTGCTTGTTTTTATTAATAGTATTGTTGTGATCAAAATAGGAAGTCTCCTTCTTAAGGCACTTGTGTAAAGCATCTTTCCATCTGTTGTCATTGTCACTGTGATGTCATAAACCAGCTCTTTAAGTAGGAAACCAACAAAAATAGTGCATGAAGCACTTGAGGGAAAAAAGTAAATGGGTCAGATACTCAGCTACATCTGACCTATGGATGCAGTGAAGGCAGTCTTCCAAAGCTTCGTGTGACCTCCTAGTCTCTTGAAATTTCTTGTAATACAAGTTACAAAGAAATATCTTATATTAAATAAGGAAGATATAAAGATTTCTGTGAAACCTTTTTCTGTAGGATGAAACAGTATCACACCCTCTGTTCCATTCCCATCAGTGCTACCAGAAGCAGTGAGATGTTTAATGAATATGTGGTCATGTCAAATTCATCTGTATTATACTAGTGAAGAATTGCCCTAAATTATCTCCTAGCTGTCTCTGGATAAAATGGTCTCAGTATTTTTAGATAGACATTTGAAATAAAGAGAAGCAAAATTAAATGCAGAAAATATCAAGTCAGGGTAAAAACTAAAGATACTAATGACACTATTTTCTTCCTGAAAAGTATCAATTTAGGAAAGTACTGGATAAAATATATTAAATCTCTAACCAAACTGGATGAAGTAGAAATATCTTTTGCTCCATAGGTTTGCTCCCTATGTACATAACAACATAACATTTTTTACACAACAATTATAGAATCAGGCCAATAATTTCAGTTTAAGCTAAAATTATCTCTTAAAAGCATATCTGGTATTGATGTCACAATTTAATACGACAGACAATCCACCACTAGATGATGTAGAATGAGTTCCATGTATAGTAAGATAAACACAAATCTTCCCATGCTCTTGTGTTCTTTCCCTCTATAGTGTTCATTCTTCTTTTCCTTATTTTAAAAAGTTATATGCATATATATTGGTTAATTTTGATATCATATAAACCAACCAACAAAAAAACATTTCACTTAGAGATTGCACAAGAAGAATAATACAATATTGAGTGTATTATCCACTCTGCTAGATCAGATCTCTAGATCATAGGCTCCTTAAGATAGATTCTTTATTTAGCATACTTAAATGTTCTAAATTCAGTACTCTGGAGGAATACAAAAAGCCAAATATGAAGAAAATAAATTGTTTACTTCAGTATTTTGAAAGGGAACCTGTACAGCATCATATATCTAAAGAGTTTAACACCTTCTTTAATGGAAAGCTGGTGAAAGAGCTTGAAGGCATTACACACACACACACACCCATCCCCCCAAAAAAAGGAATAGAGAGAGCAATAGAACAATCAGCTGAAAAAAATTGTTCCAGATTTTGTATTTCATTCAGGAAAAAAGAAAAGTACTAGAGAAATGTGTATTTCTTTCCCTTTGAAAGAGACTGTAGACTATGATGAATAAATGCAAATTAAAGCCACTGGGTAATATCACTGTGTTAGAATATAAACACAAAAGTTCTAGTCTTGGTCACATGTAAAATGCATAGCTAATTAATATTTTACTGTTGAATGTAGTAAAATATTTAGCCTCATAGTGGAACACACATCCTAGCAATTCATTTGAAGACATTCATGTGCTCTATCAAGATCCATCTACTCTTTTGCCATACAATCTATTCATTCATGTTGAAGGAGCTGAAGATGAAAAAAGTCTTCAAGAAAAAAGAAAAAAGTGTATTATAAAGACCAAGAAGCTTAGGCTCATCCAAAGTATTCATATAGGTACTAGATTCATAAACTGGAGCAGAATGGAATCAAGCCTTTCCTAGGCTGTAGCACGTATTTCAGGTTCATTTACTGAGTGCTTGAAGGATGGATAGTCTGCTACTGCCTCGTGTAGTGAGCAGCTCTGCAATGATCAAAGGAGAGAATCCCTGTCAATGGCAATTGCATGGACTGTTAGCTCCTCAGGAAAGCAATTCAGTCCAGCTGCATCATCGTTGATGATTTTCTGCATTAATTAGCTCTGGTAATGATGATCCAGCAGTGCTCTTGTACTTGAAAGTCTTATTATTACACATAGCAAACTGAAGTGTTTTGTAGTTATTAGCTACTAATTTTCATGTTCCAACAAAACGTGGAGACATATTCAAGTGAAAGTCTTTTAGCAAGACTTTTCCCAAGCTCAGCAAAATAGTGTAGCTGTACTGACATGTCTGAAACATTAAAGGCCTGTGAATCACAAAGAACCTATATGATAATCCTCCATGGAGTTTTCATTCTTTTCTGGCCATCCTGGGAATGTGTCTGACCCTGGTTCCCCTAACTTGCCCTGACCCCAGTCCCTACATGAAGGATGGCATCCTCGGCTGTCCCAGTCTCCAGAAAGGTGCACGCCAGTCCTGCCCTACTGCCCACTATTATTAGGGCTCCCATAGTCCCGGGAGGGGCATCCTGTAGTCCAAGGGAGCCCCTGACCTTTACAATGGCCTGACTGTTAGTGCAGACAGGGCCTGAGAGGCCTGGGGTGGACTGAAATGGGGTCATCAGGCCCAGCCAGCATGGGTTCATAAGAAGGAAGTCCTGATTGACCAGCCTAATCTCCTTCTATGACAGGGTGACCCACTTAGTTGTCTACTTGGACTTCAGTAAAGCCTCATGACACCGTTTCCGGCAGCATTCTCCTGGAGAAACTGGATGCACGTGGCTTGGACAGCTTCACCGTTCACTGGGTGGAAAAATGATTGGATGGGCAGCCCCAGAGAGTGGTGCTGAATGGAGTTATGTCCATCTGGCAGCCACTCACAAGTGGTGCAAATCTCCAAACCTAGAGGTTTTTAAAAGTTGTGTAGATGTGGCACTTGTGGGCACGGGTTAATGGTGGACTTGGTAGTGTTAGGTTGATGGTTGGACTCGATTATCTTAAAGGTCTTTTCTAACCTAAATGATTCTATAGCTGAAGAGAAAATCTCTGCCTGCCAGAAAGCTGTATTACCTATTTATATGATAAATCCAGGTTCATTAGCAAAGAAGTGCACTAATACTTCCATAAGGATTTATTAACAGAGGTTTTGTGTAACCTAAAAACTTGTAATAAAATAAAAAGAGGACTGCCAACACAAATTTTTAGCTTAAATACTTTCAATTGTCACTAAGAATGCTGCTTTTAGTCTAAAGATTTACAAATTATTGCTTCAGGAAGATCAAAAAAAGGATACTATTTAACACTGATTGTTTTTATTTTATTTGAAGCAAAGGGCCTAATTTCAGTGATTTCCTTTTTCACAAGTGGAAAATTAGTAGTTTACTTGTCAGTTTCATCTAAAGAACCCTCAGTTTTCTTCAAGAAGTACTTGAAGTCAGTTTTCATCACTTCTAATTTTTTCCACATCATTTTTCAGCCTAATCTGTTAATTAAGCTTGTTGTTAAATCAAAGAATTTTGGGAAACCTGAGACAGCATTTTTAGGATTAAAAAAATCCTAAAAATAAAAGATAGCAATGTTTCATACACAGACAAAGAACTAAATGGTATTTAGAATTATTTTTATTGTCACAATTTTAGACAGTGTAAAAGCATTGGAAATGCCAAAATAAGCCCTTGGATAAACTAGTTGATGCAAAACACAAGATGGCCAGGATCTTGAGGAACGTTGCTCATGCAGAAAATTAGTCTGAATTCCTCTTTCAAAAAAGTTATCTCATTTGCATAATATTAATTATTCTCACTCTATTTGCTTCCATCTCCGGCAGTGCAAAAATTATGCTGATATATACAGTTTCTGTCATCAGTTTTCTGTATCTTTCTCAAAATGACAACTCAAAAATTATTTTTGTTTTGATCTACTTTCACTTGTAGCTGAACATCTGTGAAGTTTGCCATAGGTGTAGATAGAAGAGAGAACTGGTTAACCATAGTACGAATATTCCTGCAATATTTCTCTTACATTTGGATCAACACGTTCAATGCCAGTCTCTTAGAATGGTCCCTTACCTTCTGTTGATAGCTTTATTCTGAAAATTAATACTGTCAGTGTGTCATAGAATCATAAAATGATTTGGGTTGGAAGAAACCTTAAAAATCATCTAGTTATAACCTCCATCACGGCCAGGGATATCTTCTACTAAATCAATTTGCTCAAGGTCCCATGTAACCTGGCCTTTAACACTTCCAGGGGTGTGGCACCCACAACTTCTCCAGTGCCTCATCACCCTCACAGTAAGGAATTTCTTCCTAATATCTAATCTAAATCTACCCTCATTCAGTCTAAGGCCATTCTCCTGGTACTATTGTGACATGCCATTGTAGAAAGTTCTTTTCCAGACTTCTTGTAGGCCCCCTTAAAGTACTGGAAGGCTCCTATAAGGATGTCACTTTACAACACATAACATCAACCACAAAGAAGTCCCTATCTCATTAATATTGTTACAGAAATATTCAATTTGTAGTCAGCACGTATATCAGAGAAAGATGTAGAATACCTGAACTCATATGTTCTTCATTGACTTTTTCCTCAAGCATCCTGATCTCTCGTCCTCAACATTGTAGAAGAACTTCATATGTAATGTGGTATCCAGAAGGAAGAAAAACGGGAAGAAATATGGATAGCACAGGTAGTGCCTGTCGCCCCATATACTCAGTCTAGATCTATACTGTCTCCAAATAAAGAAGCCTAAGGGAAAATTTTTGTCTGAATATGATCACTTCTTCTGGGTTGAATGCTGTTCCCCACGCAGCTTAAAATGCTACACCTGATTTCTCTTAGTTTGGTGTATCTTCCAAGAGTTGATTTATTGGTATATTCAAGTTCTTACAGCTGTCATAACTTGACAAACCCCAGAGCCTTCACTCAAAATAGCACTCTAGTGTAGCAACAAATTGTCATGTGCTGGAGAGATGGGGTTTATGTTGGGGTTTTGGTTTTGTTTTTTTGTTGGATTTTTTTGTGGTTTTTTTTTTTTTTTTTGGTCACAGAAATAGTTACTCTATTGGAGACTTAGAACTTGTAGACTCCATTCTCGACATAACCAGTGGAGAGCAGTTTGTGCATGTAGGTTAGATGCCTAACTGCATGTTAAGAAATACCTCAAAACGTAGTTTTAGTACAAGAAGAATGTTTACTCCTTCTATTCCTATTATTTAATTGAAATGTATCTGGAACTAATGAAGTGGAGCAAAATCCTTTTTATTTACTAGTTCCATAATTTTCCTAAATATAGTACTTTGAACAGCAGTGACAGTGTAGTATTTTCATGGGCAATTTGTGCAGCTGCAATGCAAGAGGCTACCTCACATTAAAAAACTCTCTATTTCTTCAGATGATCTTATATATTCCTATATTAAAGTATGATTGTCAAAGAATAATAGATGAAGAGCCTGTCATAGATAAATATAATAAAAAACCTTCAGTCCATTCCTCCTTGTTCTTTTGTTACTTCCAACTGTATAAACTAGTTTCAGCAGATACAAATAATTTATGGCCTAAATAGAGAAAAATGTGGGGAGGGGGTCTTCCTTCTCGGGAAAAAACAAAGAAAAAACAACCCCACAAATAAAAAAACCTCAACCTTCAGGTAAAAAGTTATTATTTAGATACAATTGGCTACTTATTATTTTGTTATCTACTATAGCTTTGCCTAAAATTCCTTTTTTTTTTTTTGGTCAAAAAGTGACCTGTTCTGTTTCATATATGAAAGGTGCACATTAAAAGAATATGAGCTAGCAAATATCTTTACTGAAGCACTGTTGGCAGCTGAGATCACTGACAACTTCCTGGCTGTGATTCATAATCTATATTGGTGCCTTTGAGACAGCAAGCTATTGATTTTTCCCAGTCTATAATCCAAGACCATATACACAGCTTGTTAGACATCTGTGGGAATATAAACTGAGTTTTGATACAATTTAGGGAGCTTCTGTTAGCGGGGCACTTAGTTTTTGTCTTTGAGAAAATCTTTACACATCTGTGTAATCTTGAAGAGATTTTTAACAGATAATTCAATAGAGTTTGGGTAGTTTCTTTTTTTTTTTTTTCCTATCGGTAAACTACTTTCCTGAGTGGAACTCATATGAAGCAAATATTAAGTGGCAATAAAAACATATAGGGAACTTTTCTAATGCTGTAGTAGTTTTTTTTCTTCTTTTTATTTCCTTTGATTTTGTCAAGTATAATTTGAAAGTACTTCTGGTTTTCCATGTTTAATATCTTGTCCATTTTATCCATCCTTCCCAGGAAAACTTTCTGACCTTTACTGCAATACTTATGGTACATATGCACAAATAACATTCAAAAGAACAATCATCAACTGCAATGCAGTTCCTCCACCGTAAAGGACATTAGGGTAAGTACACTAAAATTCTTCAAAAATTACACATAGCTACAAAATACTTTTTGGGTTTAAGTCACTGCACACACTCCCTGATTTATTAAAATAACTGCATTTAGTGTTAATTTTATGTCTTCTGAGAGTCAGCTCACTGTATGTGAATTATTATTTAATCAAACTTGGATGATCCAGAAACCATATAGTCAGAATGCAGTAATTGCTCATTTTATTTTATACCATAGCTAAATTTTCTTACACAATAAGGAGAAAAACAAAATGTTGGGATGCATACATATATTAACAAAACTTTATGTTGGAAAACTGGTCCAATTTTTATAAGTAATAGAAAAAAGTAAACTTTATATTAAATAACATGAAGAAAAATCTCATTGGTATAGACTGCTTCTAAATGGAATTTTTGCAGAAAAGCTTTTCAAATCTAGATTTTAAAATAGTTTTTCATGCACTGTCAAAGGATTTTTTGACTAGTTCATTTATCTACAGCTTAATTGGTTTCCAGGACAATAAATTAATTCCCTAATTCTTCATATGTTTATGCATTTTCTCAAGCTGAAGATCATGAGTAAATCAATAGGATTAGTATCATGCTTTAAGTTAAAAAAAGACTGTTTTTGCAACCTAAATGCTGTTTCAACCTAAATGAAACAGCAAAACGCATGACATTACTTCCAATTTTTGTATAATTTTATAGTTATATTTAAGTTGATCTATGTACAAAAAAGTCTTTAAATAAGCCCCCTTCAGAAAAATTAAAACAGTTTTGTTTTTTTTTTTATTCTATGATTTAGGATATTTGGGATAATCTTATATCTTCCAGTCTTGGCCTTTCCTGCTTTCCTATGCACATTGGGAGACCTCATTGCAGTCTACAACTTACTTATGAGGGGAAGAGGAGGGGCAGGCACTGATCTCTTCTCTCTAGTGACCAGTGATGAGATCCAAGGGAATGGCCCGAAGTTGTGTCTGGGGAGGTTTAGGTTGGATATTAGGAAAAGGTTCTCCCCCAGAGGGTGGCTGGGCACTGGAACAGGCTCCCCAGGGAAGTGGTCACAGCATCAGGCCTGACAGAGTTCAAGAAGCATTTGGATGATACTCTCAGGCACACAGTGTGACTGTGGGGATAGTCCTGTGCAGGGCTAAGGGTTGGACATGATGATCGTTGTGGGTCCCTTCCAATTCAGCTTATTCTGTGATTCTAAGATATTGTAATCTGAGTAAGAGTCCTTGCATGGACTTACCTTGCCTATGCAGACTCCAAAGTGAAATATGAACGACAAAGTGATAAAAAGGCAAGAATATGTTGAAATTTTGGATGCTAATTATAGGTCACCGGGTTATCCAGACACAGCAGCTTCAAGGGGGAAATCAGAGAATTAGCTTTTAATTTTATGCTTCAACACTTCAAATGTCAAACAAAATATTTTTTATTCATTATTTCTGGAAATCTGAAAGGATTTTGGATCTATTCATCATTTCAAGAATGTGAGAAGATCATTCTTGCTCATATCACAAGAGAGAAAAGGAAAAGAAAGGGAGACTGAGCAAACTCTGGTCATGAGCACTTTAGAAATGCATGTGATAATAAACATGATGAAGTAGGAGACGGAGTGTAGTTATCAGTAGTGTATACACAGTTTTACTAAACAAACTGCTGTTCTTGGAATAAGTAGTTCAAAATTGTTCTACCTATATGCAGGTACACAGTTCAGCAAAGGTTCATCTCACTCAAGTTCAAATACATTTTAAAAAGTGGTTACATAATGAAGAGAAATGTCACTGCATGTCTAGGTCTGTACACTTACAGAAAGGCTGGAGACAAATGCTCCCTCGTTATAATTTTCCAACTAGAATGTAACATACTCAACTACACAAAAGATACAGAAATTGCAGATTGACCTGTTAGTTGCCCTTTCCTATCTTCTAAATTCAGTATTGTAACAAAGGTTGTTTTCTCAATGTGAAAGTAAGTGTATGATTTTATTCAAACTATACCATGTGAGAGATGAGTACTTCCATCTTTACTTTTTTATTACTCATCAAAACTCACACTCCTCCTTCACACAACTCCCTTCTACCAGCTCCCCACTGCAACAGTCACAAACTATCTTTCAATGAACATCATATTGTAAAAAGTAAACACACCTTCTGAGAGTTCGATTGCATGTTTAGTTATAGGAAAGCATAAGGACTTGTTAACCAAAATGCATACACTGTACTTTCATCCAGAAACAAACTCTACGGTGTCAGTGAGAGTTATAAAATGCCAGTGTCTCTGGTCAGGATATTATAAACGCTCTTTCTTTCCTTTAAATAAGAATATCGTTCCACAAAGAGAAATGTGTTTAATGCCCGTATTGCACCATTGTAGGCTGAAATCAAGTGAGCTTTTGAAGTGGTCATACCTTCATTTTACCTTTTGGTAGCTTATAGTTCAAATCTGCCTTTGTCTTCAGCTAAAGTAAAGGAGTAAATTCTAGAATTATAAACCTAGTAAATTGTAATTCCTGTTATTTTTAGGACCTAGGATCTGGAAATCAAGAGAGGGTAGAAACTGGGCAAACCCCACTCTTTATAGCAGTACAACACATTGCAAAGGATGTGAGGTATATCCCAGGAAAGGACATCACAGCATATGATTATCACTCAGATTTGCAAATGGATGTTATTTGGAAGCCCCCTTTTCAGGGGAAGTCCTAAAGGTGAACTTCCTTGGTAGTTATGTATTTGTAAGAATCGGGGAGAGAGAGAGAGAGCAACGGTGACCACCCATGTCAATGAAAAGAGTGTACATTTTCTCTGATATGTGAAAGACCAAGTAAGTTTTTAGACTTTCTATTTTTTTTAACTGAGAATAAGACACTGTCCTCCCAGATAACTGAAAAGCAGGGAATCTTCCCAAAGCAAACACTGAAGGGGAACTTTTTGAACCATGTGAAGACTTTCATGATTTGATAGAAATAGCTAATGACCCGTAAGTACATATTCTGAATTGGACTTTTTTTGTACATCAGACATAAGACAGGGCATCAGTCCCTTAAATTGTCACCATATAATCATGAAGGATGATGATGATGATGATAATAATAATAATAATAGTAATAGTAATAATAATAAAATAGAAAACTTTAAATGTTCATTATAATTAATGAAAACCTGCTCACTTAAAATTCCCTTTGGTAGTCCATGGCATGGAAAGACAAATTCAGTGAGACTTTGCAACTCTTTCTGTGAGAAATAGAGAGAGGCAATTGTTTCTTAATTTTTTTAGATAATTTCAGAACTTCTGTGTTTAGTGAATTTAAATTGGATCAAGTAACATCACAGAACTTCTAATTCATTTAATTGCTTCTTCCAGAATAGCATTTGTGTTATCTGATGATAAAAATATATGAGGAAAAATGAGAATGGAGATTTTTTTTTGGTTATATTTTTATATTAGCAACAAGAAAACTAACATCTGAAGCTCAGTCATCTCTACTTTAAGGATGGATGATTATTGCTCTTTAAACTGCTTTATTTTTTCTCAGAAAAATATATACTGTGTTCTTTCCTCAACTATGAAGAAAAATAAAGGGTCAGAGTCCACAAGGCTAAAGCAGAGACCACAGGTTCTTAGATAAGCAATTATTTTAATGAAACATTAGAATATTTCTGTGAGTAGTTATGAAGATTTTCATTTAATGTAAAACATGTTAGGACTCGTGTTTTAGTGGGTTTTCAGTTTTTAAAGGTTTTTTTTTTCCTACCAACTCCCAAAACTCCCATTTACTTCAATGGTAGCTGCAGGTGCTGAAAATCCGTTTGAATAGTCCATACTGATTTGAAATTTTGCAGTGGCCTTTCTCTCACACACATGCTTACACATGTTCCTCTTTACCCTTCTCTCTTTTTCCCTCCATCTGCCCAAGATTATGACCAATTTTGCCAGACACAGATACTCCTATAGTGGAGATATAAAAGTTACAAAGAGGCAGTTAACTGAACAGAGGAAAAAAAAAGAAAATAAAAATAAATGTGAAGTTATTGTGCTACCTTTTCTTTTTTTTCCCAGAACTTTTAAAAATAAAATGCAACCTTTTAACAAGGAGCTAGATTTCCTAGAATATTAATCAAGACTTGGAGTACATGCAGATGAGTGAATTCTTTAGAAGCACCTCTAATGCATTTTTACAAGGGTCATTGTGTTTTACAATGTAACAAAAAAAAAGGAAAAAAAAGAATCTAAATCACATTTTTACTATACTTGAAATAAAAATAAGCAATTGGAAATGCATTGTAAGCAGGATTATTCAAACTCAGTTTGCCTTAAGATAGAAGCAGCTTTTAAGCAGGCTGTTACATAAAAGTCCGGTATTGCTGAGATTTTTATGAGCGTAATCTAATGCATTGGTCAGACAAGGTTAAGAATAATGCCCTTGCAGTCTCCCTAGATGCAATGACAGTATTTGATGTGAATAAAAAGACTACACTTCCTGGGTGTTGGTGAAACTGAACTGCACAGACATCTATTTGGAGATTTGGGTATGAATATTCCTCAGGAAAAAATAAAATCAAATAAAATATCCACAATTTTTTTGAATCTTTTATCTTCTGAGTTTTGTACTTATGCTTCGTTGTCCATCTTTTTCTCCTTTTTCCACATTAGCTTTCAAAACACTTCCTGAGGCTTTTAGAAATGTCGTAAACTTACTGTATCATTACTGATGCACACAAACAGGAACATAAATGAATACTGTATGTGGATGATATTCTTCTTTTTATAACCCATCCTGATATTTCAATCCTGGCTATTACACTGTTCATAAATCAGTTTGGGATCCTCTCTGGCTTTAAAAGTAATTATAATAAATCCAAAGATATGTTTATGTATAGGAGGCCAATTGAACCCTTTGCTTTTCAGTTTCCATTTAAATTGGTCTCCAGAGGTCTTACCCCAGGTTATTTATTCCTTTTTCTTTAGATCTGCTGTACAGATTTAATCTTGCTTCTCTGCTTTGTAAAATTCAAGAGACTCTGTACAGGTGGTTTTCGTTCTTTTTTTTTTATTATTGGGGAAAGAACTGTCATTAATTAAAAACAAAATGCATGTTGTATTTTTCTCTGATAATAAATAAACTTACTAAGAAATTTTGAAGACTGGCTTAAGAAATGTTTCTAGAAGCCTTGAAAACAATCAGTCAACTCATTTATATAATTTAATACAGAACAAAAAATGTGCTAGTCTGCTTTGCAATTTTTTCATTTACCTGACTGTAAAGTATAATTCAGTTTCTAAGTCCTTTCTGCATCTTTCTGACTGATTAAATTCCCATACAGGAATCATATCAAGGTAAGTTAGCATGTCAGTAGGTGTGGATCAGAGCAACAGAACTGCATGGCTGGAAAGCTTTGTCTGATCACACAGGCTTCTGATTTCACAAAGCTATTCTTCCAGAAATGCAGAAAATGCCAGAGTATCTTGAAAGAGGTCAACTGAGAGAGAAGATGTAAATCTTAGCAACGACCTGTTAAGAGCAATGTAAAAAATGAAGGAATTTGTTTCATGAAACACAGACCTGAGAAACATCCTTCCACAGCATTTTACTTCACCTTTTTCATTTTATCTCCCCTCTTTGTCGGAATAAAATAATGTGAGTTACATGTAAATCTGCGAGAAAAAATCTCCCTTTTCAACTATAATAACTCATCAAATAAACATCAAGTATTTCAAATCCTTTTCAGTCTTTGTATGTGAAACATATAACTTAACCTTTATAAGAGAGATAAAATACAGTGCTTCATATGTTTTGATTGTGATATTGATGTTACAGAAATGGGCATATGAGGAGGGGTATTTATGAGGAACAGTACTGTGCTGACCTTAGTATGCATCAAGACTGTTTACATCGAGGAGAGGAATTTTGTAAGACAGGCTTTTTTTTTTTTTAAGAAAGTCAATGTGTAATTAATCACAGGAGTCTAGAGGCTGTGGCTTTAAGAATACTGCAAGTTATTAAAAAAACTAGAAAAAAATTTTCGTATGGCACTTTGGAAAGTGGGAGATGTTCTAGAGGATGAGGTTGTAGAATCATGAAGTGTTAAACCATAAAACTGGACTAGAAAAAAGGGGCTTTACCTGCAAGGACAAGATAAGCAGGTTAGCTTAAGAACTTTCTTTTAATATCTCACCAAAAAAGATTCAAGTTTTCTTTCTAAATTACAAAGAATGTTTGTTTTGATTTTTGTTTAAATTATTTAATTTTATTTATTTTCTATTTCTCATAGTACGGCCTAAAATTTTGAAATCTTCCGGAATATTCATTTGTAAAAGGGTGACACACTTCTACTTTAGGGTTCAGGTTATTGCATTGTCACACCATGATGTGCCTCACCATTTTTAAATTACCTCACATACTGGTTAGAGGATTGAGAGCTATCTACTACTAAAGGATTCTAAGCAAACTGGTCTAAATACTTTTTTCTAACTCAGATAAATGGTCCCAAATGGATCTGTCTTGTTTACAGGAAAGTCTTTCCTGGTAACATATTGCACAAACACATCATAAATATCAATCCCAACTATATAACTTTTAAAAATGAAAATAATCTCAATGTTCTAGATGGTTTCAAATTTCTTAGCCTTTCTCTTTTTTTTTCCTGGTTTTGAGATATTAGGTATATTTCTGTTAAATTCTGAACAACTATGTTTTGGTATGTCAGTTTAATATACAGATTTATTAGCTTATCCCATATTTAAGAATTTCCCTAGTCTTACCCTAATCTACTTGTGAAAAATACAGATTGAGAAAATGATCACTGTGTTTGGACATGCACTAAGATCAATGTCTTCTGAACAAAGTTAAAATCCATCTTCAGCCTAACACAAACCTTTACTCAAAGTTGCATCTATCTTATTAGAATCAAACAGGTTTTGGTAACATGTGCTTTGCTTTGTTGGATCTATTTAACAAAGAAAAAGTAATTTCTTGTCCAGTCATTTCCAAATGACTGATGCCATCCTCCTCTGTATCCCTTCCAATGAAACGAGCTCCTCAGTCTTGTGCCCTGGATTTGGCTGGGATAGAGTTAATACTCTTCTTAGTAGCTGGTATAGTGCTCTGGTTTGGGGATTTAGTATGAGAATAATGTTGATAATGCACTGATGTTTTAGTTGTTGCTAGGTGGTGCTTACTCTAAATCAAGGACTTCTCAGTGTCTCATACTCTATCAGTAAGCAGGTGCACAAGGTGGCATGAGGGAGCTCAACCAGGACACCTGACTCAAACTGGTCAAGAGGATATTCCATACCACAGAATGTCATGCTCAATATATAAGCTGGAGGGAGTTGGCCAGAAGCCACTGATCTCTGCTCAGGGATAGGCTGAACATTGGCCAGCAGGTGGTGAGCAGTTGCAATGTGCATCACTTTTCTTTCTTCGGTTTTATCTCTCTCTCTCTCCTTCTTATTATAATAATTACTGTCATTATTATTATTTTACTTTATTTCATTTATGAAAATGTTTTTATGTCAACCTGCAGGTTTTAACTTTTTTCAGTTCTCTTCCCATCTCACTTGGGCCATTGGTGGGCAAAGAGAAAGAGCAGTTGCAGAGTACTTAGTTGTTTTCTGGGGTTGAACCACAGCAGTCCTTGATATTTAATTGAGACTGTGAAACTTATTTTAGTAATACTTCTTTCTTCAGAAACACAGTTTTACATAAAAGAAGCTATTGGCATTTTCCTGGGAATAAACATTGTCTCTGTGGATAAAGCCTGTAGGATCTTGAGCCTATTAGGTCCTGAGACACCATTTGGTTTTCAAGTGATTACTTAGTGCCGATTTTGACCTTAGGAATAGTTATGAGGTTTATACTTCTGTCTGTCATGGAGACATAGATTTTGGAGATATTCAGTGGGCTACGTGTAAGGTTTATAATAAAAAATAGGAAGGCTAATACTAGAAGTTCTTCTGAGGCTGTCTTCCTTTCCATTTTTCTTCTGAGGACCCCTGGATATGAAAATCATGAGGCTATGCTGGAAGGCTTATCTGTTTTGCAAACCTTTTATTGGTAGGAAGGACACGAGGGTTGCAGTAAACATTTTTCTGCTGGATATATGAGTAGAGGTTCAAAAACTGCATTGAACTATCTGTATTATTGCACAACAGTTTGGATGCTAAACAGGATTTGTTGTGGATAATATTCACCTTTGGATGCCATTTGAAAGTTCTCTGGGTATCTGAACATATAGGGTTTAGAAATATTAACAGGAGCTTCTCAGTGTCCTTGATTCTCTTTCAAATAGTTTTTACATAATATCCGTGTGTGCCCACATATATCCAAATATATGTCTTTGGATTTGATTGGGGTTTTTTACCTTGATTGTGGGACTCAAGAAAGGGAAATAATTTGATCCAAGTCATACTAGGATCAATAAGAATCATATCACTGATTTTTCTGTGTAAATAAATTCAGTTCTCAAGTATCCAAATCTGGTCTCAGTTCCAGACATGGTGTTATGATTGCTGCATGCTGTCTAATTCTTGTTTAATTGGTCTTACATAAATACAGAGAAAAATTGTTTTTTAATAAGTATATTTTAATATGAATAATGGAGATAGTTTGCCACTACAGAGTGATAAGTTTCTGAGATATTTAGGGTAATACTAACCAACTTAATTTTTATTACTTTTGTGCTTATTCTTGGAAGTTTTCTTGGTATGCATCTTTCTGTTTATTACGCTATTGGCAAGTAAAAAAGACAGTCAGATTAAGGAGGCTCCAAACCATTCTGATAAAAAACCTACATCATGTTGCTATGTAATAGCAGAATTACATGCATGAGTTCTATGAAAATGAGATGGGGGATTTTTATTGTTTTTTATTATTATTTTCTTAGACATTTTGAAAGTATGTTTCAGAACTCTGTATCGAACAGATTAATTAGCTATTATCTCATACAATGAAAGTTGCCTAAAATATGGGGTTATATTTTCAGTATACCTACTTGTACCCATATCATGTTTTAAACTACAAGGTCTAGAAAACTGAAGGAGTGTTTTGTATGTCCTTGTGTATAGTTCTGTTCTTTATCTGATATTATATGGAAGAGAAAAGAAGGATGTGATTGAGACATACAGATAATGTATGATAATGAACAAAGTTGGATAATGCTATTTATCTTCTTTTCGCAATTAAAGCAGGGAACAAGCAACTAATGCAAAGAGTACAGTAAAAAATGCAAGGAATATAATTCTTAACCTTTGGAACTCCATCCAAAAGATATCTGACTCCTGATTTTGGCAGGATTCAGAACAGTCTCTATGATATATATTTTATTAATTACAAATATTCAGAGTGAATAAACAAATGACAAATTATTGTGAAAATCAGTACAGAAAAGAAACTTGAAACTAAGGTAGAATTTCAAGAAGAAATGTCTCTTTAGTGGGATATTACCTACTTCTTTTGCAAAGCTGTAAAGATACAATTAAAACCCAAATATAATTTAAATGGAGAAAATTAAGAAAAAATTTATTAAGAGGCATTAGAATTATTGCTTCAGAAATACTCATTGCTGAAAATAAACCTGAGGGAATGCTTTTCCACTTATTATAAGCCTGATCCTTGATCTTGCAGTATGCTGAGGTTTGCTTTTTGGGCTGTGTGCTTTAATTGTTTTGGCTACCACCATGCTGAATTGCAACCCTGGCCTTTAACTGCTAAGAAGATATAACTCTAGTAAACAGAACAACATATCCATGGCAACCTACAGTTTTACTTCTAACTCTTCAAAACACAAAAAGGTAATTATTTTTTTTCATTATATTTTTATATTCCTATGGCTCATAATAACAGTGATGACCTCCTGGCTGGGCATTTCCAAGCTATTAATGACAGGCTGAGTTATGCGACCTTGACTTCACCTGGAACCATTAACTTTTCTATCTAGTCATTAACTGCTGAGAAATGCCCTCCCTTTTAGTCATTATTTCTTATATATGCATTTCTTAAATAGGCATTTTCTGTAACAATTACATGTCAGAGTAATTTCATATTTTTTATTAATAAGTACTATCTTATCTTTGTGTTCAAGCCACAGGGATCCTTTGACATCTAGCAGCTTGCACATCATTTAAGTTTCTAAGGAAGAGGTCGTCATTTATGCACAGGCAAATGGGAGACAGAGGGCTTAAAACAGCACGTTTTACATGGGAGGAAGAATCCTTGCATCATTTGAGTTAAATCTATGGAGCATATTCAGAAATGCTGAGGAATTCATTTTTAGATCAGGCATTTAGATGTACAATGTATATATGCCACAATACCGGATAGAAAACCCTTAACGTTAATAGTAAAGGTGACCTCTAAGTTATCCCTCCTGACTACTGGATCTTTAGACAAAATGGTTAGTAATTTCACTGGGATTAATTTGCCAGCATTTTGCAGACCCTTATCTTATTTTCTGGAACTCATAGAGGGATCAGAATCCACATGATATATTTCTCTTATCTGTCAGTACAGCAGCATAAGATAAAAGAAGATTCTTATTGAATGGATATATTTTTCATTGTCCTTCATACCATAGATTAAACAGTTCCTGTATGATTTTTCTTTTCCTGATAGAGCAAGCCATACTTCTGCATAAATAACTTCTGTGCAATTTGTGAACTCTTATGAAGAGCTCAGTAATCAAATTTTTAGATGCTGTAATTAGTGGCCTTACCTGGATCAAAAACTAAATGTTGCTGGAGGAGAAAAAGGTTGTAGTTATTTTCAAGGGTGGTACTTAGTTGTCTGCATGGATGACAAAGATTGTTATCATATATGCTTGGAAATATCAGCAACAGAGGATTTGTTTAATTTGTTTGTTCCTGTAACTCAGACATACAGTTATACTTCTGTAAACAATGTTTGCTCAATGAAGTGCTTAGTTCTTTGCATAGGGCAATTCTCTGACAATATCCTTGACTAACAGGAAATACCTGTCTTATGAAGACAAAAAATGTTTGTTGTTCTTTTTGTTGTTATTTTATTTAGGTGTCTGGTTTATTAGAGCACCTAATTTTGTGCAAGAGCAGGGATAAAAAGCAGAGAGAGGTGAACGAGGCCAAAAGAACTTAAATTAAAGAAGTAAACTCTGCAAATCTTGATAAATGCAACTCCACCAGTAAGTGACAATATAGGTGAAATATTTCTCTTTTAAACTTTTTCCATTAGTTTTTTGACAGGAGTACACTAGTTCAGCTTTAATGAGATTCTAGTGTAAAAACTTCAGGGCTAAATAAAAGAAACAAATCAAAAGGACCGGATGATTGCCATTTAATGTGAAAGAATGAAAGTGCAAACAATCATTGTATGACATCTAGCTGTGCTAGTCACTGCAGAATGACAGGTAGAACAATTCAAAGTTACTGATCTAAAGATGGAATAACAGCTCATATGTTTGAAGTGCTCAGAAGATGAAGAAATAAAACAGACTCTAAGATAAGACATGGTTAAGCCTTTTAAATTCCATGCCTTATTGTCAGTATCATTTGAACGCTTTTGTACACATTTTTTTTCCCTCAGAAACTACTTTATCGAAGGAATTACTTTTAAGAGCTGATTTTTATTATTATCCTTCAGGCTGAATGGTGTGCTTTGTTTTTCAACAAGAGGAGAAAAAATGTACACAATGAAAAGTATATTACTAGTTTACTAAGCACACATATTGGATATATTCAGAAGCATTTATTTTGAGGACATATTGTTAAGTTGAGCATTTTAAGCAAGTTCAATAATTCACATGCTAATTTACTCTACAGGTAGCCTGACTTTTTTAACATGCAACGTAACAAATTTGTTATGAATTTCTGTTTATATTTTCCTTGTCTGTTCTTTTCTTGATATTATTTTAAAGCTCTAAGGAAAATCACCTATTCTTTCTTTCAGCAAGCCTTTTTATCAGTGAAATAACCTATTCTAGTTACTGCTGGAAACAATAATCTGTAATTGCTGCTTTCAGTCCTAATTTGGCTTGTCTCTAGTTTTTCATCTCAATCTAATCTAAACCTATTTGAGCAAATAAAATGATATTTACCTCATCCTCTGTTACAAGCTTTCAAGATTACAGGCTTCAGGAAAAATCAATACAAAATACCAGCTTAGCAGCAGGTTTGTGCTCAGAAAGAATGCTAACTTTTCTTTCCTGCATTTTCTGACTCTCTACTCCCCTGGAGTGAAAGCAAACCTTAGACTATAAGGACTGAAAAAAAAAAAAAAAACCAACAAAAAAAACAAACCCACAAAAAACCCAGCATTCAATGATGTGTTTGGTTCATGGTTAGTAGCCACTTTTGAGCTTACAAGCCGAAGTGCAGTGCATGGTCAAGCTCCTAACCTTTAGCTTCTGTTTCCACACTACACATCTTACAGAGTTCACCAAAAGGAAGGATCTCGACCTTACGGATGATTTTTCAGACTCAAATGCCATCTTCATTTATTATTTATTTGCTTCAAGCAGTTGGGATTTGAGGTATCATCATACCTGACTGACTGATTTAAGGAAGTGGTCACCTCTCTGTGGGGGAATCTCATGAGAGTAAAATCCTATTACTTTCCAAAAAGATTACTTCATTTGCTGCCTGAAATAAGCTTTTGATGAAAACATTTGAATTTTGAGTTTGTAAACAACCAAGAATTCTCAACAGTCTTATTTTTTTTTTAATGCTGAGAAGGATGTCTGGCTGATTTTATTTTGATTTTGCTTTGTTCTGTTTTTGGACTTTTTGACCAAGAAACTGATTAATACAGAGATATGTATCCTTATGATAATTACACTGCACCTATAAACCTTTTCAAATTATTTGTTCTCTCCACAGGCTTCTTCTTCTCACCCCCACTTTGTGAATGGTCTCTGATTTGAAAAATTATGTGTTACTTGGTCTTTCTATAGACCTATGGGATCATAATCATGTAATAGTTATGTAGCATTTGAAAGACTCTAAACCAAGTCAAATATTTAATTTAATCACCCCTTTCTGATATATTTAATTCAGGACTCAAGTTTCCCCATATAGGTAACAAAATAGGTATGTCCTTTTCTTTAGATGCCTCTACAAGAGTAAAACAGGCACATGCAAAAAGTTTATTTCCCCGAGAATAGCTGCAGTTGTATCAATGCATTTAGGGGAAAAATGTAAATAGAATATTAATACCTATTGTATTCACCTAACTGTGTTTACTAAATTAGTACTCAAGTCACCCTGGGCACAGAAATAAAGAGTGGAGGGAGGGGAATAAGCACTTCAGAGTGCTTGAGTCTTGAGTGAACTGAACTGCCCTTTGGAGACACTTTTTTTTTATTTTATATGGAGGATATCTAAGATAACCTCAGGTGATGCATCCTAAACTTATTTAGGATAAATCCTAAGTGATAATTTTGCTACCAGCAACTTTCAAGACATAAGACCTATTTTACAGACCTTGTCTCACCCATTCCAGATGTCATTTGCTTATTTAGTACCTACATAATTTTAAAAACTGGTAAAAGAAAGATCAGTATCACACTGAGCCAATGATGCAATGGACCAATCTTCAGTTTCATTCAGTTTTGGAATGCATTCAAGCAGTAAAGTGCCATGTTAGTAGAAACATCACATATTTACATCTGTAAGATTTTATTCTACTGTAATGACAGCGGTTAGGAGTGACATAGTGCAAACTTCTTTGATGTAATGTAACCAATGAAGAGAAATAGCTGCCTCCAGAGGACAATTCCAGAGCTCTGTATTGGGAGAGACATTTAAATGATGTCTATTCACTCCACTCCACTACTCCAGTCCATTTATTTAGCCAATTGTTGTTAGCAGCCTTGTATTTCACTGGCAAGCTCTTCAGAACACTGGTTCTAATACAGTGTACTATCTTGTAAACCCTAGGTACCCCCAGTACAGGAATCAACACAACTACCACCATAAATGGTAAAAATAACACTAATAGCATTCATTGTATTTATCAGAAATGATGAGAATAAAAAATTTTCTCAATTCCTAATCATGCATTTAAGAGATAAGCTCCTGTCAGAGCTGTCTTTTTTTTTAAAGAAAGAATACTTATAGAAGTGTTAGAAGTTGCATAATCTTGATACAACTTCCTCTGAAAAGTCTAAGTTCATAGAAAACTGAAAACATAGAGACAAAGGAAGCAGGCTGGTTCTTAAGAGCAGCTGTTCCTTCCTCTTCTGAGCAGTGTGACAAGAAAAGGCAAACAAGATAACAGCAGAAGTCACACCTTCTCATCTGCTGAGAAACCTTGTCTTCCAGAAGGCAGGCAAACCCTAAAATTCTCCTATAGATGCTGAGAGTCAAACCATGGCACCTTCAGACTTAAAAGAAGCTTTTGGATGCTACACAGTGCAAGACTACTTTGCCCATATGCACAAATAATGATAGTCTAGAGGGAAATGGGTAAAGAGTCTTTCCCCAGAAAAATTCCAAGACATGATAAAGGCTTCTACTTTGCTTTTGTCACCTTTATTTTGGGGGGATATTAGATACAGTTTTGTGCCTTTCTATGTTTTTAAAAAGTAAACTTGCTGAAATACCACTAAGAAAAAAAATAAATGGAAATTGATGTAGAATGGGTTATACTGAATGAAAATCAGACATTTGGATAGCTTTCATTTTAGTTTTCCCTTCAGATACTACATTTTTTTTTTCCTGAAATTTGGAATAGTTTCTAACCACTGGATTTTTTTTCTACTGAGATAGTTGTTCTTTCATATTTTTTCCTGCTGCTAGGGATTCAGTCTCAATTGGAGGAAGCAGGTATTGAGGTCAAAATACAGTGGAAAAAAGTGTTCAACCTCTATTTTGGGGACAAACAGAAAAAACACCCAATAGTCTGAAACAAATGCAGAAACTCATAAAGAATGATTTAATCATAAAATAACTCCCTCCCATTCAGAAATGAGAAATTAGTAGGTAGAATATACTTCTACTTTAAAGAAAATTTAGATTTCCTTAAAGTTGAGACTGTAACCAACTTTAATTTTAACTATTTACTTTGTACATAGAGGAATTCGGATTGAAATGAAATTCAGCATGATATGCAGCTGTAAAAATCTCACAGTAAACATCCTTTTTTTTATTCTATATTCTTAGCTCGCATTTCTTGTGCTTATCAGTGGATTTTGCCAGACATGTTTTCTGTATTTAGTGAATAAATTGTAACTTTTAAGAGCTTTTTTTTCCTAATTTACAGAAGCAATTTCTTTTCAAATTAATACATACAACAGAACATTCTGAATTTAAGGAAATTAATTGTACAATGTAATGAAAGATTTTTCAAGAGCTAAGACAACATCATTTAAAATAGTAAGCTTATGAATCAGAAATATAATTTTGCTTTTGTTGAGGTTGAAAAAAGAAGGTTTCTTTTATATACTGTATATCCCAAGATGATTTCAAAGCACTTTCACTTAGAAAAGCTAGCTGCTATTACATATGAATTTTCAAAGCTTGCCAAGGCTTTGGAAGGAATGATGAAAATTACTATTGCCCGACCTTCAGGTTTTCTTTGTTTCATAAAAGGCTAAGATAGCATTTTTGTCATTTTTCTTTCAGCTCAGGTCTTTCATCATAAATATCAAAGCATGCAATTATGCCTGCTCATATCCTACCGTATTCTGCCTGTTTTCTATCCATAGTGATGGTGTTCTCTTTTAGGATACCTTTTTCTTTTGTTTTTCGCAAATCTGAAAGAAGTCCCATGTTTTTGTTGAGTGCCATAAATTGTTCATGAAACGTATGTTGCACTCATTGAAAAGAAGAAGAGTTGATTAAAATAGCTTTTGTTCTTTTGTTCTAAGCAAAATCCTAAAGTAATGTTCAAGTGTCAATCCCACCAGGATCACAGAAGACTGATTTGGCCTACAGGTGGAATTTTTAAATACTGCTTATTGCAAAAAATGGAACAATTTTCTCTTAAAATCTCTAGTTTCATGACGAAATATTCCTATTGTTCCTTTTCATTTATCATGGATAACTTGTTGTTCTGTCCTGTTTTGTGGTTTCATGTGGCCAGATCATCAAAGGCATAGAATGCCCATAGCTGCTGTTGCCTAAATTAAGTCATAGTTGCACAGTATGCTTCAAAATTAGGTTACCTCTCTGTCTTACTTACTCAAATGAGCATACATTTGCATTTTAGCATGTTTACTGATCTCTCCAATTTCTAAGACATCATGCAAGTGTAATATCTGGCTGAAATATTCTTGGCTCATTTAATTCTGAAATATTTTTTTTTTGGTTTTGGTTTTTTACAGCCACTACCTTAAACATTAATAAGTTATACAGTAAAAATATTAATTTCCATTAATTGATTAAAGAAAAAAAAATCTTTCTTAAAAAACAGAACAGTGAATGTTTACTAGTTCTTGTAGGAACACACTTCCCCATTTTTTGTTTTATTATGCTCAGATTTTTATCAAATTTACAATGACACAAGAAATACATTGTCTTCATCAATTTGAACTGTGCTGTCACATGAATGTGAACTTACTGGCTATGTCTTAAGTTAAATGTCAAGGGATATACATTTTCCACATAGAATAAAATTGATTTCAAGCTCCTTTTAATGGTGGTAGAGCAAAAAAAATCACTGTATTTTTAAAACAAGAAGAACTGCCCCAGCATATGTTAATAAAAATAAATATGCCTAAATAGTAACAGTGTTACTCATAGTACTTAACATAAAAAATACTTTTAACGGTAATAATTTTGGAGTAAAAAAAACTTACTATTTAATAAGATTTGCTGATGTAAGATTGTGATAAAATGAATAAAATTGTTTTTAAAAAAATCTTTATTTCTTTAAGAAAGTAATTTTGCATTTTTCAATCCTCTGAAAAAGAGAACATGAGAAAGGAACAAGCAAAAGTGAGAGACTTTCTGAACATTTTTATTTGCAGGTGGCTTTTGAAACATTTCTCCTCAGCATATAAATATTCCCAACAAAAACCTCATCATAGTGGCTATATGTATCAGTACTGCAAAAGAAAGGAAGATAACGCTCACCATAAGAGAATTCATTAACTCTTAAGACTTCTAAAATATTAATATGACTTTCAAACAACGTTGCTTGCTTATGCAGCGTCCTTTCAATTCACCGTGAGGTTGAGATGATAGCTTGAAATTCTTACTTTACTATATGTATCCTTCTTCCTACATCAGTCTGCATTTGTTTATTTTTCCACACAATGATGAGTATGCTCAGAAATTATTATACATTAAAAAAAAAAAAACACAACATGATAAAGTTTCTCAAAGCAGTTGCATGAGAAAATTTTTTGTTTGTAGCAACTCATGGAGTATTTTGGCCTCTGCCTATCTGAAAATCATCTGAAGTAAGTTGGTCTTTACCATGTTTCTTTCTATCAGCCAAAAAGTGCATTTCAAATGTTAAACGTCAGTAATAAAGGTATTTTATGCTGAATAATACTTTAAAATGCATTCTGCTTTCCATACATGATACTTGGATGCCAGAATACTTCAAAGTCTATTCAAAAAGCAACTAATACTAAATTTCTTTTTTTTAATTGGAAGAAGCTTCTCCATTTTAGCATTTCTTTTGCTTACTATAGAATAGTAATGACACAGTTATCTTTTGCAGATTATAAATCTATCTCCCTATAAGCATGTCATCATCTATGCTGAAGTAATACCTTCAACTAATAAAAGTTTGTCTTTGCTTTTTTTTATGAAAACCATAAAAATGGATTAAAAAGTATGCCAAGTAGCAGGAAGACATTCTAAAGTATTGCCTTTTGCCAGAGGAAGATACTATTAGAGACTGATATATGTGTGATATTTATGACCAAGGCTGAAGAGACCAGAGCTTTGTTAATAAAATTAAGGCAGTATTACCAATTGCATAAGTGTAAAGTGTGGGTTTCTACCCAGAATCAGGTAGAACACTTCAAACTTAGGAGGTGGAGGCTTTACTTATTGCTTTCAATATAGGCAATAAATCAAAAATGAAATGAAAAGGTGAGATGAAACATGTATAGTGGGAAACAAAGAATCAGGCAAGGGAGGGTAACATATGTAATAACCATTATGAGTTACAATGATTTCTGGAACATCATGGCAACAAAAGAACAAAATATGCTATGCAGCTGACAGAAATCAGAAAAAAGAGAGTCTTCATCCCATAAAGTATAAGTCAAGGAAAGGTGTCAGTAAAGGGGATTCTGATTACGAAAATCTGTATATTTAGTTCACTAAAATAAATGTATGTAAGTTGTATAGAATTACTGACTTTATACTTAGGAAAAGATTATTGGATGTTTAGCAATAAATAAGATCAAAGATGTTACTAATTTACTATTACTAGTAATCACTCTTTCTGATAATTGAATAGTAATAATAGTCTGATTCATTCATTAAATCAGTGCAGTGCCCTAACAAGCCAGGTTTAAGGATGTGTGTCCTTTAAACCATTTCCTTCCAGGATTATGACTTCTAAAGACACACAGGAGGAGTAAATTGGAAGTGATAATGTACAGGAATTGTTTGAAAACATTGGGGCTACTAAACAGAAGTGACCACAATATAAATTATTTCAAAATTGGAGGAATAAGACTCAAACGAAAGAACGAGTACTGTAACATCAAATTACAGAAAGGATTTTTCATTGGGTTTTGTTGTTTCTTTTAATAGCATAACTAGTCAAAGGAGCTCTAATATAAAACATGAGGAAAATTAAATTTTGACTCAGGATAGACATATGTTGACTGTGTTATAACAGAATTATGGAGATCATAACTTACTACAGCAGAAAATGCAAGACAAAAGTCAGTATTTGTAAATGGCAAAATCTGCAAGACTGCTTGAGTCAAACTGCTAAATCCTACCTTTCCCTGTAGAAAGAATCATAAATTCTGTCAGATAAACATTTAAAATAGAATAATAGAGCCAAAAAGACAAAAAAAAAAATCATATATTCAGAGACTAAAAGGCAAATAATGTATTGTTTAAGTGTGAAAGAAACAGGAGGTATGCATGAAAATGTTTGGGTCTTCAGGGCTCCCAGGGGCTTGTGGGACAGACTGTGAATGATAAGGACATAGTGATAAAACAGTTTATTTCTTCCTGACAGTATTCAGCTTAGGTCATACAGTATCTTCAAGAGGAGATCTTTTTTCAGTGTTAATCCTACTGTACCATTATTTTCAGATGTCTCAGTTTGTGGATGACACCAATCTAAGTTGTGCTTTGATACACTTAAGGGAGGATGCCATCAAGAGGTACCTTGACAGGCTTCAGAAGTGGATCCAGGTAAACCTCACGAAGTCCAGCAAAGCCAAGTGCAAGGTCTTTCACCTGGGTTGGGACAAGCAGAATTATCAGTACAAACTGAGGGATGAATGAACTGAGGGCAGTCCTGCAGAGAAGGATTTGGAAATAATAGTAGATGAAAAATTGGACACCAGCCAGCAGCATGCACTTGCAGCCCACAAAGTCAACCATTTCCTCAGCTGCATAAAGAGAAGACTGGCCAGCAGGCTGAGGGAGGTGATTCTCCTCCTGTCCATTTTCGTGAGACCCCATCAGGAATATTGTGTCCAGCTCTAGGCCTCCCAGGGCAAAAAAAAAGTTGATATGTTAGAGCAAGTCCAGAGGAGGGGCACAAAAAGATCAGGGTACTGGAACTCCATTTCTATGAAGAATGGCTGAATTGAGGTTGTTTAGCTGGCAGAACAGAAAGCTTTTGGGAGACAGCTTGTTGTGGCTTTCTTACTAAAAATAAATAACCTGGCGTCAATGACCAGAAAATAAATTGCTAGAAGAAGAAAGCTAATCTAGGAGATCACCAGAGAAATAAAGTTGTCTAAAAAAACACCAGTCAAGCCCAACTAGTCTCAATCCTTGACTATTTGATTTTTTTATCAGTGGCACCAGAGGAAGAAAGGGATAATGGGATAGGGGTAGTACAAGTTGTTACATAGGCCATCAAAAGTAATGTGTTTACTACCAAGTACAATAAAGTATTTTGCAATAGAGTATTAAGTCAACATACCTATTTAATGCAACATACCTATTTAATGCAAAAATCATTGAATGTGAAGTATCATGAAGAAATCTGATAGAGAAGAAAACCAAAAGTTGCAGTGCAAAGTAGAGTGGAATTTAGGTGCCCTTAGATTTCTAATGAGGCCATACATATAACATCTTTCATAAAATGATGCATAAGGAAGTCTGAATTCACAGCACTAATTCAGATATGCAATAGAATGTTTATCAAGAGACCTTAAGGAAAAGAAAGTAAAAACAACAAGAAAAGATGAAATGTTATGTATCGTCATATGATGATCCAGGATTAGTTTTAGGAAATTTACCAGTAATTAAATAACTGGAATGATCTTCAATACAGTAAGATATTTCCAGGAGTAGGGAGACCCTTAGACCTGTGCTCTGGATTTCTGTAGGACACTGGAAAGGTATACTGGGACACTACAAATGAGCTGCCCAATCATACATTGTGGAATGCTCTCCAGGATCACTCTGATAAAACAATCTTTTTCAGCGCATACATGTATATGTATATACTTCCTGGGTTCAGGGAGCAAAGAGAAATTACCTTAAGACTTGTGACAAAGAGGCTTGCTGGTTAGCAGAAATCTGTATTTAGCAGGGGAAAGAAAGCTCTAGACCCTCATATCTGGCTTTTCTTTAGCCTTAGACAGAGTAAATCAAGCAACAAGTTTCACTTAAGGTTGCAGAAGTTAAAGCTCACATTTGTAAATCCAGTTAATTATGTCATATAAGGTTTTTTTTCCAGCAAATTCGGTGAGAAGGGAGAAGGAAGGGATACACACTAGTAAGAGTCAGGTGTAAAGGATTTCATTTTTGCTTGATTTTCAGTTTCTAGTCAGCTAAGATTCTTTGGATCTTTCTATATGGAAAATTAGCACAAAACCTTCCTAAATGTATTTAGCTTTTCTTGGGCTAATCCCTTAGCAACTCATTTGTAACTATCCATTGAATTAGCATAGCACCTCGTACCCTTGAAATTCTAGGGCTTACTATCTTAGACAAACTAAAGCTTTAGGAACTGTTAATTAGGAGTTACGGGACTTAATTAAGCAGGAGGTGGAAAAAAATTCTCAAACTCCATATTGTGTGGTAATGTTTATATCTATGCAGAATAGCAGTTAATCTGTTAGAAATAACAGTTACAGTATTTTAGTTTGAGAATCTATATATCAAACAAGAAGAAAAAAATTGAAGTTGACTTGCATAGGCTTTTTGAAGTATGATACATTATGTACAAAGCCACCTCAGTTCCAGCACTGTTGCAAAAGGGATAACTGAATGACAGAAAAAAACTTCACTCATGTCCTGTGATTCAGATAGTGTTTCATAAAAGAAAAAAAACAATTACCAAGATTTTCTGACTGGGATATTTAGCATGCTGGACTTTGGTCTCTAAAGGTCTTCAGTGCACAGAAATTAAAAAAGTTTTTGAATATAAAGGATTCTTCCTTCTACTAGTGAGAATCCCCTAGAAAGGAAGAAAATTATCTAAAGTTGTGTTTTGACAAGAAGAAACATTTTCAAAATATTATTTCCTGAATAAAGTTCTTGTGAAGAAAGATGTGGCAAGTTTTTAACCTGTGTCAATGAATGACATTGCATTTGGTCTTTGACTGTCTTTACATATGGTTTGTTCTCTCACTTCAGGACAAAAATATCTGCCTGATGAATCATTATGGATATATGTAGATGTACTAGGTAAATATTTTCTCATTGAAGTATCTTAATCAGAACAACATTTTGTGCATGCTTAGAAATCTTATCTGCTAAGATAAAGGTATCTACTCCTTTTCTGAATATACTGTTCACAGTTTTATCCTCCAAATCAATTTTAATTTCTAAAGTGAAAAATGTTAACAAACTCGGAAAAATGTCTTCTGATAAGTTAAATGAAAAAATCCACATAAAAATCACCAAAACATCTGACAAACCATGTAAAACTAAATTCATAGATATTAAAGGTGTGATAGGCCTTTCATATTGTGATCATGACTACGGGACAGATGTGTCTTGTTTCATCTTTATTGCAGCTTCAAGGTTGCAGTTCATCCATAGGAAATATACTGTGCTAGTAAGATCCAATCTGCAGACATAGCCAGAGCATGCAAACATTAAGTTTTCCTGTAAGGTGATCTGAAAGAAAAATTGGTGTCCCTTCATTCTGTCTTGGTAACTGAAAGAGATAGGCTTAAAACCATTATGCTGCTTCAGAACAGTAAGTAGATTCTACCTCTGAGTAACTTCCTTAAGCATGGGTCCAGATCCATGGAAGTTAATGACACTTTCTACTTTGCTTGAGCTAATTAGAAATGGAATTGAGAGTCCTGGTTACCTGTTTTCCTAAACAAGGTAAATTTGATAGAAAGGTCAGCAGATAACACGGTGAAGTTGAAAGCCAAGTAGTGCTAAAGGTCAGCTGTGGATTAGCAAATACCCAGAAACCAAGAAATTGCAGAAAAGGAATAGTTCCCTCCCTGTGTTGCTACTGATGTGGGTGCGGCACTCAAAGAATGCAAGTACAGCATAACCACAGTCTCTGTGTTACATATTTTTCCTTTAAATTTTAGGTCACAAAGTGCGATGGCATCAGTTAAGCATGATTACAAACAGTCCTTTGATGTATTACTGTACAATGGTTATATTAAACCATTTCTTGTTTCAATCAGATGCAGAAGAGAACACTTAATTCTGGATACATATATTGTAGAGACAAAGAGATGGTAGAAATAGTGTGATCCTTTTAAGTTTTTATTTAATATATTTATGATCTATATTTCTTTGGGCTTCAAAGAGATTCAAAGAGTAAAAAATGTGATAATTATATAAAAAACCTGAAATTACAATAATATCAGTGTCTGCATAAAAGATCACTTATGTAAACTGTGGTTTTTATTTTAGCATTTTTTCTTTGGGGCTCCTAAGTTACAAAAGATGCAGACGCCTTCTTATATCTATCCTTGAAGGTGATGCAGTGTATTGATTTGACACATCTTGAGACCTAATAATCAAGTACATGTTTTTATGATTGGCTGATGTTGCCTTGTGTCTGGCTGCCTAAAGAATGTTAAGTTGACTGAGGTCATCTATAGCCTATAGATAATCTACACGACTAATAAAAATGCTAAATAGACTGTCAATCTGTTTTCCAATCATATCAAACCTCCTAATCCAATTTGTAATTTACAAGATGAAACTAATCTAAAAAATAAAATAAAATATATGTGTTTACTAGAACAGGGTGATATATTACCAGTACACATCTAGCTGCATTTTCACATTTGAGCTTTCTCTTGAAAGGTTATGATAATGAATATCATAGCCTGGTAAATTTTTAACAGATTTTTATGGACAGAACATTGTACTGATGATTATTATCTGAAAAAAAAGCTTTATCTGAGCCTCAGATATGTGGAATGCATTACTCTATAACCTTAAAAATCCATTTTGTGCTTTCTCATAAGGTATTTCAGCTGCAGATTCGTATCTGAGGATGGTATCTTGTTGAAAGTATACATTATATAAATAATAGTAATATTTCGTGCTACATACAGTCAACTCCAAATATTTTCTTTCACTGATGCAGTAAAATGTATATTTTACTTGAGTGGACTTACATATAAAAAACATAGGAACTGTGGCTGTTGGATAGTGCATTTCAGTTCTGTGACAAAGCCCTAAATTTAGTGGTACATCCAAGACCACTCTTCCTCAGACTAGTGGGTGTTAGCAAAGAAACTGTAGTCCAAAAGTTCACACTGTTGGAGAGTATTATATTTTCTTTCCAAGATGTACAGCTAAAGAAATTTTAATATAGACTATGAACTTCCAATTAGTCAGATCATTTCCTAAATTTGTCTAGGCTTGGTTTAAACTCACACATAGCAATATATTGTAGGGTCTTTGATAAATTGTCAGTCTTGTTCAGTTATGTGAATACAGCTTTTATAGCACAAACCAGTCTGCAAAAAGTGACTTTCTGCTGCAGGCCCTTTAAACCTGATGGGCTCACAGGCAGATGTGGCCATTTCCCAATTTACTATTTGTCAATATATGTTAAATTTATTTTCAGTTTGCTTTCTAAAGATCATATGACTGAAGTAATGTAAATGCATTTAGTTTAGGACATTAAATATTGATTTTGAATGGTTTTAATTATATTCAAAAACTCTCACACCTGAGAATCCTATTATTTAGCCTCTGCTTCCAGTTGTAAATCTGTGTATTACAAAAACAGAATAAGGAGTTAAAAATGTTAAGGCCTAAAATTTGCCTTGGCTTCTGGTGACCTGTTCTTCAAACTGGGGAAATCATAGTATTTTCCATCCAGTCTAATGTCCCCATTTGCTTTCCCATGAAAACCAGAGAGAAGAGGAAAGGTTGCAGAGTTGCATTTCCCACATCTCATCCTAAACCAGGATGAAATCAAGATCATCCAGACTAGGAGCTAAGAGTTGCTTTCACACCCCAGCCATGCTCTGCTGCTAAAAACTATGTAAAGAGAAATAAATAATGTTTTACTTGCTAGAAGAATGATAAGAATGAAGTTACATGCACTGTTCTAGGAGAGGAATTCACAATACTGACCAAGGTGCTCAACCTCCACATAGAGTGAATGTAAAGAGCTTAGTACTTCATGATAAAATGTCAGGTGTGAATGATGAAGGATGTAAAATGAGACAGAAGGAAAAAGTAAATTAATAGTAAAAAGTTTGACATTATTTTTATTTTCTAAGTCTGTCTTCAAACAGCAAACCTCTAAATAAGTGAAGTTGTAAACTCTTTTAAATTGAATTTTGAGTCTTTTGATAAGATAGGCACAATTTATTTGCCTAAATGCATGTCTACTGTCATTTAAGCCATTAAGATATCATACCTGGCTTCTGCCCTCCCTTCATAATGGAACAGAACTGCAAATTTTTCCTATATTTTTAAATCGCATTTGAGAATCCCATCTTATTTTCTACAACTTAATTTCTTAGTTACTCTTGTGGGTCCTTCAGAAGTAATGTATAGATTTCCAGGGCCTTGCAGACAGCTGGAAGAGGACATTCTGCTTTCAGGTAAATTTTGATGCCATTTGCAGATATTTTACCACAGTTATTGTTTCTTTTAAAAACAAATAAACAAAAAATATCTGGACAATTTTTTTTAATGACAATGAAATTATTTAGGGTTTTGATTACTTTCAGGACAGGGAATTTTAAAAAGCTCTCCAAATATAAAACAAAATGAATTTTAAGTGTATCACTAAATTACTGTAAAGCGACAGAATTAACCTCAGTTCTTAGAGACGGATTTTAACACAAGTAGATTCTCCACTATTCTTCTTCTTTAAAAAATAAAATTACCGAATCCTACTTACGTAACACATAAATGTGATTTTTTTTTTTTGACTTCTTTTGGATTCTGTAGAATCCATGTTTTTTGTCAGGCCTTTCAACTTTAGGAATTGTCTCTAACAATTTTACCTGTAGCTGAACTATTGCACACATAATCTCTTGGACTAAGGATCATTTCAAGTGATTATTTTCTAGGTGAGATAATTTAATTTGCAATAAAAATATCTAAACTGCAAGTCAGAGAAAAATAAAAAATACTGTGAAATGTTACTTGGACATTTCTTAGACAGTTATACTTAAAGTCTGCCTGCTTCCTACAGTGTGTAATAAAAAAATAAATCTACCTTCCTTTCTTCCCATTTCACCAACTAGAAACATATCTGATTGTGATTTCAGCAACACAGAAAGATAATGGCAACATCTTCACCCTTTCTGTAGTAGAGGGCAGGGACAAAAAAACCCCTGGTAGCTCTTAGGAGAATTTATATTCTTTCTTGTTTAGGGCAGCCAATAAGAATGTCAAAAGAGTGAACTCGTTTTACCTATGTCAAAGTAAGGGTCAATGCGAAGAATTTCACCTTAATGAAAGGGTGATACCTACTGTTGCAATCAAATCCCAGAAGACCACGTCTGAGCTGATTTTCAGTAATTTCAGTTAATTTTAGTTAGTTCTCAATAGGTAAGAGAATAAAAATATCTTGACTTTTTCTCTTCCTGTCCCTCTAATTGGCAGCATTTCAATCCAAGTCTTCAGATCTGTGACTTTCATTTTTTCCTGACCATGCCAAGAATATTTTTTGGCATCTGGCATTTTAATAGGAGTATTGCCAGTGACCAGGCATTGGATGGAATCAAAGAATTGGCACTGTACTTTGTAATTTTCACAGAAGCATTTTATTTGATTGACTCTAGAATGCTGATTAGAGGAGATAATACTATGATGCTCTTGAGGATAAGTCACTTAACTCAGATTCATGACTGTTTAACAAGAAGAGCACACAGATTTCTTGTACAGGGCAAGGAATCTGGCTTGGCTGAAATGGACTGTGATGTCTGCCAAGACTCAGTCTTCAGACCATGTTTATTGAATTTATTTGTCAATGATTTATTCTTGATTGTATTAAATCTATTTTACAGCTATATCGATGATGCAATGCTACAATATGGTTCTAATTCATTGGCCATGGTAGAGAAGGATTCAGATAATTTATGAAGGAAACTTTAAAAAGAAAGCATTTTCTAATGAACAAGAAAAACTGCTGCTATTAATATTTCCAAAAGAACCCAAAACAATTTGCAGTCCTTAGTCAAAAAAAAAAGAAACCCCTTCACTGAAATACTTAAGTCATGACTTAAGGGTTGGATCAACACTGTCTAGTTACTCTTGAGGAATTTTGTGTTGAAATGTTGTTAATTGGAAGCAGGTATCACTTTAAAAGGTAAGAACTCCACAAAATATATTGTACTTAAGCAATAGATGAAGGAAGAAACAAAAAATTTGCAACGTGCTGTCAGATTAAAGGTTGTTTAAATTTAGAAGACAAACACTGTGATATCGATAAAGAGCTATGTAGATTTGTTTTATATTATTGCTATGGATAGAAAAAAATTCAATTTGCCTTTAGGCAAATTTCAGATTTGTAGCTTGACAGAGTATAAGAACACATCACTGCAGCTTTTATGTGAATAAGTCAACTTACTTCCTCCTCAGTGAGTCTGGAACTATGCAAATGTATTTTATGTTTGGAGAGGCCCCTGGTTATATGAAAACAATGTTGTTGTTTCTTTTAGATTTTAATTTAGTATTCTGAGCCTTGGAGGGAGAAATCATCATAGACTCATTTACCCTACAGTCAGTGTGACAATACAGGAGGATGCATTTAATGCCTTAGCAGTAAGCATTTTGAACAGGCATCCAAAGGTGATAAGAACTGAAATAATCTTTGGCAAAATTCAAATGCAACTTAATTGAATATTTAAAATAATTCTCAAGGTATATCTGAGAATAAATTATGTAATGATGTGGTAGAAACTATTTGATTTTATACTTCCTTCTGCTTGGTATTACCATATATGCTTGGATACGAGCAGGGCAAGTTTCTTGCTGTGAAAGTCATTTGAGATGCAATACGAAGCATTGTACATTAATGAGACTTTATTATCTCCTGTTCTGATACTTTAATGAATGAAAATATAAAGGAATTTATATAATTCTTTAAAGCAGTTGTTGGTTTAAACCTTCATTTCAAACTGGAATCTCCTCTCGTATATAAAATTTTTTATATTTTTAATATAGATATTTTAAAAATCAAAGAGTTTTCATACACAGTAAATATATGAGGGTATGTGATACAACATATTCCTTCTTCAAGGCAGAAATATTCAGATGCCTCTCCAGTCTCTTGTTTATATGTTGAGGTTTTGGTTGGGGGGATTTTTACATTTCATGATCTGTGGAGAAATCCCACATGATAAATATCTATGCCATGAAAATCTGGTTATGCTTTGCTTCATATTTTAAAAAGTAAACAGAATAACCTATGTCTTGGTCGCATGCATTACTGACATCTAAGCCCTCTGTAAGTACTCCAAATTTTGGAATATGCTAATACTAAAAAGGAAGCAATATGAATTTCTTTTGAGAAATAATGCTTATCGTATTTATCAGAAAGTAGACAAAATTATCTCTTCAAACTACAGCCTCAGTAAGAATAAACAAGAGTTTTAACTCCAAATTTCAGTGACAGTTTGATACCTGTCATCAAGTAATGTAAATGTTGAAAATGTGTTTCCATGTACACATGAAACTAAGAAATGCATAATTTGTTCATAACTCCAGCTCTATTGCAGTCAAAGCTTAGCTCAGAGGGTCTCTCCCGTGGATGTTTATGAGGGTTCCTCTGTTGTCGGTTCTGCCTTTTGTCCTGTCTTCACTTTACATTTACCTGTATTGTGTTCCTTCTTCTGTCATAACTATGTTGGCAAACTTGAGAAAATAGGGATTCTGTTCACTGGAATAACTTACTTAAGTCAAGGAGCTGCTATAATAGAACTCTTCTGCCACTGTATACTAAAACAGAAGAATTCTATCTAGGGAGAGTGTTACTGGCATTGCTCTTTGCATGTATCAAGCCTGTATTCATAAATAGATAATCATACAACTCC
This sequence comes from Manacus vitellinus, assembly GCF_001715985.3. Taxonomy (NCBI): domain Eukaryota; kingdom Metazoa; phylum Chordata; class Aves; order Passeriformes; family Pipridae; genus Manacus; species Manacus vitellinus. The sequence goes on along the minus strand of NW_021939396.1, from coordinate 29,933,373 downwards.
TTCATCTTAAAAATGCAAAAAGAAATTATTTTAGGCTGGTTTCAAAGTCAGAACTCATTCTCAAGAGAAGACTGAGTTCTTGTAGTGCTGATGCTGACTAGCAAAGAGGGAAAATCCTGGTGGTCAAGAGGGTTCCTGTATTTAACTCTATGGAGCTGACTACCCACGATGGTCTCAGGGGCAGAGACAGAGATGTCCTTGGTTGCTTTTTGCCTAACAATTCAGTTGTCTTAGTCAAACTCCAAATATGCAGACTGGACATGACAAAGGTCACTTTGAACTTTTTAATTGCTAGTTGTATTGACAATTCCTTTGGGACCTCAAAATTAGGGATTCTGAGACATAAATGTTACCAAAACCCTGCTCTTAAACAGTTATATTTTTAGATTTGTACATTTTATTAAAGTCAAATGACTTAATGACATTATAAAGTTTGAAAACAGTAGCATCAAATACAAGAGTTTGAATTTGTTTTGATAATATTACCTTCTGTGATATCTTATCCTCTTGTAGCATGGTGAAAAATGAATCAACCAAGTGTTTGCTACTTTTTAAGACTTTCTTTTTATCTAAGGATGATACATTTTCCTTCAATTTCTTTAAATACTTGTTGACACACCCATTATCTTGGCCAGTTACTTTGAAGATCTTTTGAAAGGATTGGGCTGTAAGTGATAATGAAGATAAAGGCATATAGTGTTTAACCATTCTATGATTTTGAAATTATCACTACTGAAGGTAAGCAGGAAGAGAAAATGTCCCTCTTAAATTGCAAATTTCTTTTTCTTATGAATTCACATGTCAAAGCTGTCTCACGCATACTGAATTTTTGTTTACCGTCAGTTAGATTTTCGCATCTATAGGAGATCAGGCTATTGAAACAGGAGTTTTGAGAGGCTTTTCCCCAGAAGGACAAATCTTAAAAAATAAGCAGAGGTGAAAATGCCATGAGCAGGTCAGTAACAGATCTACTTCAACACCTCTCAGGCAAACTATTTTTTCTCTTCAGCTTATACCTTAATTTATGTTTTGTGCAATGAATCACTGGGATAACCCTAACATTTGCATTCCATGACTTTTGAATGTTTAAAATAGAAGTCTTTATGTTGAATTGACAAATGGTTTGTATTAATATAAAATTAGATTTAGGAAAATCATTTAATCTATAAATGACATCTGGTATTTACAGCTTTAGAGCCTGATGAAGATAGATGAACTACCTTACATGTTTATAATATTTTGTAAATTTGCAAATGCATATTTAAATTGATTGTATCCCTCTCCCATCCTTCAAATGTCACTGGCCCTCTAAGGACCTAGTTCAAAGCTCATTTTCATTAATGGAAAGACTTACAGGTTAAATGTATAGCCTAAAATTAAACTAAAACTCGGAATATTCCTCATCTCTGGAATACTACTCTTTCTACTGTTCAAGTGTTAGTGTGTTCCTCAGCATAACTTGGGCCTGTGCCAGCTAGTCTTTGGCTGGCTTATTCCTAGTAGCTCAGGAGTTAATGCGAAAATCTTGAACAGACACTTTGAGTGCAGCCTCCATGTTCTGGAAGGTAAAAGAGCTTAGTAGTAAGAGTGTGGGATTGTGTCAGCTGGCCTTCATGTCTCTTCCTGAGTAGTCACAATGAAGTCTAAACCAGCAAGTTTGGGGGTTGTTGGGTCTTTGTGTATTCTCACAGCCTTGCATTGTATTGACTTCCTTGCGTAAGACTGTGTTTTAATAGAACTGGTCAGGAGCTTATTTTGATCATAAAAAAATTTTTCATCAAAATGTCACTTCCAGTCCCAGTAAGTGTAAAGTTCCTACTTAACAAAGTGCACAATTCAATTCATCCAAGAACAATAACCATCTGGAGCGGGAAGAGTAAGGTCCTGGCTTAAAAGAATCAACAACTGGGGAACAGGTAGCCTCCAGCCTGTAGGAGTTGTCTTCTGTGAGTTGGCGTGATGGTGTCTGGGATCTCACTGTGAGGCTGAGGACAGGTGCCAGGGTACCTAGGGAGTCAAATGGGATCGGATCTTTTAAATTTGAAGTGGATCTTTTCAGTGTGCAGAAGACCGGAATCTAATCCCCTTGGCTTGGAAAAATAATATATTTAAAGACAAATATCAGAAGAAAAAAACCCTCTGGACTTCCTTCAGTTCCTTATATTGTATTTTTTCTTCTGTTTCAACTAGCATCTTAAATGTTTTTGATTATGAATTGTTCAGAAATACTTGAATTTTAAAGAACATTTTAAGCAACAGGAAAGGTAAGGATCATATAGATGCTGTCTCTGTGCACGTGTGTGTGATTGTGTATAAACGCTCCAGTAAAGGAAATTGTATATTCTGCAAAAAAGTTACATTTATTAATTATTTCTAGTTTATCAGTATTTGTTTCTTCTCTTGGTGTTAAATATGTTTGTTTGGAGAAGTTAAGTACAGTTCATACAGTTTTTACAACGGGTTAATACAATTTACTTTCGTATCAGGAAGTCTGTGCGAGTTTAGACAGAATTTGGGCCTTTAACATTGTTTTATATGAATGCAGAATGCAATTACTTATTATCTTTTCCTTCTGCACAGGAACCTACAAGTCTTAAACCTATATTGCTCCACAACAAATTTTTATTATATATATTTTCTAAAAATCGTTGAGACAAATATGTAAGCTGCAAGTTCTGAATAAACTACAGTTACGACTGAAAGCAGGTACCCCTGAGGTACACATCGGTGTGTCTCATATACAATGTGTAGTCTCACATAGAAATAAGATTTTTATTTTGCTATATTGTGGCCAAAAAATTATTTATGTTTCATGGATCTTTGTCAGAGTGAGAAATAGTGTCAATGCATAAGAGCCAATAGAGTCCTTGAGACATCCTTGCCACAATGGGAAAGGACACATCATTCCTTCAGTTGTGCTCATAATTCCAGTGGCCAGCATGCTTGCACATGTATTCCTCAAGTGCCAAGAATTGTCTTCAGTGCTCCAAAATGACAGTGTCTGGGAGAACGAATTCATCGCCAATCTGCAGAGCCAGAAAGAGTGTGCATTAGGAAGGAAACGTGTTTTATCTTGCCTGTAATGTCATTGCTCTGTGCTTTTCTCCAGTGCTTTTGTAAGGTTTATGGATAGCCTTGGCCTCTGAAATCATGATGTCTCCAGATATTGCTGCTTTGCCAAGACAAAATAAATCAGAAGAATATTAATGTTAAGACTGAGAATATTCATGGAACTTCTTCGGGTTGGTCAATCTTTTTTCCCAGTGGCTAAACTCTACTTTTTTTATCCTTATCAAGGAGACCTAGGGGAAACAAGTTTTCTAACCTGAGCAAAATCTAGGTTTTATCAGTTGTAGTAAAAGAAGGGCAAGTTTTTCCTGTGCAAATGAATAATCCCTGTAAGCCTTATAGGAAATTCTATAGACATTAAACATTTCTTCATTTTAGTTCCAGTATTTGCAATGGTTCTATTCAGTTTCTGGTTTTGTTTTTCATCTCAGTTTTTTCCACATTTTATTTAAAAGTTTATTTTCTCTTTTTCTTATATTGACTTGTCCTACTGGGAATCTGCAACCATCCTTCTGTTGAACTTTCACTAACAGAGCTTTGAAACTGGTTGAAAATGGACTAAAAAAAAAATATATGATTTGTTGCTGGCTAAAATGTGACTGTTAATTTCATATGCATTAAATGGATATATCTGGACATTGTGTGACACGACCTTTTGGGTTCGCTTTCCTGCTACCTTTGACCTTGCCTATACAAAGCCTGCTTTACAACATCGTCTGATGTGAGCGAAAATGAAGTTCCTTGTGTAGCAGAATATCAGTTTCGTACAGCATAGATGAGAATGCTGTTGTCTCATTTAAATAATACTTCATAACAAGATGTTTTCCGAGGATGCAAGGGGAAAATGCAAGATGTGTCTGTAAATTATTGGCCAAAGATTATTTTCTGATGACATATAGAAACTGTAAGGAAATGCAATCTATTTGGAGTACTTTTGTCATGGTTAATGGATTTTAAGTTTTCTACACAATTCTCAAAAAATGTCTGCAGCAACATAGAGATACAAGCTGTTTCCATATCGCTACCAAATTTTAAAAAGGAAAAGCAAAGTGTTCTTAACAATCAAAAAAGAGATTTGAAATTATGATTGTAAATATCACTAACAATCAATTAATGATATCTGAAATAAATGGGCCTAAAAGAAAGCAATATCGAAATGAAATAAAATACAACTAATACACCCAGAATTGTAAAATTGTTTTAAGAAGAGCTTTTCTCATTACAGCTGAATGTGATTTTCAAGATAAAGGCATTGTAATATGACCCTGTGTGCTGTTCTGTGTGTACAATAAAGCAAGCAAAATTAATCCCTTCCCCTGATGACCTCTAGAAATGAAAACCCATTATAGTAATAATATTTGTACTTAGGCCTTGATGTTTTTGTGCTGAATGTGAATGCTGTGAAATGATTGTATACAGTGGCTGATGAGGACACATGTACAGATAAATACATAAATAATCCTCTTTATATAGGTGCAAGGTGACTTTTTAGATCTGGTATGGAAACTAGTTGAAGTCTAATAAAACTGGTAATCATTTTCTTTACTGCTAAGGCCTGAATCTTATTATGTTGAAAGGTCTATTAGGAATGTTTCCCTTTTAAACATGGAATGTATGTAACTGGATCTTGTGCACAATTTTCCTGTTTGTAAAACTTGAATTAAGCATTGAAATTTCTGCCTAAGTTACTGGTTTTGGTGTTTGCCAAAGTATATATGGTATCAAATACTGTAATACATCTTTGTTGCCAGTCTGTGGTTCGGTTAGCAAACCCCACTTAAAGGGTAAAAGATCTTTTAAAAAACAACATTATTTAGCTTGGAACAAGAATCAATACTCCATATGATATGGTAATGAAACACAGACTTTGCAACATATTGATGGACAGTGAGAAAGTGTGTGTGGTGAGAGGAGTGGGTGTATTTGTGTGCATGTTGGAGGGACCACAATAGTATTAATAGCCTGTAAAGGAGGTTTCTGACATTTGGTAAACATATGAGCATGACACAGAGTACAATAACTACAGTCCAGAAACAATAATACATACATTACTCTGGAAGGCCATTAAGTATATGTAAACTTTCTTCTGTCAGCATTTGTATTTTCACAGGATGTAGTAGCAAAACGTTAGCTTTGTGGAAAAGGAGGTCAAAAAAGATATCCACATATTATTTTACTATTTTGCTTTACTTTCAATATACGTGTATCTTTCTGATGTGGGCGATATATCTAAGGTGGCTCAGTTTTGCAGAGTCTGGCTTTCTATTTGTCTAAGTGGTAATAAATTCCCATTGATCAGAGCTTAGTGGAAATTAGAACACCCTCCATGAGCCTCAGTTGGGGAGGCTGCTCCCAGCAGACTCTCACTCACATTAAAAGCCCACTGGAATGTTTCAGGATGGTTGGTGTTGCTGCATATTACTTCACAATGTCAATACTAGAAGGCCTATTGATTTGGACCACTTTCTTTAAATAGAAAAAAAAATTAGTATTTGAAAGCAGTAAAAATGGCCAACTGGTGCAAAAACAGCACTACCTTGTCTCTTTTTCATAGGCTGTTCATCATGTTGGAAAAGCCTTGAATTACACTGCAATTATTTTTAAAAACATATATGTTGTACTTTCAATATATTGATTGTAAAGGCTTATAGTTGTGACTTCAGCTAAAGAATAAAACTTGACTTTATTAATTGCATTTTATTTTAGATTAAGATTAGGGGGATTTCTTTTAAGCAGTCTGTATAGGGGTTTTGAAGAGGGTGACCTGAGAAAGATACAGATAAAGGCAAGGCTTGTCAGTCTTTCAGACCTGTACTTCTCAGTGTCAGTCAAGCAGCACTGGCAGAAGAGGTGTGAAGAGGTCTCTTTCTAATGCTGATTTTCATACCACTGTCAGCAGACTGCTAAAAAGTGAGAGTGAGAGAAGCTAAGAAAGCAAAAAGGACAGATATGAATTGGAAGGCAATATATGCTATGCTAGTATCTGCACACATGAAACTTTTTATAATTAGCAAATACCTAAGTCAGACGTTTAAATCCATATTATAAGGAACTAGAAGTCAAGATACATCTGTATGAAATAAAGATTGCCAATAAAGAGTGTGTGATTTGGTTTCAGAGGTGGTTTCTTTTTCCTGAAGAGGTTGGGAAGGTTGGAACTCAGCCATCTATCTAAGTGTACCATATGTTAGGAAGGATCTGTCTTCTCTATATCAGAAGCTTGTTATCTGATAGCATTTTCAGTATTTTCACCCAGATTGTTTCCCATTCCTTCTTTTGGGTTCCATTTTCTTCTGCAAGATCCTTCAGGATACTTCCTGATATTTCCTCATCCTTGCATGTATGACTTACTGTCAGTGAATGATGAAGCCTGTTGAAGGGATGCAGCTCCTTAGGCTGGCTGGAAATACCCAACTCTACTTCTCCCTGGGCATTCCTCTTCAGCATCTTTCTGGAGCTCTACCACATTGAGGATCCATTTTGAAATCCTAGTACTACTCTATGAAAATAATACAAATTTCTCTTCTAGTTCAAAATGTGGGGTTTTTTTCAAGAACAGCATCAGTTATGCAGAGCCGGCTAAATGAACACTTGTGTTCAAATCACTTACTGATTATGCAAAACAACTCTGCCTGTTACGATACACATTCAGTGCAGAAAATTACTCTGTTAGTTGGACTGCTTTTCCCGTCACAATGAAACATACATCTGCTTACAGCGAAAAGTCCAAGGGCCTGATTTACTAAAAATTAGTGATCCATCAGATTGATGGGCAATCTGCACTCTTGGTGCCTTGAAATTTCTTGCATCAGTCACTAGATCATGATTTACTAATAGGGTTTCAGGGCTTGCAAAATAGCACAACTCTAACCACATATTAATATTTAATCTGGCATTTTAAGTGCACCTAACAAAAGACCCCAGAGCTGCTGACAGGACCCTAAATTGTGAATTTCTTTAAAAGGAATTGAGTATTTCCATAGTGGTTTCATGTGGAAATCTGAAACAAAAAGAAATACATGAGTTAAGCCCCGCTCATGAACTTACAAGCTTCTGAGTATATTTTCTTGAGAAACTGTTTATAGTCTGGGGGTTTTTTTTGCAATCTAGCTTCATTAATATATGACAGAGAATTCTTTGGTTGTTTTACTGTCCATAGCTCATGACAGAAGAGAAATTTCAAAACTAATTTTTGTATTGTGTGCAATTAAACAGTCTGTTATTAAAATACTTAATCCACTTGGAAACTCTAGAAAGCTACTAAATGGGGGTAAAAAACAATATATATATCACAAATTAAAATTTAGTAATTGAATCTGCATAAACTTAGTAAATTAGGCCTTCTGTGTTTTGTATAGCATTTTTAAGTAACCACGATAGGCAAGAAGCTGAATTACATATCAACAGTGTTTCTACCATTTCACAGCTTAAATAGAGCTGTAGAGTGACTTAATAAGCAACTTCTGCTGCTGCTGTCAGATGAATATTCTAATTTTACAAAATGTATATAGTGCATGTCTAGAAAAGGGTTTATTCGTGTCTTCCATTTTCATATGCCATAATTTATGAAAGATGTTCCCAACACCACCTGTAATAACAGAATGTTTATTAGTGTGCAAATGAGGGTTATAAATGATGCTGCTTATCTATGGAACAAAACACAAAAGACAACTTATTAGCAAAAGACAAATTGCTCAGCAAGTTTCAATGAGCCGCTATGTTTGTCATGAAAAAAACCTTTTATTTGAGCAGATCAATGTTTTTATAATCTATTTAAAATAATATACTTGCCACTAGGTGGCTATTTCTGATCAGATCATTTTACCATTTTAATTACATTTTTAATATCCTGGCTGCATAAACAAAGATAAATTACAAGCCTTGCACAATCTGGCTGCTAGCTCAGGCACAATCTGTAATAATATCAGCTTTTGTTTGTGCCTCCTCTAATTAGATTCTGAAATCTAGGCTTTATCAATCAATAATTTTAATTTCAGAATTGCCTTTTGATCTTACATTTCATGTTTGTTTGTAGAAAATGATCAGAAGGACAAAGCTGATAATTTATGCAGAAACAATCTCTCAGCAGAGTTACAAGCGCATTCCTAGCCATCAACACAACCCCGCAGACTAAGCTTGACACAGGTCTAATTAGCATGCAGATATGTGTCGCCTCATTGGCAATTCAAATTGCTTTTTTATAATGTACCTCAAATTGTGCTACTCAAACATTGTATTTGATTTCCAAAGCCCCCTGGGCATCCCATAATGTCTCCCTTCATCCTGGGTATGAAGCATTTATTGAACAATCTGCTTCAACTCCGGCTATCTTTTCCAAAGCACCCAAATATCATAACCGTGGGACCAGGTTTTCCTCCTTGTCAGACAGCAACTTGTTCTTCTGCAGAGCGGCGGGTGCCACATCCGTAGGTTCCACGATGATATGTTACCTTGCGAGCTCCTGCTCCCGCAGTGGCTGCTCTATAGAGGGCTTCATTCCTGTGCCACTCATCTAAAAAGGGGGAGGATGTCTACAGAGCACACATTAATATGCGGCACATAACCACGTCTCTGAATGCCAGCCTTCCATTCTTCATTAAACAAAATGGCTGGATTGCAGTGATTGTTTTCCCCTCCACGCGCGCGCGCGCGCACAGGCACACACACCACGCATGCAGGCACATACCCACACACCCCCCACACGCACTCTGGCTTTCTCTCTTCTTCTCCCTCATGCACACGCACTCACTTTCATACACACACACACAGAAACACACACACACACACACACACAACATTCCCTGCCATAGCGCGTGTGTGTGTCGGTGCAGCGAGTTACATGTGAAAAGTTGTCTGTGGCATGTGTGACACGCGAGGAGATTCCTGCCAACGTCAGGGCCCTTTTTTGCCATGCAGCAACAAGTGGCAGAATCAATGGTGTACAGTTATTCAGCAATGTAATTCATTTCACTGGCTTTGGCTCCCAGCCAGATCCGCCATCTGTCTCTTGCTCTCCCTCTCTCTCTCTCGCCTGAATTTGTCCTACATTTCGTAATGTTACGTGCTTACCATCCTTATTCTATGCCAGAGGTACAACACAAGCCTCACCCCCGTTCCAGCGTGGAGTTCTGTGAGTTCGGTGGCACTTTGGATATTCCACTTCAGTGCCATAGGAAGAAAAGGGTAAGCAAAAAACAGAGGGATAGCTGCAAAGAGAATGGTGCTCTTCTATCTGAAAGCCAGTGCCTCCGCTTTTTATTTAAAGCATTGATATGGATCTGTCTCACATGGGAACTTTTCCTGCTTCGTTAGAGTATCTTCGTTTTCTTTATTGGATGCTGGCACTGTACGCCACTGCACAGCTCTGTGGAATGCCTGCTGTTGGATACTTGCAGATCCCTGCCACCAAGCAACCTCCTGCATTGGAAATCGGGTGACTACTCCAGGATCTTATGCGTGCTTGCTGTTTGAAGCTGCAGAAAAGTGAATAATCAATTAAGTATTGATTTCTTGTAAGATTTGGTAAATTTCAAAGGCAAGACAAAGAGGATGGCTTAAGGAAAGCACTGCAGGGACTTGGCGTAAATTAGACAACTAACAGCAGTGCAGAATAAAATAACACCTCAACTGAATATTTCCTTGGAAGAATTAGCACTAGCTATTGGAAGACGATGGTGGATTTAATCAAGACGGCAAGCACGCTTGAGTTTTAACCGTGAACCTGAAAGAGGAGCTAATTATAACCACCTTTTTATATGGAGCTAATTTGACTGAATGGATGCAAATGTGCTTTATTTATGGATGAAGAAGCAAGCCTTACAGCATTGACTTTGGGATCATCGCATATGCTAAGCTTTACAGCTTCTCTAAAAGTCAAGCCTACAGTACATTTTTATTTACTGAGAAGGTATTTATATGTAAGAATAAGCTAGCCATACAAAAGATTCATCAGAACAATGTACTGTGGCACTGAGGATCTAATTATAATTTTGCAGCATTTCATGTTTTCTCTAATTTGGTGCTTTTCAACCCTTACTTGTGATGGGCTATAAATGGGACAATAAATGTATGATTTAAACTATTGTGATTTTCATTGTATAGTTTATTAATCGGACTGTAGTTTTCTTAACGTGTTTCTGAATTATTCAGCAGTAATTTGCAATGAAAGAAGCAGAAATGGTGGGGTGGTTTTAAATTCATTTATAATCTTCTTACAGATCTAAATGTACAGGTTCTACCAGCCGATGAGCTCTGTTATTATAAAAGAATGTTAAAATTTTCAGATAAATGGGGCACTGACTTTACAATGGGCACAATATTGTATAATCAGTAAAAGGAGGATTGTTATGTTTTGACTCTGTGGAGAATGGTCTTGGTTAGTTAACTCCTTCTATGCTGATAATGGTAAGCAAATGTACCTTATATGAGAAAATAGGGGGAGAATGTAATGCACTAGTTTGATGTTTTGCTAGTCTGAAACCTTAGCATATTTTTTTTCATTTATTCCCATTTCTGTTACTTTTCTTTTCCCTGTTTGCTTGTCTGGTTTCTGTCGAGGTTTTTTTTTTCCCTCCTGTCTTGCAATCTACATTCCCTGAGCAACCACAGGAACCAAGTTACATTAAGCTTCAACACAAAGACGATGTAAGAATAATGAATCCTCATTTGCATCGACATTTGTATTCAGATTTGCCAGGCTATAAACTTGGCAGATCAAGCGGAATATTAAGTAGAGGCTTCCATGGTAAATTGCGACTCTTGCAATTGCTGAGTCGTTTTTCCTATTTTTTGCATGAGTGTGTGTGCGCGTATGTGCGTGTATGTGTGTGTGCATGTGTGTAAATGTGTATGTATGTGCATATCTGTAGTGGCAGGTAAAGTCTCATGACTACTTGATTTCTGAGAGGCACGTTGGCCCTCTTTCTCTTTCAGTATATGATGTCAGTTTATGCAAAATGAAGCAGGAATACACCAGCAGTAAGCATTTTAGCTAAAGATACAGTGTGACATATGAATAAGGTATTCGCTCCCTTTTCTAGAGACTTGTGTGAAAGAATTCTTTAAGCAAATGGATAAAGACTATTGCAAAAGGACACAGATCTTTTGTATCAGTTGGAGGTTTGATTTCACTGCAGGTAGCGTCCAAATCACAAACTCTGAGGTAGCATTAAACCTACCGGCTTCATAACATGATACACTTTTTGATTTGTGGTGGTGCTGCATGTATGCATGTATGATTCCATTAAAAATTTGGGCATTGCTGTACCTACCATCAGGTGCTTTGGTTTGGTTGGACTGTTTCCAGCTTTACAGTAGTATGTGCAAGACCTAAGTTGACCCTTCTCTTCCAGAGTTGGACGTCGAACCTTTTCCTTCACTGACATTTGCTTAAGAAAAGGTGGTCCTAAGTGATCCATTTCCTTAAGAATTCCTCCCTTCTCTCTCTGGATAAACCCTTTTTCAAAATTAATAAGTGGAATATTTACCTTATCACTATCCTTTGTAACTCTGTGCTATTGAAAATAATTTATGCATGAACTCTGGAAACTTTAAGTTATCCATAACATGGGTTATATTATTTCAGAAGCAGTGAAAAAGTACTTAGTCAACAAGTGCTAAAAATGCTTCAAGAGTCACGTTTGCTACCCATAGATTTTTCAAGTAGTTGTCTTAGGACTTCAACAAAGCCCTCTGGACAGAACTTAAGAGTGTCATTGAATTAGGAGACATAGGAAATAGTCAGCCATGCAGGAAATTATTCCAGTGCCTTCTTTTTGCACACAGCCCCTCCCTACCACACCCATAAAAACAGACCTAGCAAGCAGAATGTCAGTACAGTCCACAGGGTGTGTTTTCATAACTTGTAGTAGGCTTTTATATTAAAGAGGTACTATTATAGAGAAAAATCCTGACATTTTTTCCAGTCCTTTCTAAACAAGTTAAGGGACTGAATTCATAAACTTAATCTATGGTTGGCCATTTAGCTAATCCATTGAAAAGCAAGCTTAATGTAATGGCCAAACCTGTGGTAAACAATATTATACTGTATAGTTATTGGCTACAATTTCAGCTGAGAAAGTCAAATCAGTTTTGTTTTCTGTAAAAATACACAAACCTCTAATACTGTTTGGATTTACTTTAATTTTGTTTTCACACAGTAGTAGGATAATTGGTCATGCAGGGAATGGTCAGCTGTAATGCAGTGTTCACTAAGGGCAAAAGATGATATGCTGCTTATGTAGAACAGTAACCTGTGGCAGGCAAAGACAAACATGCATCATTATGTGTTTGCAATTTTTGAGAAGCTTAAGAACTTTATTCTTTTATTATGGGGGAAAACATGATATATGTTGTTTCCTTCCTTTGAAAGAATATTCTGGGCTAGGTTTCCAAAATCGTGCTTAACATAGAAGGGAAAGGTAGAACTTTCAACATATGTTTCCATACTTTACTTCCTTATGGACATAATCTTCATGAAATAATATAAAATTTTGTTGTTTGGGTTAATTTATATACCTGTCATGAATTGTTTGGGAAATTTACCCCAAAACAGCTAAAAAAGTGGTCCTTTTCTGGAAAAGGAAAACCAGAACAATATCTCAGTGACTTTCAAATGAAAAAAATCAATTGAAAAGAGTTTTAAATTCCAAATTTATAGACAATAGCAGATTATTAGACTGCAATATTTTTGCTGGACAGTCATTCACTAAGTGAATCCTTTGAAAAATTAATTCCTCTGGGGGCTTTTTTGTCCCTATACAGAATTCCCCAATTTCTTGCTGCCTATGGCTATAGAACCCAAAGAAATGAGAGAGGAATGAAAAGTACTTTAAGCTCCAAATACATTTATCATATTCACTGACAGAAAGATAAAAACACCTGGAAAAAAGGAAGATGTGAAACAAATATTTCATGGGAGAAACTCCAATCTGTTCTCTGGCCTTTCAGGTGTACAGTGTTGTTGGGTAAAATATTGGAGTGCTATACAATACAAAAATGTACTGTGCGATGAGTATTCACCATCACTGGACAGAGTGTAGCACAGTCAGTCTAGTCAGAGCATATGGATACTTTAGAAGGAAAGCTCAAGGCCTGTTACAGTATTTCAGTCTAGTTCATTGTACTGCTATAAAATTTAAGATTCCAACAACACAGAGCTCACTATATATACTAAGGGTCAGATCTGTTGGCCCATAGCATTTAAAGGGAAGCTATCATTTTTTACCATTATTCTTCTGATCGAAGATCCTTTTGTGTAACCTACTGTTGTGATGAGTATCATTCAAGTGTTGTATTTCTTACTGGCAGCTTCGTTGTCTGTTTCTGTCATTGATGTGGACTTCATCTCTGGACTGAACTGTAAGCATTTTGCATCTCAGGAATATAGTTTCCTAAATAGTTTTTTTTCAGATTTGTGCATGAAACAGCAGTTTGAACTTAGACAATTTAAATGTTTCTGTTACATAAACAGTAAACCATTTCCCCTTCATGTTTCTTTTTTGTTTCCCAGGCACAAAGGAGACAGAAATGATTTTTAAAAGAAGCAAATATGTAGATATGCAAACCAGGAGAAGACAAAATAGATTGACACTCGGAAGTGGCTTTTGCACTGGCTTTTTATAAATAATAAGAGTTAAATCTTTCTTTCCAAGGTGAAGTTTCAGTGCTCTCCCGTCTTATAATTTCTTCAGTGGTATGTCTTTTGAGACACTGTATCTGTAATCTCTGTGCACATTGCAGTAATTTATAACTAACAATTGAAGGTTTTGTGCAAGATTTTCTAGTTTTGCTGAAGACTTTGCTGGGAGAGTGTAATCCATTGAAAAATGCTATATTCCCTACTTTGGCAGTCCAATAAAAAGTTCATGTTTTCCTTAATAAAATAAATATGCTTTCAGTACCAAGAGCTTTCACATGGCAAAGCTTTTAATTTAATTGCCTGGATTGAGTTAGCTATTTTCAGTTTCAAGCAGTCTTTCGATTACTAAAGACAAAATTGTAATAACTATAAATATTGTTAGATAATGAATAAACTGGGTATGCACAAAAATGCCTTAGACCTGAGATCTCTTTCTGTGGTTTATTGCTCATTGAATCTTGTATCAAATTACAGTGCAGTCCTGTAATTTGTGTTCATATAGGACCTAGCATAATAAGGCTCCACTTCTGATCAGTATCGTAACATAAATAATCTTAAAAATGCATTGTTTTAGACAATAGACAAGCTTTCCAGGGTGGTTGTTTATTTGCATAATCAGCACTGTCTCATTTAGTGCTTTTGGCAAAGTTCTGTGGTCATTAATTGTGCTTTGAATTTCGTTGGGAATTTTGCTTAATGAGAACAGATTTTGATGCATTTTTTCAACTCTCTGAAAACCATACTGACCTATGCTTCATTATTGTCACAGCGAGTTGCAGAGAGAGCAACATGGAAATCACTTTATTCTGCACTGAACTTGGCCAGCTCTAGGGCTGAATTCAATCGTTGGGTAACAAAACTCAGCAACTGAGCACATGAGAAGACTGAGGAAAGGAGAATCTAATTTTTACATTTTAGGTTATTACAGTGCGGAGGGTAGGGGCAGCAGAAAGTTTCTGTGCAATAGAGGAGGGAATACTGGTAAAACGAGTACAGGGAGATGGGAAATTAAACATTATTTTTACTGTTAACCCGATGTCAGCAGTCAAAAGAAAGAACAAGAAGCAGAACACAAACTCCAGTAATTGCAACTTGCAACCAGTTTCTCCTGGATTCATAATTTATGTTGTAACTTGCAATGAACCATGCCACACAGAAGTGGTCCTAGGCTGCAGAAGATAAATCTAATGACACACCAGCTATTGCCACCTGCTTCTGCTCTCAGTAATGTAAGTGGGAGTTTTTCTGTGGACTACACAGGGAGCTGTATTTGGGCTTATCCACAATACATTGAAGTTACTTGTGCTATACTATGCCACAGTCATAAGCACTGAATAGGGGTTGGTATTTTAAATATCTGAAATATTCTGGAGCCATATTCGAATTAAAAATTTTTGATCCTGCTTTAAGTATTTTGTTATTAATAGAAAGTTGATAGAAGTTGATCACTGCAGTTTAGAAAAGTATTTGATTTTCTTTTCAGGAAAATTGAAGTTTTTGCATATTACTGCTCTGGACAAAAAATAAAATTTCCTCAAAAGCACCTTACAAAATATAAATAAAATGCTGCAAAACAGAGGTTAAAAAGGGTCCAGTTATGAAAATTGTCTTCTTCATCTTACATTTCTCAAATTCATTTTAACTTTTCCTTGCATTTGTATCCTAACTAGTCAGTAAATTTCCCCCTAAAAATCCTTGCAGCTGGAATGATCTTGGTGAATCTTCAATCCACAGTAAAAATACGGGGATGAACTGGTATCCTACTGACATCTTTCAGAATCTTCTTAACTATTAGCAAGGTCACTATACCTAAAAATAGAGGGGTAGGCTGTGCTGAAGTTTTTGGTAAGAAATCGAAGTCTGGGGGCAAAATAGAAAAAGTAAAGAAGGGCAGACCTATGCATGTGTTGTTGCATCACAGGAGATGTACTGGGCGGTGCTACCACAAAGAAACTTCCCCCATAGATACAACAGGTAGAAGGAGACAGCAGTCTTCTAGGAAAGTAGTAGGAAAATGCAAGAAAATATACAGCTTTACAGTACACAGAAACATTATTTAAATTGTTAAGCAGTGGAATTATTAGAAAAAAAGGACAAAGTGCTATCTGGAATCAACGACTGAGTTTTTTATTCTGCTTTCACAGCTTCATAAATTTTCTCACTAACTACATTGTTTTGCACTTTCAGCAGTATTGTGTATGATTTTTAAGCTCCTACGATCAAAATTGTTTTCTATTTCTCATACATACTACTTCAAGAACACTTCTTCTTATACATAATGACTAGAACTGTCTGGACGACCTGCTGAAAGTGTTTCAGAGTTTCTCAGCAGGATGAAAGTTAAAAACAGAAAGAAGTTGTAATCTTTTTGATTATTTGCCAGGAGATCACGAATTGAGGGAGAAAGTTATCTTGTTCTCAATAAAAATGAAGGATTGTGGGAAAAAAAAATGCTTAGCATCCTGTGGGGGGGTTTAGCAAGTTGCCCTCTAGTTTTATCTCAGTTATGGATTCCAACATTTTGTTCAGTCATTTTGTTCCAAATGAGTCCAAATTCTGGTGTTTCTTATTATTTACATTTTCTTTCCAATTTATACTTTAATTTAATTCTACAGCAGGACACTTCCAGATGTTTATTCTTGTGAAGTGTTAAGTATCTTAAGCATATGCAGATCCTCTGACCTCAACACCACATAGGTTTTGCTCAGAATACCTTAGTATTTCTTGAAGATTCAGTTAGCATGTTCCATATAATTAGAAACAGAGTACAATGATGGCGATTCTTGAGTTTTGCTTTTATTGGCATTTTGCATTAAAGAAAAAATAAACTCCTAAATGAGCTAAATCCAAGATTTTGAGGTTGCACAGATATTTGGGATTATTTTTCTTTTTTTTTTTCGGAGTGGTAGTACCCATTTCAAAGGGACATAACTAACAGTACTTTCGAAAGTCAGGCCACTGTCCCAGTTGTGGAATATGGCAATATCCAATCTTTAATCTGCCTTTTGATAACATTAACTTTAGTCAATGCTGCATTTTTAACTGCATGTCTTATTTCTTTAAAAAGCAAATCATCACTCATGCTGAATTTATCTTCTACCAAAAAAAAAAAAATTTCGAATTGGTTGTAATGTTCATTTTACACTTACTATATATTCATGCACAATTACAGTTAAGATTTCTATTACTCAGGCTGTTAATATTGTAGGAAATGCAGTCTGAATGTAGCAGAGAAATGTACCAGAGATAGTTCTTGTTTCTACCTCTGAAAAGGCAATACTGGACAGAGCTGGCTTCAGCAGTGTTACTGCCAATACAAAAAGGGAGGAGTTTCTTCCATTCAAAAGGAGAAAAAAATATTATCTTTTTATCATCAAATCATTTAGAAAAGAAACCACAGGTGGGAATCCTGAAAGCTTACATGAGTCAGAAAGGTCAAAAACCAATTTCTGACTTGTTGAAGACATCCTCCTGATTCTTTGAAGTGTGATTTTTTTTTTCCTACTGGTATTCTTGGCCAGCCAGGTAGCTTATTAGACAGTCAGACTGCTGCATGTGACTTTTCTAAAGACTGTGTTGGCTTCTTGTTGCACCACTATTTAGTTTAAGGCTTGATCTGGGAAGGTTACTTGGGTAATATTTGGTGATATCTCTCAGTCCTAAGATTTGCAACTTGCGAGCATACCTAACTCTGTAAATCCTCAAAACATGGTGGAAACCCCCATACATATTTTAAAAAATAGTATTTTTTTAATGGAAGTGTTGACTTACAGAAAAAAAAAATATAACATCTGAGAGTGGGGCTCTGCTTTTGAATGTCTGACTGTGTACTGTGACATGGTCGTAATAGTACACCCGGTAAAACTGTTAATAATTTTTGTTAATAATTGCTAAGCCAAAGAAATATTTCTGAGTAATGCATTTAGTCAAAACACCAATTTTTATATAGCATCTCCAAGAATTTGTCTCCCAAAATATGTACTTACATCTTACATTGTAAATAAACCAAATGGAGAGAGAATATCAAGTATAGATAAGGAAGGGAGAAGATTTGATACCCTGTCACTTGATACCAGTCACATTTTCCATGTCAAATATGATAAATTTTTGATCATAAAAATTACTTTGCTGGGAAGAGGAGAAATAAAAAAGGGGTTATTGACTCTGTTACAGTCCTGATACTTCATCTAAATACCTTACCAAAATGGAGAAATAAAAGGAAAATTTGAAAAAAAATAATAAAAAATACCATAGAGGTAAAATCTCCTAGAAATTTTTCATACACATTAATGATTTTAGCAGTATCTGTCTGGTATTTCTGTAGTAATCTGGTAGCATCAAACAGTAAACAGGACTGGGGGAACATTCAGTGCTAGACAAGAGTCAATCTTGAAAGATAGAATGAGATTTTTAATTAGAAACAACCTTCTTTTTATCTGGACCTGACTGAATCATTAAATTATTTTTCCTACTTGAATATCCTTTTCTGAGATCTACTTTTATCTTGAAGTAGAACTATGCCATTTGTAAAGGTGGGAAATATCTGACTACAGTTCCTAGTTTCAATTGTTTTTATATGAAACATAGATCTGTCATTATTTATAATTCTTATTTCACTAAAATTTACCTTGAAGATAAAGTTTTTCACATTCTTTTTGTAGACATACTAGGAAGAAGTTTAGTATGAGTTAGTTTGTTGTTGTTTTCTTAGAAAAGGACATATCACATGTTGTCCAGAAATTTTTGAGGTATCAATTGCAAATAACCTATTGAAATTTGGAGGCAAAAAATGCACAGAACCCATTTTCACCAAGGAAAAAAAAAAAAAAAAAGAAAAGAAAACCAAAACCTATTGGCTTTCAAATGAAGGTTTGCAAATTATTGTGTGAAATACCAACCTTTCATCTCATTCAACAGATCCTATTATGTGACAATATGAATCTTCTAACCAAGCTCCTTCAAACCCTCAGGTCATTGCTTGACAATACAGTAAATCTTGCTTCATAGCTCTTGCTATAGGACTGGAAATGCCACAGCCACTCCTGTGTTTGTACCACCAGCTTTTTGTGGGATCAGATGTCATTTTTCCTCCTACAGCTGACATAAAACCCCTGTAAGAGAAGAAAGCTGATATAAATTCTATATTGCATTTTTGACCAGTTCAGCAGCAATGCAATGGCATATCCATGTCTGAACAAAATCAAATTAGTACTTGATAGTGCAAAAGACTAGCATAAGTGGAGATGAAACTGCAGCCTGAATTAAAAATCATTTCCTCTGTGAGGGCATTCCAAAATATCTGAAATTGCTAGGAGCACTATAAAGTCATATGTTGAAGACTGATTTTAAAATTTGTTCTTTTTTCTACATGTAGACATAGGCACTTAGTGAAGCTTACTAAATTTTTGAGTCTGAAAGTTCTGCCACATAGGGCTCATTACTAGTACTGTAAGACTGCAGTGTGAGATCCTAAAAACCCTGTTGTCCTTTGCCATACAGTGTATGAAAGTGTGGGAGTTAATTTTTTGGGGTTATTTTTTCAGTTGCTACCGGATGTTGACCAGAAAGTTGGAAAGGCTGAAATCCTCCCACAGTAAGTTCTCACTGGTTTTCACTGACAAAGTTTTCATGATAATCATAAAAATTTATAACAACAATTGTCCCTGACTATGCTTAATAGAAAAACAAGACGGAAAGAACATTTTCAAGAACAAATTGTTCATTTGTATGCAAACTACTTGTCCTGAATTTGTTGAAAACCTCTTGCTTTTGCCTTACGCCCACATCAGCACAGTTCCAAAATATTAAGTTTCAGCACACTTAATTCTTATTGTTCCTGGCAAAGCTTGCAGAAGAAAAGGATTCTGAGGAGATTTCAAAGCTACTTGTGTGCAATGACAGTTGTCTACAGGATAACTGAACTGTATCAGTTAGCATCCTGTCTAATAATAACATGCTTGATATTGCTATACTTTAAATATAATTGTACTCTTTTTTTTAGAATAAAGAAAGAGAAACAGATGATCTAACAGTTATTAGTTGCCCAAATAATAAGGGTAATTCATACTTCATTGCATTTCTTAAGTGTAAACACGTTATGATACCCAATAAATTTATACTTGAAACTCAGGAGTTTAAAGTAACTGCTTGTCTAAATAACTGCTCTAAGACAGAAAAGTATTAATCAAAACTGGAAGATAGTCAAAGGCAAAATAAATGCATGTTCATAAAGTTACAATTTTGCAAACAAGTTAGGTAAAAGGATGCTAAAAGAAGAAGCAGGGGAAGCACTAAAACATTGAAATATAAATATTTTATATTTTAAAAAATGATAAGTAGGTTGAAAGAATTTTGTGAGATTCTCAGGAGAAATTTGAGGTATGCCCATTTTTGGTTTTGCTGCCTATGATGGTAGGAAGAAGTGCAAGTGATTAAGGCATTACTGTAATACTTAAAGTAACTTGGATCACTTCCTGACACCTTTAAGCCTTAAGAAAAAATGTAGCTATAGATATCTGTTTTCCAGCCACAATCTGTGACATCATATTTCTTAATAACAGAGTCTGAAAGAACCGTAATTTTTCAAAACTTGTTCTCTAAGAAAAGTTGGATTCATTTTCTGGGAAACGAGAACTAAGAGGTCAGGGTGAGGAGCAAGGGGGTGTGGGGGATGCTTGCAGTGTTTTTGGCATTGGTTTTATGTTTGGGATTTCAGTCCACTTAGGTATCACCCAGTGTGACACTCAAGTCTTATCTTACCAGTGGTTTGAATGTCCTTAACCTTATGCAAGTGAGCTGAAAGTTCATCTCTCTGACTGTTGCAGAGAACACCAGCCAGCAGCTATGGTGATATTTTTCCTGGTTATTATGAATGTACATTGGATATAAGCTTTTCTTCTGCCTGATGTGTGCAAGGTGATGAAGAAGCCCTTTCCATTTTGGAGAGCACAAACTGCCTACAAGTCTGACTCTTCATCACCCTTAGAAGTGCTGGAAATAAAGTGGTTGAAATCACCCTGTAGCTGAAGCTGCCAAGCCTTTGTCTACAGACTGTTTCTGCTGAAAACAGGGACTGGTATTTTTCAACTTTTCTCTGATCACTTGATATGCAGTTCCTGATTTCAGAGGTAAGTGCCATGTCATCTTCTAGTAATGGCAATCAGATAATTCTGCGTGAGTACAGTTTTAACTATCAACTGGAGGTAGTTAAATGCATCTAATAAATAATAATATGATTGTCCCTATCTTGGCTTTCTGTAAATTATGCTATCTGTAACTCTTTGCATTTTTATGCACCAGCATAATAAAATTTTAGTCACATTTTGCTCAGTTTGATTTTGACTGCTTAAAGAAAGTGGGTGTGCATGTCTACCTGTCCGTCACTGTGTATACATATATCAAAATAGATTTTCAAGGTGGTAATGCAAAAGATACAAGTAAAGAATTCAGAGACTGGCTGTAGACCTAATCATATGTCTCATATTGAAAGACAATTACTTGGCTTAATTTGTCTCAAAGACATTTTGGCAGCTTTTCGATTGTATTTTTTTGCCAGCAACAGACATCAAAATCAGTGCAAAGATTTTCTTCCCCCTAAACTGCCAAATTAAAGCATTTGCTGTCAGTTCCTTCCAGTTCACTGCTTTCATAGAATCATAAAGTAACCAACTATGTGAACAGAAAAAAAGTCTGATAAATATTTGTGTTGGGCTTTTTTCAGTCAGAACTTCATGGAGATGTTGTGTTGGAATGGACCTTAAGATGTCATCTAATCTATCCCTCTGCTCTCTAAGGGATCAGTTACACAGAGTGTTACTGGCAGACATTTGTCTAATATTTTTAAAAAACAGTCAATTCAAGGCCTTCCTCAACTTCACTGAGCAACTGTTCTTCCAGTAGGAAATTTTTCCCCATTACTTTAATTTTTTTAATGCAAAAGCACCACTTCCTTCTTTCCTTACCCTCATGGAATATGAAGAACAGTTGATTGTGATGGGAACAGTTCCAGGCGTGGAGAAAAACATACAGCAATTGACAGGATTTTATTATATGGACCTTACAGTTATTATATGGACTTTACTGTTATTATTGTGGTTTCATTGTATTCACACTACACAGTGCACAGCCTGAACATGCCCAGGCTTGCCATGAGTTTGCCTGTTCCCTGCTTTCCCTGCTCCTCCCCCTTTTGCCCATGTCCCTATCCTGGTTTGTCCCCCCGCTTGTCTGTCTCATGCTCCGCCCTATGTTCTGACCCTTTCCCCTCCTAGGATGATAAAAGACCACGTGCACACGTGAATACTTGCGCCCTACCTTGTGTCCCGGACTCGTGCTGTGCTACGGTCCTATTCCCCCTTCGGACCACGGCAGTTGATCACTCTATAATCATGGCTAGGCTTCGCAAATGAAGATTTGGGACTCTTATAATAATGATTTATTTATGTGGCCACTTTTATCATTACTGTTCTATCTCATCTGTTTGATTCTGTTGATTGCCTCAGCAGTTGTATATATAACAATGGTCTCACTGGTGGTAGAGTTTGACTCTGTTATCTTTAATAAATATAGGTGTTTTCTAGTGAATCTGAATGCATATATACAGAGAAAGATAGAGACTAAAGTTCTAAATAAGATTTCTGCAAGAAGTACAAATATATTTCACAATTTCAGAAATTATGAAGCATATACAATATATATTTACTAAGTTGATATATTATACTTTCCACTTGCTGTATACATATAGTTATATGATACTACAGTGTGGGTAAATATAGCACAAAATTACGAATAAACTAAGAATACAAAAATTCATTTAATATCCAGAAAGAGCTTCTGTGGCTTTGGTATAGTCACATTCTGTCTAGTGATCAAGATATTAAAGGGAGTGTCAGCTTCAGGCTAATTATTCCATAGTCAAATATTGTCTTTATGTGTAAGGCACAAAAGCACAAAAGTACACACATGATAAAATCACAAACCACTCATGCTTCTGAGCTTCTAAAACAGAAATAGAGAAATACTATTAAAAATATGTGCTTCAGTTTGGTTCAGATTTTTTAACCAATGAACTCTGGCAGGTTCACATTTTTTCCCAAACAGTTCACCCAACCATCATCAAAATGAGTTGTAATGAAAAGAACTACAATATAAAAAAAAAAAAAAAAAGGCTTTGAAAGACCTTAAAGTTCTGAAACTTTTGATCCAACACGTGTTGTCCACAGGCCTTCTTAAAGAGATTTCCAAAAGGGGAAATATATCCTTCTAGTTCCAAATACAAATCTAGAAAAAAGGTCAGAAGGCGAGCGAGCACCCTCATAAAAACTGCAATATTTGGGTCATTTTGCCACAATATGATATATTTTCAAAGTCTACAACTCATTTTCTGGCTTCTAGTTCTTATATTCTTTGGTATTTCATAGCAATTTATCTTTCATGTCATATGTTAAAAATAGGATTCCATGTCTTAACAAATGAAAGAGTTGTAAGATTTCATTGCTACTGCTCCATACTCATCGTTTGTATAGGATTAATACGCTCAGAAGCACAGAAATACTGAGTTACAGCTTCATCCTTCATAAAAGAGAGCACATTTTTATTCGGGGAAAAAGTAGTATCAAAGTACTTTCTAGTTCTTTGCATGCACTTGTTTAAAGAAACTTTTTCTCTCTTTCCTTTTCTCTATATGCCTCCTCTGCTCACCGACCTAAGAGAAAGTGTGCTTTGATTCACTTCTGTCTGTCATGTTGTAAAACTTATATTCTCTAAAAGATATGTTTGGACTTAAATTTGTAAAGTTTTTGTAAAAGACTGTTTAATGATCCAATCAGTACAAAATAATAATGTTGTCAAAAGCAGTTTTTGTGTGTGGGTGTGTGTTTGATACCATGGCCTAAATTTACAAATCCAGTCTTACTTGATAGGTATCTGTAGAGAATGAAAAGAATTTTGATAGTTAAAAATTATTACCTTGTTAAAAACCTTATTCTCTTCCCATTTGATCTTCATCTTTGAAACCATTTTAAAATTTGACAAAGACGAAAGAGGATCTCAGAGAAGGGCAAGCCATAGGTAGCATTTGAAGACCTGGGGATCTGCCATATTTCTACACCAACACATTGGCTTAATGAAAAAATTAATAAATTACTATTTATTGATTTTTTTCACTATTTATAAATTGATGAGAGAGTCTGATATCATGCCATTGTAATACAATCATAAATGAAACCCACCCATACGTTTTTATTAGGGAAGCATCCACATTTTCATTTTAGTTGATTTTTTCCTTGACTGCAACTACTAAAAATGTCTTCACTGTGAAAATGCCTGAACTATATTTTGCCCCCATTTCAATAGGCATATCCATGTTTCCTACTGCTTGTAATTTCCCTAATGTAAGGTGATTAACAAAGGAAAAACAGAAAAGTAGAAATTTTCGGTGTTCTAGAAGGCAGATTGCAAAGGACAAAGCCAAGATGTGAATCTAAGTGTAGTGTGCCAATTAATGATGATAGATCATCTTTAGATACATTGCTTTAAAACAAAGAATTTCACCCTGCAGGGAGCTCTGTTGGGTACAGATGGTCTGAGTGACAGTCAATAACTGAGCCTTGTTGTTGCTCTTGCAAAACCTGGCTACAGGGTAGAGAGACCAGTGTCCATCTTCCATGTTCTTGTGAGCACAGGGTACTGAGAAGTGATGATAATGGTGGAGGTCTCAGAACTGAGGTAGAACTGAAACCTATGCAGTTTGGATCACATCCTGATAGCCATACAAACTTATGGGCAAAGACAAACTTACCTGGAAGTAGCCTAGCTATGACTTCTTTGAAGAGAAAAAAGCTAGGATGATTGAATGTGCTTCCTGAGGAAAAGAAGTGTCGAGCTTGTGGCACCTTTTAGAGATTGTTTCACTGGCACAACTGGAACAAGCAAAATTACTTTGGAAGCTGTACTTGCAAACTAGAAGAGAGCAAAAAGGGAACATATCCATGTAAAGGTACTGCTTGACAGCATTTTTAAAGGCTCTAAGCAGGTATGCACAAACAATTATAAAGTCAGATTCTGACTGCCAGAGAGCTTCCACGTTAATTTTATCAAGCTTTATACTCAATTACTAAGATTGAACAAATCCCAATGCACAATATTAAATGCAATTTGGCAAAATATGGCTATGACTTGCTAGGCTTTACTCATAGTTTAAACATCAAGAGTTTAAATGAGATTTAAAAAAACCCAACAAAACAAACAAACCCACAAAACCCCACAAAACCAAAACCAAAACAAACAAAACAAAACAAATAAACAACAAAAAACCAACCAAACAAAAAACCCCCCACCAACCAAGAATAATCCATCCCATATTGTAAAACTAAGATCCAGAATTTAAGGACCTAAAATGTTTTGGTTTGGTGCTATCTTTAGTATTCTAAAATATTTATAGCACTTATGGACAAAAAAGGGTCCATGTAGAATTGCACATCGCTGTTCACTCAGAAGTGTTTTATTTTGTTTAAGTCACACCCTGAACATAATTGTAACATAGCATTTGAATTTAATTATACCATATTTAGGAAACACCCTGGATTTTATTGCAAGGCTGAATATGCCAAAGATTTGGGTGCTTCCACTGCCAGCAACCAGTAACACAATAAGAAAGTCCAGCTTCCTGTAAAACAGGATAAAACAAGAATTTTTATAGACATAGTGAAAATATACATATATTCATGAGTCAGTGGAATGAGTCACAAAAACCATGTTTTCACTTGAGAGGAAGCAACTTTAACCCATCTTACTGAGTTTTAGACGGGTCAGTCATATATTTTGTTGGAACTTGTTTTATGACACTCCCCTCCTGCTTCTCTATTACATACCCTGTGAGTAAAGATCACACATTCTCATGGTTCCTTTAGATCTGGAAAACTCAAATTTGAGACAGCAAAGTGCTTAGAGGTCCTCTTTCAGCTCAAAGAAAAATAATTTCCTTCAGGAGGAGAAACAAAATAAGCTAAAACAGAAAAATTGCTATGAGAGAACAAACTAGAAGTTATAGGATTGTTGATTAGAAAATATATGATGTCCACCTTCTCTAACTGCTACTTCAGATATTCACCAGTGTGATACTTTTCAATGAAATGGGGAATGAGGTGGCTAAAACTCTAACATGCTCTGAAAATTTAGGACTGGTATTTCTGTTTCCTCAAATACTCTGGTTCAATCCTGAGCTTTAGTGTGATCCTCTAAAAAAAGCATTTAAGGATCTGATTCTTGTCTTACTTAATATGTTCTCATTCATATGTTTTGCACTAGACTGGTAGAAAAGTAACTGCATCCATGAATATAACCAGTAATTATAAGAATCACAAGAGCAAAAATATGTTCCTTGGGTAAATATATATCTTACATGAAATAACCCAATTTGATTAAAAAAAAAAGGAAATGCAAATATCACAATTAAATTCTTTACATTTAGTAGTCTGGCACTGATTTCTCTCACCTTTTTGCATGTACACACAAAGTGTATACAATAACACTTGTTGGAATATGCTTAGCATAGATTTGGTGAATATCAACAACAGGAATTTTATTACTTTGATGCATAAGTAATTGTTACAGTGAAAATTCCTGATTTTTCAAAAATAAATGGTGCATAAAACCACATAAAAGATCAGTTAATATGTCTGAACTTGCTCAAGAGCATGGCCCAGCTCAACCAATGGAATTATTTTTTTATTCAGCAGAGACCTCTTATTTCATTGCCTTACTACACATTAAATCTGCTCTTTTAGCAGGTTTTTCTTTTAGCAGGTAGTCAGTTAAGGGGGGGACAGGTGTCCTCATGATAGATGCCATTACAGTGAAGTGTATGTTCTCACAAGGTTTCAGTTAGCTTTAAATTTCATCACATATTATTTAAAGAATGGTATCTTAACTAAGTTTAAGATTTCCTAGGGTAACATGATTATATTTTTAAGTATATAGATGGTGAGGGGAGAAAACTTTTATTAGTAAGTCTCTTTCTTTTCACACTCTCAATTCTATATATTTTAACTAGGGAAGAAATATAACATCATCTTGTAATTCTCATCCTGTATTCTTCTATTAACTGGTATATGCACTTCAACTTAGTATGGATAAATAAAGGAACATCATAAAGTTATCATTTAGAAATTAAGAATAAGTGGCAAATAGAACATTTAAAATGTACAAGCATTATATTTCCAGTCTTCAATATAAGGGGAATTTTATAGCCTAAATATCAAAAAGGACATAGGCAGATTTGGTGTGACAGAACACAAACAGACCTGTAACATTTATTGGATTAATTTTTAACTTCTGATCCTTAGAGTGATGACACTCATTGCTGTAAAGAAATAGAAAAAGGACACCAGATTCTTTCATCAAGTGTATGCCATAGAAGCCTAATTTTTTAATTAAATTCCCTACAATTTAGTGATCATAGAAACCAAATAACTGAAATATTAGATGTTTCTGAAATGTAAACCATATTTCTAATGTAAACATTAAAATGCTGTTATAAACAACCATTCTATTCTTAATTAAATTTGCAAAAATCTCCATTATTTCAAAAATAATAAATGTACTAATGGGATTTGATGAGATTACTGTAACTGAACACTGCTATAAGCTCCAAATGCTAGGAACACTGTATATACTACAGATGAATTAGCTGTTCTTAAATTAAGGAATATTACAGGCAGTAATGGCATGACATTCTTTTTTATGGCCATGGCTCGGGTTATAATGTGACAGAAAAAAAATGTAATGTTTCCAAAATGACAGTTTTTAGATTTGTGTTGCCTGAGGTAGTTCAGCTGAACAATAAACTATAATTTGATTGATGGAAAATTGAAGTGGTTCATCTAACTTGCCAGGCTGTCTTACCCAAGGCTTTGGTTTTGCATGTATGATGATGTATCACAGTTTTAGAGATAATGTTGTTTGTATTATACATGAGATTTTTTTTACACATAAAAATGAAGACTTCATTACCCAGTAAAGACCAAAATATGCTATGGATTAGCAAGGAATCAGATTTGTTTGAGGATGGATTTGTACATCAAAATGTGCTCTTTGTGAAACCAAATGATAAATAACATATAGGACCAGAGTGCCTTTATTTTCATGAGCAAATCATGAAATCATGAAATTATGAAATTATGAAATTATTAACTTTAAAGAAAGGTGACATATGCACCTAAGAGAAACAATTGGAGAGTGGTAGCTTTTCCTTTATCCAGAATTAATCCTGTGAAATAACAGACCAGTCAGTAGAAATCTTTTTGAAAGAGCAATAACATTTTTATAGATGTATTAATATATACTTAAGAAGGAAAAAAAAAGATGAATGAGAAAATAATAAAGATACTATTAAATACATGTTGGTACTTTATATAGGGTTTGGTTTTTCTTTTTTTTAATTACTGCTGCGTGTTCACCCAGAAGGAGCTTCAGAAAAATTACTCTATAATTTTTTAGCATCCGTGAGAACAGTTTGAAATTTCTTAAATTAGTCAGTCACCTGCCACTTTTTTCTCTTAAATGTTTTGCATCCAGCAGGAAGTTTGTCCTCTGCTCTTCTGTCATCAAACTAGTAACACCAACCATCTCTAAACAGTTAAAAATAAGGCATGGCATCTAGTTTCAGCTGCTGAAGGAAGCAAGATTTGAGGAAAGGATCATATAGTTGAGAGTATGATTATAATGTCTTGTTTTGATTCTTTTTTTCCCTTTAATTTCATTTGAAAGGAAAGGACAGCTGTTGAGCCATTTTGAACAAGGGTCTTTCTTACTCTTTTTATTCCTCCCTAAGAACATGAAATAGCTAATATTGGCTTTCCAAGTGAAACTGTAACACTTGAACTTGAAGAAACAGGCATATTACATCTCTCTCTGCTATTTATTACTCTGCCAAACACTAAACATGGCTATGATCAAACAAAACTCTGGTAATCCATTCTTCTGGGAGATTTAATTGGCATACTATGCTCTTTATTTTTTCTACACAATGTCCTGAATTACAGATGTTCAAGAGTTGGGCCTTAATCGGCAGATAGAGCTTCTTATTACACAGAAACACAGGGAAATTGTATTTGAAACTATCCTTGAAGTAACAGAAGATCCGTCTGTAATGAGATTTCCAAAATTACTGTAGGGAATTCTCTACAATGGAAGTGCTTTCTTCTTGGGTCATTACATTGCCATAAGTCTTAATCTTCCAGGCATTTTATGCCTTCTCCCTCTGTGTCGTGCTTTTTGTTAGGGTTCAAATGTGGAAATACCATTGTCTTCAAAACTGCTGCTGAAAACTGAACCATACATTCAAGGAGATGAACTGAGATGATGCATCAACAGTAGGATACACCTTCCTCTGCTAGAAAAAACAGAACAAACCGGCCAAACAAATAAAAACCCAGAATAAAGGTCAACAGACAGCTAAATCAAAGACTAAAGGAGAAAAAAATTGAATGAAAACTGCTTTTATTTCAGGAATATGGAGAGAAATCTATTTATGGAAAGTAAGGATCAACTAGAAAATATGACCAGAGAAGATAATTTGTGTCTTCTATTCAAATTAACAGAAAGCGCATAATATAATCACTTTTATAGAGTTATTAACTCTCTCTGAAAACTATTTCTTTTTTTTTACTGCAAATCTGCTTAGGAGGACACCAGAGTCTTACTGTTTGTTAGAGCAGAGAGTTAGGAACGTCCTTCCAGTCTCCAGAAAAATGCAGTAACTGAAAACTTATTTCCAGTTACTCAGTTGGGAATAATCAACATAATATTTCATCTGAACTAGCACCTCTTTCATCCTAGTATTACTAACGGTTTATTGATAGATATATTTATTTAGGAAAATCATCTGAGGAAAACAACTGAAGAAGAGTTGGTAGGAGAGTATTAGTTGATGAACACGGGATCAGAACTGTTTTGGAGACACGAAAAGGCAAATTTACAAAGTAAGGAGTCAGAGGATATATTCAACAGGGAGATATTCATAACACTACACCTTGGTAATGGCTACAGTTCCTGTTGCCATTGTTCAAGGATTCAATGAAATTAAAAGAAGTGTACTAAAGAAAACAAAAGCAGAAGAAAAACAGCTGGGATGACTTGCTTTTCCTGAGAACATCAGAAAGGGGAGAGGAGAGTTAAATCAAAAGTCAGTATTGATCCAAGAAAGCCTGGTGTGAAATTGGTCCTGAATGTCTTCAAGTTGGGGGAAAAAAATGAAGCTTTGGAATTGGTTGGTCACAGAAAATCTTGAATAGTCTTCCACTTGAAGCAGTGGGATGAAAGCCAACCTGCTTTTAAGACACTTCGGACACTTTGTATCTCCTAACTACATCCCAACTTGACTTTAGAACATTACGTTCTTTGTTATAATATTTTGTTCCCATTGTTTATATGCCTCTGGTTATACAGGTTTTGAGAGGGTTATGCACACATTAAAACCCTTTCTAGAAGGTCTCTTCTCTTTATCCGTGACACATATTACTGTTAGGTTTAACACTTTTGATTTGAAAAAGCTTCAGGCTTCAAGGTCTTGAGCTCAGATTGATCATATTCTAGGTTTTTTAACCCAACTGACTTAACTTTACTACTCAATTCCCATATTAAAATAAATCCTTCTGAAATCCCAAACCTTACCAACTGTCCTACTTTTGTATATTTTCCTTTTAATTTAAATTGAATCTACTTTTTAATTAACTCCATGTTAATTAATTACTTAAAGTTATTTTCACCAAAAGTACTTCTGGGGGATAGTTGATTAAGAAACACATCAGCTAAACACATCTAGGAATACAGAGTTCCTCTGGCTATTAGTTGCATTTGTTCTCCAACACATACCCTGAGAATTAAAATTTCTCGGTGTCATAACTGTTGAGAATAGTGTTTCTCTCCATTAATTTTACAGATAACTCTATCTATAGATACATTGCTATCTTATATCCTGGATAGAGAGAAGACTTCTATTATTAACTACCCCAACTGAATTTCACCAGCCTTCCAAAAGTGACTTTGGCATTGGAAGAACCCTTTTAATATATCTCTATTCCTTCTTTCTTTTTTCATTACATTTGATCATATGTTGTGTTTTTCTGCCATTTTTTCCCTTTTTGTCAGTATTTCTGGATAAGCCCAGGTGTGTATTTCGTACCTGTTTTCTTCTCCAGGGAACTGATCAGCCAAGTTCCTTTCGTCCCCAAATGTCTGTTTCCTGTTCTGGGTCCTCAGTTCAGGATTCTCGAATTTGCTGTACAGGTTTCTTGCATTTGAGACATCTTCAAAAACAGTTTAAAAAAAAAAATCTGCAAAATGAGCTAGAAAAGATTAAATTAGGCCTATGGCGGTAATTCAACTGTCATGGTACCTCAGTGTCTTACTAACGTACAGAAAATTTTAGATAGGAAGTTAGTAGTATCCAAGATTTTCAGATACAGAAAACCAAGTCAGACTGACTAAATGTTTATCCAAGGTCACACTAGAAGTCCTTATAGAAGGATAAAAATATTTACTGCAGTTTTGTTGTATCTCCAGTCCTTTGCCTTAATCAAAATACCTACCCACCCTCCATCTGCCTGCAAGGCAGAATGTAGAAATACTATGGGATTGTTCAAATGGCAATAGAGAAAGGCTCTCCATATGCAATGGCCTGTCAAACTTTGTGACAGTTCACCCTTCACTTTCTCCTGTTAGTTATTGTCACAGCCATCTGTATGCTGATTTGTTTAAAACATAGTTTGTAGAATATGCAACCAAGCATCTGATCCTTAATGTACACATCTAAATTCCTTGAGCGCTTTGAACATTAGAGAAAAGCAACCATTTGTGACTTTTTAATTGGTGTCAGTTGGCTGTATCATTGTTACTACATGACATATGTTACAAGGACTGTTCCTGCTGAAGATGCATAGAATGTCACTTTACATTTTTTGCAAGTAGCCAGTATCTCATCAGTTTTGCATAGCATATCATTAGCAACATCACACAGTGTGACAATATGTTGTGCCTAAATATGAAATGTTGATTCCTAAATGAAAATATATTATTTTTAGTTTGGAAAGAATTTTTTATATCATAATGCAGGTTCCTGAACCAAAATAATCCTGTGGTTTGTCACAAAATTGCAAGCTGATAGATTCTACACAGGAATCTTTTACATTTATTCACATCACCAACACATTGCAAACAGTTGGTCTCCCATTCGTTTTGACCTAAGGTCCTCTTCTCCGTGTATGAGTGCTAGCAGGCTATTTCCAAGAAGCTAATACAGAAAGAGATTTTTGATCTAAAGATTTCTTTTTTCCAAGTACCAAATATCTATGCCTTCTAGTTGGTTGAAGAACATAAAAAGTTATGTTGGTTCTACTTTGCTCTGCCCTCAGACAAAGAGATTACGTGGTCTCCCACTCCTCTTAATTTGAAGAAAAACAATAGATTCTTTGACTTTAAGACCAGGTGAGTCTGTTTATCCTTAGGGAAGAATAAGACATGATGTGAAATCCTGGATTCACTGAAAGCATCAGTGGTAACTTCTGCAGAGTTGGGATCTCTCCTATTGTTCTAGGTATAGAATTCTGTCTTAAATATGAAGGAGATTCCTGAAAATAGGCTTTTAATTCAACAATTTTTTTCCACAACACAGCTCACTTTCTGGTACTGGATGATTTTGAAACAAGACAGAAACTTGCAACCATTGATAAAGTCTTTCTGAAATACAACAAATATTCAGATTGAAAACTCAAAAGACTGAATAGACTGAAAATATTATTATAAATAACTGCTATAATTTATACATAACATGAGGGCATGCAGACATACAAACTTAAGATTCTCATCTATAAAAAACTTATAAACCAAAATAAATTTTTATGAAACTATAAACATATTTCTATGTTTACAGGATTATAATTATAGATTCTACATTTTAAAGAAAATAGTATCAAGACAACATACCTCCCTCTTTGCATTTAAAAAAACAGGTGAGATCTATATTAAACAAAAACTTGGGAACAGGGATATATGAACTGATTTTCTATAAGAATGAAAAAAAACTTTTTTTCCTGAGTCACCAGAAGGTGATAACCACATAGGGTTTGTAGGAGTAGGATTGATCCTCCTGGCATCTCAGAGTTGTAACTAAGGCTCTGTAAGGTGGCTTTCTCTAGATATAAATTATGAAACTGACCTTACACTAACCAAAGATCTGATAACCTTCATTCAGAAGAATGATCTGTTAGTTAAACCAAATGGCATTAAACCAAAGTCAGAGAACGTGACAGTTTGTGACCAAGTTTCCTATTTTGAGAGATCAAAAATGCTAAGAGCCTTCCTAAAGAGCGGCATCCGTAATTGCTTTTTAGTGTAAAATGCTACTGTGAAACACAGAGATTTCTCACAGGGACAAGAGATGAGTTTTAAAATAACTTCACTAATGACATTGGAAGGCCCACTGGAAAGCTGAAAAACAAGGGACACTATTTATATTAATCTGTTTTTCTGAGGACAAAACACATTTCTAAAAGTGCAGTCAGAAAACCTGGGAAAGGCTGGTTTAGCATGAGGTATGGAGAAGCCAAAGCTGCAAAGTACCACACTCAGAATTCCTCAAATTGTACTGAAATCAAATGGACATGTCTTCCTCAATATACACGCTGAGGAAAGTTTCATACACAAAAAAGTAACATTAAAAAGTAATTTTCTGGTGTTTAGAGGTAGCTGTAAAAAAGGATATAGAGGGGACATCCTGCGTTACAAATAGCAGAACCAAAAAAAATTTAAAAATAATATTAATTAAAACAAGCAAACAAAAAACACCAAGGAAAAGTTCTGGAATACTTGTTCTCCTTTTGATCTTTGTGTGTCTCCTTTGAATTTCTCATTCCCCAGTCTGCTACTGCTGAACGGATTATCCCAGGACAGTCCCCGGTAGACGTTATAACTGCCTAAGTAGCCTCCTTAAAGTGGGAAAGTAGAAGGCTTGCCAAATTGCCCTGAGGTCTGGAGGGGTTTGGGCCCCTACCCACCTGGACAAAGCATGAAAATGGCTGTAATGAGGAGTCTGACACACACTGAAAATCTCCTTAGAAGAGGAATTCAAGATCACACTTTTCAGAAGTGTGTGATATCTCTCAAGCTAACATCTTGGCTTCCATACAGCATCTCCAGTGGGGCCATCCTCCCTCTTCTCATATCATTCTCTACAGCATCGCATGCTCTGCCCACTTGCTGTAGTTGGAGGTGAGCTCTTCCTTAGCCTGTAAGAAATCATTATAAGCTTCCACGAAGGAAGATAGAGCATAGCCTATATATCACATTGGATTGTTGCTTTTTGTAGTATCTGTGAAGAACACCTAGGATTAAATGAGCACTCCTAGCCCATGGGCACTGATAGAACAGAAAATCAAAATGAGTCCTTGGGTATTTATGTTTTGTCTGTGTGATGGGAATCACTTGCGTAGGTTGCAAGTGTGGCATGGGACTCATAGACTCATTCAGGTTAGAAAAGACCTCCAAGATCATCCTTAACCTAAAACATCCCAAGTTCACCATTAAACCATGTCCGTAAGTGCCACATCTACTTCTTTTAAATACCTCCAGAGATGGTGACCGCCACTTCCTGGGCATCCTGTTCCAATGTTTGACAACCCTTCCAGTGAAGAAATTTTTCCTAATATCCAATCTAAACATCCCCTGGCACAACTGAAGGTCACTTCCTCTTATCCTATCACTTGTTACTTGGTAGATGAGACTGAAAACCACCACATTACAACCCAGAAGGCACATCTACACTAGGAGTCTGTGAGGAATGAGAATGCTAAAGTAAGACAATGAGCAAGATCCAGCCTGAGGAATGATTCCTACCCATGCCCTTGACTTTTCCATCATCAGCAGTGCTGTTCTCTTGTTCCTCCTCTGCCACACTAAGCAGTGAGAACAGTTTCTTAGAAATTTTGCCACTGCTTGTGACTAGGTGTCCAAAGAGATTCAGCTTAGTTCTTGGAGCAGATCCCAAGGAACATCATGTTCTTCTCCATATTAGCTTAGGTACCCGGGGTGCATAGTCAAGTTACAGAAATGGCTCACAGTCAAGTACCAGCATCTTATTGCCATATGATGACAGTTGACTCTTTTGTTAGGGAGAGGTACTCTGCAGCTGTGGGATTAATATTATATTGACCTGATTAGTGGTTGTCTCAGCTGGACTGTGGTCTTACAACAAAGAAAATCAGCTCATAGCTGTGAATGGTTAAGTCCTGTCTTCCCTACAGATATTCTTGGTCCATGTTATAACCTTCCTTCATGTCCTCTTGCTTAATCTGGTACTGATGACAGACTGTCTATAACTGTGTTGCATCAAAAAGGCAGCACTTTAAGGATTCAATTGTAAGAAGAAACAGAGTCATCAAAGCCATCATTGTTAGCACAGTGGTTGGCTGCACTGCTGCAGAAGCAGAAAGACCTGCATAAATATTCAACTCTGTCTTCAGATGTGAAGTTGTTTCTTACAGTAAAAAATATGTTTCCACTAGGTTACAATTATTTTTGCATCTTGTGAATCCTTCCCAACATTATTAGTGGTAATTAAAAAAGAAGAAACTAAAACTACTAGATGAATTTATTCATGACAGTAGAATGACAGCAGACACCACCCCTTGAAAGAACATTTGTTATAGATTCCTCACAGAATTAAGGAATGGCTAAAAATTGTTCTCATATATTAATCTTTTGTGAAGGGATCTAAACTATAAGAAGAGATTTGCATTTACTAAATGTATTATGTCTTTTGTAACATTTTGTTTGAAGACGGCAGACATAGAACTGATAGAAATCACAGTCTTATGCAGTAAGTTATCGTTTCTGCAAGTATAAAAGTCCAGGAGAGAACGAAAGGTTCCTATAATTGTAGCAAACTCTTTGGAACATGATGTAGGCCAACGTCTGTTGTTTTGTCTTCATATAACACTCTTATTCAAGAAAAACATAAAAATATGTTTGGAGTTAATGAAACATGGATTTTTTTTTTTCAAGGATACAGTAATTTTTTTCAGTCTATTACACTCTGTTTCAGACATGGGTAATACATTGAACTGCTTTCAGGAGCTGAGGCTTCAGAAAGGTATTTAGATTTTATTGCTGAGTCCGATACAGACACCATGAACACAGATCTTACTCTGCACATCTGAGAAAGGTCAGTTCTCAGAAAAAGTCTGCGGTTTTTTTTGCTTTTGAAAGTAATACCATGACACGAGTCATGAGGTCTCACTTTGTATCAGTTAAAAAGATTAAATAATTTTTAAACTATTATTTCTTAATTCATAATCCACTAATGATGTTAAACTCTAATTCTAAACAAAGAGCTTGTGGGGAAAAAGGTGAAACAGTTGAAATTCAGAAAAGGAATGTTGATATCACCAGTTTAGTCTTGGGGACAGACACAGGCAGAAAACTGAATTTTTTAATCTTATATATGTTTACTATAAATACATAGAAAAGGTGATACATATTCTTTTTTTCACTTTCACATTCAAGAAGCAAGACATTTTCAGCTCAGAAGTGCAGCTAGTTGCGCTGGTCTATGCCTTTATCTAAACTAAACTTGTGATCTTGGTCTGATAGGGAGCCTCAAAGACCTCCTCAAATTCTCCTTCAACAGCATATTAATTATGTGAGATTGACAAAACCTTTGCAGTAGTTGGTATTTTTCTTTTCAGTGCTGAGGTCTTGTTTCAAGGTCCTCTTTTGAATGCTAAAAGTTTAGTGGTGGACTTGGCAGTGTTAGGTTAATGGTTGGACCTGATATGTGAAGAGCTGTCTCTCAAGAACAGCCATGAGCAGGTGGAAAGTCTGTGGATAAGAATCAGAGACCAAGGCAACAAAGGGAACCTAGAGATCAGTGTCTACTATGGGCTGCCTGTTCAAGTGAAGCCTTTTTGCTCCAGTTACAGGAGGGATCATACTCACAGGCTCTCATTCTGCTAGAGAGAAGGTGGTTTTAAGATTTATTCTACTTCTTATTATCCTGCTCTGATTTTGTTAGTAATAAATTCGGTTAATATCCCCAAGTTGAGCCTGTTTGGCCTGTGATGGTGAGTGATCTCTTCTGGTCCTCATCTCAACTCATGAATCTTTCATTATATATTGTCTTCCCTGTCCACTTGTGGAGGGGAGTGATAGAACAGCTTTGGTGGGTACCTGGCATCCAGCCAGGGTAAACTGACTGCAGAAAGTCACATCCAGGGATAGTGGTCAACAGCTCAGCATCCCAATGGACATCAGTGACAAGTGGTGTCCCTCAGGGGTCTGGTTTGGTACCAGTGTTATTTAATATCTTCATTAATGAAGTAGAAAAGATAGAGTGCACCCTCAGCAAATTGGTAGATGACTTCAAGTTGAAGGTGCAGTTGACACTCCTGAAGGATGGTATGCCATCCAGCAGGACCTGGAAAAGCTCAAGAGGTGGGCCCATGTGAATCTCCTGTGGTTTAATACGACCAAGTGCAAGTTGCTGCACCTGGGTTGGGGCAACCCGCAATATCAACACAGGCTGGGGGATAAACAGATCAAGAGCAGCCCTGCTGAGAAGGACTTGGGAGTGCTGGTGGATGAGATTGGACGTGAGCCGGAAATGTGCTCCTGCAGCCTAGAAAGCCAGTTGTGTCCTGGGCTGCATCAAAAGAAGCATGGCCAACAGGCTGAGGGAAGGAATTCTTCCCCTCTACTCTGCTCTTTTGAGACACCTAGAGTACTGCATCCAGCTGTGGGGCCCCCAGGACAGGAAGTACATAGACATGTTGGAGGGAGTCCAAAGGAGGACCACTAAGTTATTAGAGGGATGGAGCACCTCTCCTGTGAGAAAAGGTCAAAAGAATTGGGTTTGTCAGCCTGTAGAAGAGAACGCTTCGGGCTGATGTAATTGTGGCCTTCCAGTAGCTGAAGGGATCCTACAAGAAAGAGGGAGAGGGACTTCTTACAAGAGCATGTAGTAACAGGACAAGGGGCAATGACTTCAAACTGAATGAGGGTAGGTTTAGATTAGATATTAGGGAAAAGTTCTTTACTGTGAAGGTGGTGAGGCACTGGAGCATGTTGCCAAGAGAAGTTATGGATGCCCCATTTCCAGAAGTGTTTAAGGCCAGGCTGGATGGAGCTCTGAACAACCTGGTCTAGTGGAAGGTATCCCTGCCAACAGCAGGAGGGTTGGAACTAGTGATCTTTAAGGTCCCTTCCAACCAAACCATTCTATGATTCTATGATCTTAAAGGTCTTTTCCAGCCTAAATGGTTCTAAGATTCCATGTTCCCCAACTCCTTCCAGGAAGTGGCAGTGTCTGCAGGAAGAGACAGCCCTAGCAGCAGTGCACTGTTCTGAGAAGGGGCTTGGTAGCATCAGGATATGTAGTCACCAACTGTGGTCCAAGCAATGGGCACACTTTATTTCACTATCAGAACTGCACGTTGCCATCACAAAGGCTTCAGAGGTAGATTTCTTCTCTGCTTCTGAGTTGTTTAGCTTTACCACTCAAATATTTTGACCCCAAATTTTTTCTTATTTCCATCTCTCCTAATTCCAACTGAGGTCACACCGTCATTCCCAATCAATGTGGTAGCTGCAGACTGACTAAACAGATTGACATCTGTGAAGTCATGAAGACTGAAAAGAATTCACTAGAAAAGCAGAATTTGTTGTTCTGATGTGCCGGGACTGTTAGTTTTAATTATGCATTTTCTTTTTGGGGTGCCATGAGGATGATTGGAAGAGCCTAGTGAGATTATGAATAATAATCTTGGTCATGTAACATTTAAAAGGTCTCAGAGAGTTGTTTATTTTCTTATGTAAAATTATTTGTATCTTTGATGGGTCATTTTCACTTTTTCTGACATTGATATCAAAAACATGATTCACTGTTCTGAGTCCCTATTCCAAATAACCTTGCTTCTGCAAAGCAAACAGCTCTGAATGCCATCACAAAACACCTATGAGAATTAAAAAACTTTTAAGACATTAGGTCCAACCCACAAGCTATAGTTACACAGTGCTTCCCTTTCATACGACTGCCACTCTTCCATTGTAATTGTACGTCTGAAGAGTCAAGCCTCACCTTTACTGCTGAGTTCTGCCCCAGCTTGTCTGGAGCACATTACTGACAAACTTGGCACCACTGTCCTCTGAATTCCCTTCATGGATACAGCTTGAAGTGGGAAATCCTTCCCTCTACTGTAGTATTTTTTTTTTTTGCCTTCCCTCTTGAATCCATAATGAATTTCACCTCCATTTCACACTGTGCCTACACATAGTAAAGAAAATTCTAGTCCTAAAACTGTAGAGTCCGTGCTTCTACTATCTCTCCGGAAGCTATGATGTAGATAATATTGTTGACCTGTCTAATGCTGTTAAATGGTGCCTGCTAGTCTGTTTACAGTTTTCCTGCCAGTCTGGGATCAGAACTTTGACCTTTTGCCCCATTTCATATGTCTAAGCCTTAACTTGTCAATCATACCAGATTTTCTGCTTTTGCTGTGTTTCGGCAAGGTTATTATGGTGCGCTAAGGCCATAAACCCACTTACTCTCTTGTGGAAGTCCAGCACATACGGTACTACTAACACCTCTGATGATTCCAGCATGATTTTCTGCTTGTCCCTCACAAGATCAAGGAGCTCTCTCACCCTCCTGCAAACAAGAGCATGTAAGGCAAAACCCCCAGGGTCTCTTTTGAGACCCCTTGACATGCAAGCAAAGATTTCTATAGTTATTTGTTTTCTTATCCCTATTTTTGGCTTTGGAAGTTTCAACATGACTTTGGCTGTCCAAGTCGGCCCTCACAAACTGCTCTCAATTCTCTTGTCTTCACATTGCTGGTAATGATATAGGAAGATCTAGAAACTTCAGTCCCAAAATCACTTCCTCAAAGACTACTTTGAGAGTATTCAAAAAACACTTGTGTTTTGTCTGTACATTTTCTGAAGAATTTTCTCCTCTAGCCCATCTCAAAGGGCCACCCAAATAGATAACTCTGTAATTCTAAATGTACTTAAGAAGATAAAAAATATTTTGCTTTGAAATACAGAAGAAATTATTCAAGAAAACAGCCCCTAATAATATCTATGATGAAAAACAGATTAAATGGGAAGCAGAAGAGCATGCTTGGTAAAGAGGTCAAAAAGTGACCTTTACTTGGTCACTTGTTTTGACTCTTACACTGGACTATACTAGACAAAGGACTGTAATACACTGTAATGTATGGTTATTAAACTTTACTCGTATGAAGATTTTTTTGTAAACCCTATTCCTTGAAGCAGGAATCTTTCACTTTTTGGTTCTCTAATATTAATTTTTTTCCTTTTTCTTTCTTTAATTTTACCTCAAATGAAGAAGCAGCCTTGTTCATAGCCTTCAAAGACTATTTTTGGGAGGAAAGTTAATTGAAAGTTACTAATGTCATAGAGGAATGTATGGCAGAGGAATTGTTTCAAAAAGGCCACATATCCTTGGATCCTGGAGCTATTTCTTTTTTGTTTCTTTTGGTCATCTTCCACATAGTATTTAAAAATATATAGTACACATTGTACTAATATCTTGAAGAAAATAAGTATTGGAAAAATTCCACAAAATAAGAATGCTCCTCTCATATATCCTATGCATTTTTTAGCCTTCTGAACAAACCTAATATCCTACTCATTTTGTCTTGTATGAACTTGTGAGGGTCCCAGTTCTAAGTTACAGCTACATTTAATTTTTTTTATGTTGTATTCCTTTCCTATACAATGTATTTTATTTATATTAAGAGTCTTTTAAGGCACTGTTTTGTATAGGTGCATAGGAGGAGTCATGTCAATACTTTTAATCTTCTAATTAAGTAACCTAATTTCACATATGGAAGTTTTACCATGCAATAATTGAAAGACATTTTTAATCTGAAGAGAAAAGTGAGATCTTATTCAGTGTGAAATCAGATTGACATGGTAACATTTGGATTAATGAATTTTTTGTTAATTTTAGAAGACTTACCTTCCAAAGTAATTTAAGGTTTCTGTGTTTGTTGATATTGCTTTTTAATGTGACAACTGTGACATGCATTTCCACAACAGACAGATTAATGTAATTTTTTAAAAAAATTACTTCACCTAGACAGGTGTTTCCTGTATATGTTTGACACAAAATTAAACATCGCTCCAGATGTTCTGTTTGTAACAAAGCCAGTTAATTTTATTAGAACATTTAATCACAGATCAACAGTATAATATAAATGCAGTCTACGTGAAGCAGATATTTAATAGAACTTCCTAATGTGGAAGAACCTATTCAGAGGAGCGAGGTACACAGTTTTATAGGTGCATCCCATAAATGTACTGACGTGGTATGATACATTTTCTGAATTCAGATCTGAAGTCATGTTATTTGCTTATCTAAAAGAATTTTCATGCAGGATAGTTATTTTTGATTGGAGGATACTCATAGCAAATACTTTTCCCAATATATCATCTCCTTAATATAAGCTACAGTTTCAAAACAGTGTATTATGAATTATAAGAGATTTTATATCTTTGATTTTGGGGAGTCCCGCATGGTTTTAATGTTTGGCACCCTTTTGTTAATCTAGATTTCCATACATTCAAAATTAATTTCCCTGCTTGTAATGCAGGAGGGAAGATCTTTTATGCCAGACTTAAATATCATTGCATGCCCAGCTATTCTTCCATTAAGATTAGCTATAGATTTACCATTAATTATTACATCAGATTTATTCATCATTAATAAATTAGATCTCTGTATTCTGTCAGGGACTTCTTGGGACTCATGAAATAGGTGAAGATAAAGCTTGAATATAGGTCTTGTGATTCCAGGGGAAATGTAAAAACATTCATAATTTTTTACTTTGAAACACTAGTTTATTTATATGGACTAATAACAACTTAAACCCCTGTGATGATTGATGTTTTTTGTTGGCCCGTCACCTCATTGTATAGAAGTTTGTTTTAATGAGTTTCTCTAATGAATATTTTATACTGATACTTGGATGAATGGCATATGGTAAATGCAAGGTAAATTACAGCTCTTTAAATAAATATTTTTCATAAATTATTTATTTTGTGATGCCTGTATTGGTTAGATGTCATGTCAGATGAAGACTGGAAATTATTTACTCTAATACTTATTTGAGAGTTGAAAAAGTAAAAGATTTTTAATTATTAACAAGCTTCCAATATACTCATGTAATTTATGGGAAACTACCATAAATTGTGTAAAATTACAATTTTGTGAGGACAGTTTTATTTATATCATGCAAAGTAATCTCTTGTGCCTTTACAAGTTTTATTTATTCATACAAAAATATTGTGCTATTCCTGCTAAAACCTATTTTGATGAATTCTGGCTTCCAAAGCATTGTGAGTTCTTGTCAACTGTCATTATTTCCATTATAAGTCCTTGGTTATTTTAAATGGTGCCAAAAAGTAAAATTAAAAACACCAAGGACATACGTAGTAGATTGAGTATCTTTGTGTTGTGTTGGAGTCCACAACTTTTACAAATGAAGCTGTAGAACACAGCTATTTCAATATAGTGTAGTAATGACCCAGTTCTAGATCCCCAGTGAATTATTCCCACTTTTGTTATTCTCACTGAAATTAGAGAAAGATGGGGGCATTTTAGCATCTTTCTGAACTGAACTGAACTGCTTTTTCTTTCAGATATGTCAATGCCTCCCATATAAAAATAAACCACACAGGTGCAAGACAGCTACTGGAAAACAAGCATAAAACTTCAACAGTGTCTAGATAGTGTAATTTTTAAACGTACCGTGTTAGAGATGAACATATTTTATGTCACCTAAAGATAACTGGACAAAAGTGGAAGATTTTAACTCGAGACATAACCTACTATGCATAATCCTTGAATAGTAGGAGCTAATTTCATAACTAATATATTCCACATACTTTCAGGAATAAACAGAGCAGAATCCTCAAAAGCTGTTTTCAAGAGATTTTTATATGTCTGTAATCTAACTTTCTAATACATGGCATAATTCTGATGTGGAGCTTTTTCTCATATGTATAATTAGAGGTCTGCTTTGCACACTGCTCAGGATAGTGGCTAAATGCATGATCCTGTCTTTAGGAAATAGAATATTTTGAATGTACTAAAAATCACCAGAAATCTTTAAGGAATAGTCCATGACAATGGTACATAGTGGATATTGATGATACAAACTAAGTGAAACAGTTAAGGACTCAATGATCTTAAAGGTCCCTTCCAGCCTATGCAATTCTATGATTCTATGTCATGTGGTAACTCTCTCATTGAGATGAATGGCACAATTCATTAGTTTTTCAATCGAG
The DNA here is from genome assembly GCF_001715985.3 of Manacus vitellinus. Classification (NCBI taxonomy): domain Eukaryota; kingdom Metazoa; phylum Chordata; class Aves; order Passeriformes; family Pipridae; genus Manacus; species Manacus vitellinus. Next base: position 29,890,301 of record NW_021939396.1, on the reverse strand, counting down.
TTGGGTCTTAGTCTAGTGACCAGTTTAAAACCGAACTGGTTTATTATGCCTTACAATTTGCTTCAAGGAAAGCTAGTGTTCATTTGTTAGGGACACTTCCGTTGCAATTGATATTTTGAGTTGACTCAAGCAAATTTTGCAATAACTATATTTAATATGGTGGATACACCTTCCTGTTACATTTGCACTTCTCACATCAGAGCCATATTGGATTATAAATCATGTAGACAAAAAGAAAAAATATTTCATTTTAGGCACATTTAAAAGTATTTGTCTTAATTTTCATCCGATGTTTTGCCTATGGTCTTGGGTATTTTAACAGGGTTCATAAAAAAGGATCACATTTTTCTTGTCTACTTCAGAGCTGTGCTCCACTCCAGAAAATAAGAAATATTTAGAACATTATAACTGAAATTCCTAATTAAGCAGAAATAAGCGGTGTGGTATGTTATTCACGTGTATGTTATTCAATATTGTCTTATTTTGCATGTACACCAACTGTGCAAAATAATGGTTGAGACAGTAGAGCATTCAGTCCAATACTAAAACACTTATCTGAAACAGCAGTTCTCCTTTTTCAACAAATCGACACTAATCAGAGACCAAGCCAAACGAAAACTCTTCTAGTATTTTTGAAACTTCCTTTCCTAGACCATTAAAAAAGACAGTAATGTATTTTTATTCCCCCAAAATGAACATTTTCTCATATTTTAAATAAAATAAAATTTAAAGACAATCTCTAAAAGACATAGATGAATGCCGCAATGGTATTTCTGTGAATATTTGTCTTAGAAACTATTCAAAGAAATGGTACACTTCATACATTGAGGCTGTCAACAAATTCAGGCAGCCATTCATATGGAAGGCACATATAAGCTGTGTTTTCTGGTTTATTTCATTTTGGTTTTTTCACAACTATACCTCCTCTCCTGAAAATGCTAACCTGTGTCTATGCCCAACCCCTTTGAAAAATTACATCTCATATTGGAAAATTCTATTTCAAAGATTGACTGCACTTTTCTGTTATTACAGGCTGATTCTTACAACTGGATTTCCTACTCTGTCTTTAGAAACCTCAGTAATGCTAGTAGCCTTATCTTTTTGTAAATGTTATTCTATTTAAGGTTTTGATTTGTCTTCTCCTGGATTCTACTAAGTAAAGAATCTCCTTCCAATAAGTATAAAAACCTCACGCATGAATGTGCATGTATAAACTAGTGACGAGTATGTGTTACAGGTTCCCCTCTGTGCTGGATCCACAGGAAATATATGTCTGTTACAGCCACAGCTACAGGGGATTGGTTTGTTTTCTCAAGCTGTAGTAGCTCATGCTGTTAGCTCTGGAGGTGCCTGGTGTAATCTACAGCGAGTTATCCAAGATGGTATCTGTTACACATGCACAGATACCCACACACATATGTTCATTGCATATTTCTATTGTACAGTTCTGCAGCAAGCACAAACTGGAAGTTGCAGTAGACTCTGGGCAGAAAAAGGAAAAATTATTCTACCTGTTATTCTTCTGGGCGGAATGGGTCTGCAGAAGCCATTCCATTCCCGCACTCTTTCTGGAGTATATCTTTCTCCTCACTATCCACACCAACATGATGTCTGACAAGGAACAGTTCAACATCCCAATATTTCTTAGCAATGAGCTCTATAGATGGTTTGCCATCAACAGAAGGCTTTGCAGTATAGCTGGTAGCTCAGCTGGAAACTATGTTGTCTCCAGAGCCAAGTGTGTTGCTGCTCAGACATCTTTCCATGCTGGTAAGC